>NC_136484.1:122726045-122733545 GCF_053919585.1 Euprymna scolopes
GCTCCAGCCCAAATTTGACAACAGTAATCCATACATTAGGCTAATGGTGGCCTTATAGAGGTACAGGATAATTTTAGGCGTAAGTAGTTTTCTAGAACGGTATAGAGAACCCACATTCTTCGCGACAGGCTTGGCAATGCTCTCAATGTATCTATTCCAGTTTATGTTCCCTGCAAACGTTAGGTCGAGGAGTTTAAAATAAGTATGTTCGGGTAATGTGTTCTTTGCCATTGCTATTGGTGACGGAGAGGGTTTCTATTGAACTATATATATATATATATATATATATATATATATATATATATATATATATATATACGAGCAAACAGTTAATAAAACATGTCAAAAAACACTTTGAAATGAGTTGAAAACATATTTACTCTGAAAAGGAAACACTAGATAAGTGGATAGTCCTTAATCCGCGGAGTTTCGAGGAAATACTTTCCTTCTCATCAGAGGGTAGGAATTAGTAAAATACTGGCTGAGATAACTTCATAAATAATTATTCTTTAATGTTTATAATATACTTTAATTTTACCATCTTGGATCATTTGGTAAATTTAATTGTAATTTTTATTTTATATATATATATATATATATATATATATATATATATATATATATATAGTCAGTGTGAACCTTTTCAAAATGTAACGAATATTGTACGTCTTCCAAGAGTGTGAATGAGTTCGTGGTTGGCCCAATGCATATTGTCTTTGATTCTAGAATCGATTCTGCTAAATTCAAATTCAAACAAACCAAAGCCATACTGCTGAATACGACATTAATATCTTTTTTAAAATATAAAGGTCATACTATTACTGAACAATTATTAGAAATAGCAACTTGTATTTAATGAATAATAAATTGTTTACAATAGACTAAAGATGTTGATATTAGTGATGAGACGGTTCCGATGCAATTACTGATTCTGTTTTAAACAACAGCATCATAAACGTGGCAATATTTCTTTATTAGCTGTGTTTGCATTTTTACGAAATAAAGTTTTTTATCCATCTTTCACGATTTCATATTCAAACGCCTTCAATGAAAGAGCAAATAAACAATGTTAATGATGTGAGACGGATTGTGAACCCTACTGGATTCGTCCTCTCGCTTCTCGTGTTTTCGATTTGTTCTGGCTTGCATGGTTTCATTTCTTATTTTTTATAAACAAAACAAACCTGCATCTAGCCAGATTCTGGATGTTGTCAATGCATTAAACGTCCTGTTATTGAATGTTTCCCTCATTCTGAAGTCAGTTATTTGTTCTTCAAAATTTCTAGAACTTCTTAAAAACATTGAGAATCCGATCAACCTAGTCTACCACAAAGATGTGTCCATATTTTGCTGTTCGAAACGCATTAATAACGTAAATAAGTGTAATGTATAAAACATATGAAATTAAGTTTATAATTATTTGCGCTTACAAACAAAACCAATGAGATAGCCTTTTCGTATTTTTTTTTTATCTTTGTTTTCCGTCTTCCGCCGGAAATGGTCATTCTGACTGGAGACAGTTTTTTTTTTTCGACTTCCAAAGTCCAAGTCGCAATCAATCTCCTCCGAATTCCGCAAACACCCGGACGATAAAAGCCTTTTTTAGAGGACATGTCAATAATATTTAAGAATCTTTCGAGATCCAATTGAAGACGACGTAACGGCAGAAACTAACAAACAACTAGAAAAGAAGAAGAAGAAGAAGAAGAAGAAGAAGAAGAAGAAGAAGAAGAAAAAAAAAAGGAGAAGAAGAAGAACGACAACAACAAGAGGAACAGAATGAAAGATAGACGGAAAAGAATAAACAATAAAATTCCAAAAAGAAAATAATTTATTAAAAAAAGAATAGGTACAAGACTAAAAATAACAACATGAAGGCGAACAAATACGTGAAATTGGAAATAATGAAAAAAGAGAGGGAATAGAAAAAGATAAAGAAGAAGAAGAAATAAATAAATAAATAAGGAAAATAAGAAAAGAAGAAGAATTAGAAGAAAATTAGTGGCAGTGAAAAATATTATAATAATAATAATAATAATAAGAAGAAGAAGAAGAAGAAGAAGAAGAAGAAGAAGAAGAAGAAGAAGGAGGGGAAAGGGAAAGGTAGAAAATAGATAAAGGAAGTAATAAGGAAATTAGTATAGAAGACAGAAAAAGAGGAAGAAAAAAGGAAAAAAAATGTAGAAAATAAATAAGGGAAATAAGAAAATTAATACAGAAAAAAGAAGAAAAAGACGAAAAAAATAGTAAAAGAAGAAGCCGTGCGGTCAACTAGCCAAGACAGTGTCAATGGTTTTCTAATGAGAAACACAGACCGGAAGTTTACATCCGACAAGCAAACGCATCATCAGACTTTTAGTGAATTGACGCCGACGGCCGGCGATTGCAGAAGGAGGCGAAGACAAATAATAAAAACTTCCTCTTTGTTTTAGCCCTCTTGAAAAACGGCGACTATTTTGCAAAACGCTAAAATAAAACAATGAACATTAATAAAATACAAACGCCATATTTGTGCAAAGTGTTTTTTATTGTTAAACGTTTTGATTTATTCATAGTGACAAACTATGCATCGATCAATAAGACAACAAACCAAAGTTTCATTTACTGACCAAAAGAAAATATATCGGAATTAATAAATACTAGTGAACAGTATACACTTCGTAAGAACCCTTATTGGTTTTCTATCTTTCCAATTTAATTCTATTCAATTAATTTGTACAAAAACTGAGAAAAAGCATGCTTCTGTTGCCATATAAGGGACAAGGGTATGAATTTACAGACTAGATGATACAATAGCTCAGCACTTGTTCAATTTCGGTTTGAATTATAGCATTGTTGACTCGTTTACTACCTCTTCTCAAAATTCATTCCAATATCCATGGAACCTGATTAAGAAATCGACCCTTCTTCGGTTCAAATGAAATTGGCGGTGGAACAATTGCTGGCAACACCCGCGATGACCTGTTCCTAATCAATACTAGGTTTCCAATGAAATGAAAGTGATCATTGAAGAGATTGTAAGTTAAAACGAGATCCCCCCGTAAACGTCGGCGCTCAAGGAAAACAGATCAAACTTTTTGAGTAAGCATTCGTTTTGAGATATTCGAAGTGTAACTTTAAATGAGTTTACAAACCCAGACCCAGTACGTTGTAACAGAGTACGTCGCAAGGAACATAGCACAAGTAATAACTCGATTCCTTTTTTGTTTTGTTTTTTTGTTACAACGACATTTATTTCCTCATTCTCCCGCTCGGCGTGACTTCTCGTTACGGCTGTGACGTCACCTACGTCTCTAACGTGATCATCCTCTTTCTCAAAAGTCGTTTCGAACGTGCTCTCGATTTTGATCGTCGGTCTGTGCACACGCTTTTTAAACCCTTTTTCTTTGCCCATGGATCGCCATTTGCATACAGGTGTCCTCGCTCTGTTAAATTTAGACTGCTAAATATTGTTCTTGAGGTCATCTTTCTGCTTACACATCATCTTTAGACATTATGTGTGAACTACGTCAAATCTGCTATCTTGGCATTCCCTTTTGATGAGCTAAAACAGGCTTAGGATAAATAGTGTTATATATTGGAACCTTACATCGGTAGGTGGAGATTATGTTAACTAGTATGAACTTCGGAAGTGTTACATTAAGTACATGTCGGAACGGCCTGGCAGCGAACGGAAATAGACACAGTGTACCTAGCGTCACTGATGCGAAGATTCAGACGTCATCTTCCTAGACAAAACCTGCTTAAATTAGGTGTCGATGATTACATGCAATGACCAAGTGTTCGAGGATTGGAACAAAATTGCGAGACAGCTCCTGTTGGCGAAGCCCGGAGACAAGATGTGCCTAAAATGTAGGGATCTAACTGAATATTTCCTCGAGATTTGTCCGTTTGTCGACCAAATTTTAATTAAGTATATTAAGTAACAAAGAATTAATTTAAACCTATCTTTTATAAGGAATAGATTTTTTGATCTCTATCCTTGTGAACGAACTTCTCTCCCCAATAAATCCTTTGAAACCGCCAACAAGCTTAAAAACATGTATTTAATTGAATTGTTTCTTGATCACTTACCAGCGATAACACACATGTGCACTAGTAAGCGTTTCTGTAAAACGATGATGTGCTTCTCGAGTGTTTCCGTTCATTCAATTTTTGGTTTCTTGAAATGTTACAATAGATGACAACTAAAGATACAGAAGAGTTACAACATGATTCTTTATTTATCTTGATAACCATCAATATCGGTCGAGTATTTTTTTAATTTGTTTTGTTATATTGTATATTTTTTTTTACTTTATTAAGGCAAAGGGACTCAAAAGAATGAAGATTTATATGAACAAATAATTGCCAGCAGATCATGTGGTAATGTTTTTTTTAAGTCATTTAAACTAAATCAGTTGGCGAAGCATACAGAAGGCCGTGTGCATAGCTACTCAGTAGGATCACCTCGAAGCATACTTATGTAAAATAAAATCGACTTCGCAATCTAGTGGGAGATGATCTCTTCTCTTTCCTATAGGTCTTTTCTCTCAGAAGAAACGTTTATAGTCTTGCTATTTTATTATTATTTCCATGGAAAGTTGTATATTGAACTCTTATCTAATTCTACATTGTAAGACATTTGTAGCAAGAAATCGTCTGATTACCACAGCGGAAAAATCTTACCTCTCTTATTTCATGTGCATCAAGCGGGATTTCTATGAACAAAATTACTTTACAAGGATTTCTCCTCTGAACAACACATATTCACGGAAAGATTTCCCTGCAAACTGCAAGATAGTCTTCATAAAAATCCAATACCAACAAATTCTTGTCGCAAATCGTCACCACGAGTAATCAAATTTTGTTGATTCTATTCATACTTTTTAATCTAACAATATTTTCATCATTTAACTCACATTTTATCCGACCTTTGGGCCAAGATGAAAGTGTAGTATCTGTTCTTCAGATGCTGAACTTCAATTTCTTATTCTCCCCCAATGGAGGAGAAACCTTTCACGGCTGAGACAATTTTTAATTTTTATTCCTTTTCTCCACATTAAAAACCGCCCCTGGTGTCTAACTCTGTCTTGTGGGGAGGTATTGTAAATAGAGACCTTTATCCTAAAGTGACTTTTGGTGGCTTGTTAGAAAAACAACTACTTTGTTAAACTTCCTACCTGTCTCATTCAGAGTTACCCAGCTCCCTTATATTTTCGGTAGTCTTTATTTGTTTTTTTATCACTATATTTGTTGGTGTACAACTTAGAAATCGCATCGCTTGGACAATTGTCACCAAACTTGTTCAAATATCGTCCATTGTTTAACTTACAACTCATTTAATTCTTAAATATTTAAATCTAAAATGAAGCTTAAGGTAACGTAAAGGCTAAAGTCACATTTCCGACGATAATTTCGATTCTTTTCATCGTAGAAACTCGCTTCGCATCTTATCTGACATTGAACTAAAAAGATTCGGTTATGTTCGAAATGCTGACGGAATTTCAACTACAGTTTAACTCATATTGTGAAACTTTACATCCTATATGAGATTGGACTGGAAAAATTCAGTCATTGTCGAAATTTTTACCGAATTTTAACGTTAGGTAGACTCATATTGTAAAATCAATGAAATCCTATATGAATCATATATAATCCTATATAAAATTGGATTTGAAAAGTTCAGTCATTGTCGAAATTTTTACCGAATTTTAACGTTAGGTAGACTCATATTGTAAAATCAATGAAATCCTATATGAATCATATATAATCCTATATAAAATTGGATTTGAAAAGTTCAGTCATTGTCGAAATTTTTACCGAATTTTAACGTTAGGTAGACTCATATTGTAAAATCAATGAAATCCTATATGAATCATATATAATCCTATATAAAATTGGATTTGAAAAGTTCAGTCATTGTCGAAATTTTTACCGAATTTTAACGTTAGGTAGACTCATATTGTAAAATCAATGAAATCCTATATGAATCATATATAATCCTATATAAAATTGGATTTGAAAAGTTCAGTCATTGTCGAAATTTTTACCGAATTTTAACGTTAGGTAGACTCATATTGTAAAATCAATGAAATCCTATATGAATCATATATAATCCTATATAAAATTGGATTTGAAAAGTTCAGTCATTGTCGAAATTTTTACCGAATTTTAACGTTAGGTAGACTCATATTGTAAAATCAATGAAATCCTATATGAATCATATATAATCCTATATAAAATTGGATTTGAAAAGTTCAGTCATTGTCGAAATTTTTACCGAATTTTAACGTTAGGTAGACTCATATTGTAAAATCAATGAAATCCTATATGAATCATATATAATCCTATATAAAATTGGATTTGAAAAGTTCAGTCATTGTCGAAATTTTTACCGAATTTTAACGTTAGGTAGACTCATATTGTAAAATCAATGAAATCCTATATGAATCATATATAATCCTATATAAAATTGGATTTGAAAAGTTCAGTCATTGTCGAAATTTTTACCGAATTTTAACGTTAGGTAGACTCATATTGTAAAATCAATGAAATCCTATATGAATCATATATAATCCTATATAAAATTGGATTTGAAAAGTTCAGTCATTGTCGAAATTTTTACCGAATTTTAACGTTAGGTAGACTCATATTGTAAAATCAATGAAATCCTATATGAATCATATATAATCCTATATAAAATTGGATTTGAAAAGTTCAGTCATTGTCGAAATTTTGACGCAATTTCAACGTGAGATTGACTCATATTGTAGTCAATGCAACTCCACATATCATATTACTTTAAGCCCTGACCATGGTATTGAAAAATTTGGTCGTGGTTCAAATCTTTACGGAATTATAACTTCTGATTTTTTCTAAATTTGATGCATGATCTAATAAACTGTTTTAAGTTATAAACTTTTCTATGTCAAAATCTATATAATACTTCATATCATATGGAGAAGTAAAACCAATTGATTTGGCCTATAAGATGTAATTTTGTTATCTCGCGACTGACTTATATTCTCGTATAATTTATTCAATGCTTCATGGAATCAATTAGATTTGTAAGTCAATTGCTAATCCCAGATATTCCTCGCTTTTCATGAAAGTGGTTTTAAAAAATTCATTATACTTGTTCTGTTTTCTATTGGTAATACCTTCTTTGAGAATCAATCACAACTTCTGAATCAGATGAATTAAATAGCTTTGGCATCTACTTTCTATTATATATGTTTTTGCATTGAGATTTTGGTCTATTATCTTCGAGTACGAGAAGGGGCATTCTTCAGATGGAAGATCAGATCCTCTTCTCTAATAGAATATCGGATTATCGGATTATTGTTATTGACCCAATCCAGTTTTTCTTTCTTTTTGTACGGATGTAAAATATAGTCTTTCAAATTGCATCATACGTGTACGCACGAACATACACACTCACTCTCCCTCTCTTTCTCTCTTTCATGCACACACACACACACACACACACACATATATATATACATATATATATATATA
>NC_136484.1:122738545-122753545 GCF_053919585.1 Euprymna scolopes
AATCAATATTCAGGAGTAGGGCTAATCCAATATTCATGAGTAGGGCTGTGACAACAGCATATTCTTTTCATTGATTTTATTCTCGAGTGTATATCCGACACAGACACAGTTAATCAACCGAGAACCACATAACTCTATATAAGATATCAACGGATACACACTCGAGAGTCAAGACAATGAAATGAATATGCTGTTGTCCTAGCCCTAGTCATGAGTTTATACGAGTTTTACCAAATTACTTAAATGTATTCATTACATTTGTTCTTTTCAATTAACTATTAGGAGGTGACGATGATGAACTAAGTGTCCCGAGTTCGAATCCAGTTGGTTGCACAAAAATCACTTTCACTTAAGATGTTGGCAACCTTCACGTGGTCCCTTTCTGGTTTTTCTATCACGAATTTTGAGTAGAAAAATATTGAGGAACCCAATGTCAACAATAGAATCTTCGGAGTCATATGATGATGATGATGATGATGATGATGAGTTCACTATTTAAAATAGATTATTAATCTAAGTTAATATTTAAACTTTACAAATCACGCTTATTCGTACTGGCACCTTACTGCATTATATTAGATCATACATTTATATAAATAAAGAAAAAGGAAAGAAAAGATAAAATGCGGCCTATATAACATGGGTGTATATAATGTCTTGCTTGTGTCACTGCAGGTGGAGTTACATACACACAAACAGCATACCTTCTCTCATCTTCTAAACAGCACTGAACAAAGTTGGTGATTTCATAATCTTTTATTCTTCATTTCAATTATTTTGTCGGGATTTCAATTTCGCTGTTGTCTAACTCTTTACACCACAACTCATATTGAATGGATTACCTCATTCCATGTCCAGCCCGGCCAAAGGCCCACACTCGACTGTTCTCTCCAACTAACTAAGATCCATGTCTATATCTAAAACTATCTTTCTAATTTATTACGTCATCACCTAATAGGTTTTCCATTATCTATATGTTATTATTCCTACATTCCAACTGGCCTCTTGATTTCAAATTCCCCTTCCAAGTTAAAACATAATTGTCATAATAAAATTCCAGTCTATCAAGTTAACCTTCCTAAGTTACTGTTTATAAATATTTTATTCTAAAATACTTATTTTGTGTGGCATTCCATTTAGACCTACGAAATACAAAAAAAACAATCATAATAATTATAAACTAGTTTATTTTCCGGCGTTATCCACAACTAACATAGCACTAAGAGCCATACATACTTGCAGGTATTTTTTTTAATTGTTTTTAAATTATCATTTGCAATTACATTTTGAAACATAAATTTATTCATTATATTTGATTTTTAATTAATAATTTTAAATATTTTCTCATGAATCTGTATTTTTTTATTTAAAAATCATGTATATTTGTATTCACGTACACACGCGCGCGATATTTGTTCAGATAATTTGATGAATTGAGGTCATCAGTTGATTAGAACACAACCGTTTTTGTTTACCACTCTTGTGGTGAATTGGAATAATTTATTCCTTTTCCTGGGGCAATACCGTTTCTATTGTAAAAACAAAACATAAGAGACTACACTTTAGGACATTCCAGAATCGTCTGGAATTAATAGAATTTAAATAAACATCTAGAATGTTCTTTTAAAGTTTTACTTTGTAAAATTGGTTTTGTATTACTTCGTTTTCATTAAACGTTGCAAAATCTCAAATTATCTACTATGTTCCATTATTTTATCTACTATATTCCATTATTTTATACGCATTAAAATCATACTTTTTTTTCCTTTGTAAAATTGTAAAATACTTTTTTAAATAATAATCCTACACTCGTACGCACAGTGATGCACGTTTGAACAGTCTTAATAATTTCAGAAACAAATTATTGGTTCAAATTTCGAAAAAGTTGTGTATCGAATTGCGTCCGTACATGATTGTATTTCTACTTATATAATACCCATTACGTGTCTCTTTATAATAAAACGGTTTTGTCCACACCATTGAGGATACTTAATTATGAAGTGTGTAAGATTTGGTGTGGTTGTTTTTGTTTAATGGCTTATCAACCATTTTGGAGTTGTCTTATGCCGAATTAACTAATTTTGAAAACAAAAACGTGTTATGCTTCAAATTCTTTATATTTTCAAATATTTATGCATGGAATTTGATCTTGTAGTTTTGTTTTGTGGCATATCAAGCCTTTTCAAGACACTTAATGTCGAATCCAGCAATTTTTCATAAAGCTTTAATTTCCCGAGTTCTTTACATCTTCAAACATCCATTCAGGGTTGATTGTTTTGTAAAAAAAAAAAAACATGTTATTTTCGTTTTTGAGAGTGATTTGTCAAATGGAAAGAAAAAAAAACAATATCGTCAATATTTGTTGCATTTTGGGTCAGGAATCCATTATCTTCAGAAACCCTGATCTGGTAGCACTGTAACGTTACAAATGCTTACACACGCGTTAACATGTAAACGTTTCAGGACACAACACTTTGTGGCATGCAACATCGCATGGATCATAAAACAAGTAATGACTCGACTGTTTCTTTCTTTACAAAGCATAACTCACTTTTTCTTTGAACAACGATATTTATTTCCTCATTCTCCCGCCACGCGTGACTTCTCGTTACGGATGTGATGTCAACTTCCTCTCTAACGTGATCTCGAACGTGCTCTCTCCCATTTTTATAGTCTTTTTTCTTACTGTGACCTCATTTCGTACACGACTTGGTATTTGTATATAGCCGCCATATACGCTCTGTTACAGCACGAGAAAATGTGAAAGAGAAAAAGACTAAGAAAACGACGTAATCTTAAAAGAGTTTTGCTTTCTCCGCCTGATATTCCTTATCGTTGAACGATCCAACGAACTAAAAGATGAAACTTAAGAAGGTATAAAAACCAAGAAAATGTATAACGCTATCATTGACCGGGATAGTGTACAGAGGATGTTTCTGTAAGCCCTCTTATACCCAGCTTCTCTGCGATCGCCATAATGTTGCATCTTTGTGTCTGTTTTACAATTACTTTAATGGAATGTGCTCTGATGACCTTATGACACTTGTGTCCTTCGACGTACATACGTCCGACCAACCCAATAAACAACAAAATTCCCCTTCATTGTTGCGGTCCTTAGGTACCTAACTTTGAATTTCATTCTTGATTTCTGCTCCCTAACTTTATTAACATGTATAAGTTTAAATGTAATGCGAATATTACTCAACTCTGCTACAATTCCCTGTTAGAAATGCCAAATAGTAGTCCCTTACATCTAAGTGGCAATACGCATTGTTTATTGAGTAAAAGTGTAAAAAAAAGCGTTCTGACACAGTACACCAGCTCTTCGATTGAGCCATGATAGTTACATTCCGTTTAATGAAAGAGTTATCTTGTCAATTCGTTTGACGACACTTTTGTGTCATTAATTCTCCCCAGAGAATTATCTATACTGGGATCATCAGTTAAAATTCGAATACTGGTATAACAGGAGCTAACAAACTTTCCATATATAAAAAAATTATAATTTATATTATATTCCGAAAAGAACTCGAGAGTCGATTACTGTTTGCCTGTTCTCAGGATAAAACCAAAATCATCCAAAAGATAGCCATATCGAACCATCTCCGACAATATAAAGTATCACATTGGTGCCGTAACCAGGATGATAAGAGCCCTTTCAGAAACGTCCTCATGGTCCGAATGTACCAAGACACATTCCTGTTGCTAACGATAGTGCAACAAATATACGGAAGAGCTGAATGAAATGACAAAAATTATCGTTGCAATACTAATAATTTTAGAAGCACTAGGAACAGTTTCCAGACACGTTGAAAAAAGACAAGATAGATTAAAATCAAATGTATAATAAACACTGTATAAACCGCTATATCTCTGCAAACAGTTGAAATGTTAAAATTAACCTATTTTACCATGTACTACTGGCAAACAGCAAATAAGTTGGACTAGAACAACAAAATGACGGCCAGTATGCGAGTCTACTGGAACTTTTTCTCACAACTTGCCCTGAACTATGTTCAGTTTCTGTTCTGTCTCCTCTTGGATCTTCCGACCACTCTGTTGTATCAATTAAGATAAAAATGAAATGTAATAAGTCCCCAAATGTACCTCTCCATCGATACACTATGGTTTACTGGGATAGCTTCCGTACATTTATATCGGATCTACCTCTGCATTACATGTTTAAAAAAGATGTGTCCTCTATAGTATCAGACCTGACGGAATGGTTAATTGTAGGTATAGACCGTTTCATACCCTAGAAAAAGTTCCGGCAAAAACCTAACAGACAGCCATGGTTCTCTCCAGAATGTGCTGCTGCCATTGCGCACAGAAATCACTTTTTCCACTGCTTCCAACATAATAGATGTATGGAAACTAAAGCCGCTTTCAGGACTGCCAGCAACAATTGTAATAAAGTAATAAAGAACGCAAGAGAGTAATATTCTCAGTCCGTCAAGTCCAAAGTAGCTGAGCAGCGACTTGGTTCCCACCAATTTTGGCAAATAGCAAACAGAATCCTGAACAGAAGCGTGTGCTCTATCCCAACTATCATCAATGGACCTGAGGTAATCTCGTTAGCATCGGACAAAGCCAAACTCTTTGCCAAGAACTTTGCAGCTAATTCTACCCTTTGCGACCAAGGCCGCCAACCTCCAATATTTCCTCTTGTATCAGAAAACACGCTATGTGATATACATATATCTGTACGTGATGTTACCAAGCTAATCAAAAACCTTGATTCCATAAAGCAAAAGGCCCTGACGGTATTCCAATTATAGTACTCAAAAAATTTCAACCAGAACTAGCGCCCATACTTACAAAACTGTTTAAACGTTGTCTTAAGGAGAAGAGCTTCCCATCACACTGGAAAATCTCATCAGTATTCCCTGTATTTAAGAATTCGGGTGATCGCTCATCCTCCTCTCAGTACAGGCCAATAAGTCTCCTGTGCGTTATGATTAAGTCGCTGGAATCTGTGTTAAATACAGAAGTAATCAACCATCTCAACAAAAATAACCTTCTTAGTGACACTCAATATGGTTTTCGTTCTGCCAGATTTACAGCAGATGTGCTTACAGTTATATCTCATAGGATTAGCAAATCTCTCGACGGAGGCAACCTTTCTAGGGCAATTGCTCTTGACACATCTAAGGCCTTTGATAGGGTATGGCATAAAGGTTTACTTGACAAGATCTTTAGCTATGGTATAGCTGGAAAAGTCTTCTCAATTATTAAATCATTTCTTTCTGATAGGTTCATAAGAGTAGTAGTTGAGGGGCAAAAATCAGAAGCTCACAGTATTAATGCTGGAGTCCCTCAGGGGTCGATCCTGGGCCCAACTATTCCTGATCAACATTAATGATCTTCCAAATCATATCCTTACATCATTTGTAGACATTTATGCTGATGACACTACCATTTATAGTAGCACATCTAAGACAGTAAACGACCAAGTTCTCCCCGATTCTCTCTCCTCTGATCCCGAGCACGTGATACAATGGGGAAAGGAGTGGTTGGTTACTTATAATGCATCTAAAACCAAGCTTCTCTCTTTACATCATCAACACTCTGATCCCCATCTGTCATCAATTGAAATGAATGGCTCTCGTCTTGAGGAGGCCTCAAGTTTTGACAAGCTTCTGGGCTTGACCGTTACTCCTGATCTTAAATGGAACACGTACATCAAATCTGTTGCCAAGGCCGCTGGAAAAATGGTGGGATCTTTCTATCGATCTAGTAGATATCTCACTGCTGATGCAATTCTTTATCTATATAAGAGCCAGGTACGTTCAAGGATGGGATACTGTTGCCACATCTGGGCAGGAGCTGCTAAAAAGGACTTGTCCTGCCTTGATAGAGTTCAAAATAGACTTCGTAGCCTCATAGGAGATGTCCTTTTCTTTTCCCTGCAACCTCTATCTCACAGAAGAGATGTTGCAAGTTTGTCTCTGATGTATCGTTATTTTCATGGAAAGTGTTCGACTGAGCTTCAGTCTGTAGTCCCCCTCGCCATTTTTCACAAGAAACACTCTTCTAGCTGAAAACACTATCAATAATTTCCTCCCACTCTTTATCTGTGCCTAAACCTAAGCGTAGATTCCATGATCAAAGCTTTTTTCTTAGAACTGCACGCCTGTGGAATTGTCTTCCGTTTTCCTGCTTTCCGGCTGACTACAATATGGTTGTCTTCAAGTATAACGTAAACAAGTTCTTAATGAGCCGTTCCATATAAGTTAACAAATTTACTGAATTGATTACTATATTGTTTAATTTCTTCTGTACACTCTTTAACTGTTATCCTCGAGTGGCCTCTTGGCCTTGATAATGTGGTGATGCCTGTGTAAAAAAAAACAAAAAAACAATACTTAACCATAACTGAAATATAGAAATACACTGAGATGAGGTGAATAAAACTGAAACATTCAGGAACAATAAGAAAAATATCATAACCTTACATTTCCTTCCTAGCTCCTACAAAAGATTCATAGTAGCACGAACATCGTTTATTACCATACAAAATGGTCTTGAAGAGTTTTGGAGAGAGAGAAGACTGAGGAGCAAATACATCTGGGATACTAGTGAGGCTTATTGTCATTCAAGTTCTAGAGAAAGCCATTCGGGCTTTATTGGAAATATTTCAATGGTAAATAGATGCGACGGTGATCGAATGAAACACGTATTATTTTAAATATAGGGAGACTTATCACACACAGTGCGAGAACATTATTTCGCCAGTGAACAATCTCTAACTTATATGAGATATAATATGATAGTGAGGAAGAAATACTGGTCAACTTGAGAGCACCCGTTCATGATGGAATACATGCGTATTGGTTTAAGAAATTCACAAGACTAGATGAAAGGTTAGTTAGGTAGAACCACGCTATACTAAGAAAATTCCAAGCCGGATAAATGTTCACTACCACAGATTAAAAAATGATGAACCTTATGTACATGGATGACCTGAAACTGTTTGCAAAAACAAATACAGCACTAGAAACGTTAATAAATACAACCAGAATCTTCAGCCCGGATATCCGAATAGAATTCGGTAGAGAAAAGTGCGCACTGCTTATCATGAGGCGGAAACTGAAAGCAACAGAAGGTATGGTAGTACCCAACGAAACAGAGATGAGGGCACTAGGTGAACATGATAGCTACAAATAATTGGGAGTGTTGGAAGCAGACACTATCGAAGCAACGGAAACGAAAGAGAAAATTGAAAAGGAATACCTCAGAAGAACAAGAAAAATCCTTGAACTAAACTATATAGTCGAAACTTAATTAAAGGGACCTTCGAGAGGCTTATTGCTATCTAGATCCTATACAAGATGAATGGCCGTTGCTAGCAGGAAACCAATGGTAATCAGCCGTTTGGAATTAGATAAAGTTATTTACAATGATTGATGGAAGGGTCGAGTTGACGTGCAACCTGTTAAGAGGCTACATACGGTGATTCCCTTGAGATTGGCTGGAGGCGCCTTGGGTGTATATCAACAACTTAATATATCAACAACTTAATACTGCTGAGAAAACTGATTTGATGACAATTAAAAATGCACTGTACAAAACATTTGTCATGGATCTGTGTACGGCTTATGAGAAATTCGGTTCGGGAGAATCATGCCAGGAGAAACTGTGGATGTTTTTGTTTTTTTTGTTTGTTTTTTTTTCTTTGTTTCTTTTCCTTTGTTTTTTTTTGTTGTTTTTTTTTGTATTTTGTTTGTTTGTTTTTTTGTTTGTTTGTTTTTTTTTGTTTTTTTTTGCAGAGCTGAAAAACTTGCAATTCTGTTTGGTGGTGGAGTATCGGAACGGGCATATGCGTTTGTGATCGGCCTTCCAACCCGTGTAAAGACATTGTTCAGAGCCTCCACCAGAATTTCAGCAACATCCATGGAACACTTGCTGGAACCTGCTTGAACCATCATCAGAGATAAGGAGAACCTAATGGAACCAGTTGTGATGGCAGCCCAAACAGCCCAGAATAGTAAAGGCGAGACTCCTAGTCTGAGCCCCACGACCAATGGGAGATGTTTCCGCTGCGGCCGGCGGGGTCATTTCGTGAAAAGTTTCTTTGACAGTGGGCGAGAACGCGCGCGCTGTTTCCAATATAGCGGTATAGGACACCTATCTCAAAAAAGGTGTGGGAAAACCGTTAGGCGACAGGACGTCAGCGCCGCTCTGCTCCCCAGACAAGATGTAAGCGAGGCGCAACCAACAATGACTATATACGTAACCCAAGTGCTCTGCTCAACTCTTCTTGGCTCAAGCTGCTTACATACCATAGTGAGTGCCAGACTGTGTCGAACCTGGAATAAGAACATCAAAATCACCACAAAAGACGGTGAGACGCAAGCATGATGTGGATCCGTATGGACTCCAATGTGACCGCAGAAATCAATGTATTGACGCAAAGGGATTTTCTGGGATTCGACTTGTTGCTTGGATATGATGCCATCAAGGCACTGGAAGAATTGTCATTAAACGAGACGGGAGCGTGCACTTTTTGGAAACTCCAGTGTGTGCCGCGGTCCACATCGATCGGCCTGATTTCAATGTGGACTACAACCATCGCCAGGCCTGGACTACACCATGGAAGTGGACTGAGGAAATGGTACCAGCCGAACTTAAAAATAGTGTCGCAGAGTATCCCATACCTGACGAGGTTCGTAATGAATATGAGCAAGAGATTAACGCGTGGATCCGAGATGGATGGTTGATCCGCTAATCTGATGACAAGCTTGGACCTTCCAAAGGTCTGATACCCCAAATGGCGTTGGCCCAGCATAATAAGTCAAAAGTAAGACCTGTGCTGGACTATCGTGAACTCAACAAGCACATTGAGGCTTATACTGCAGATGCTGACGTGTACGCCAGCAAAATGAGGGAATGCCGCCAAAAAGGTTCCAATATGTCAATATTAGATTTGCGGAAGGCCTATTTGCAGGTGCGAGTGGAAGAGATGTTTTGGCTATTCCAGACGTGTAAACTTCCTTCCGATGTTGACTGGTAGTGGTGGTAGGACTAAATATTTAGAGAAAAAATAGGTATCCCTTCCTTTGAAGATGTTGCGATTGTGATAGTGTTGCTCCTAGGATGTAATATAGTATGTTATTATCATGATTGAATGTGTCTGCAAAGGAGTTCGAAAGTCATATAAAGTAGTGGCAAATAGCCTAGATGTATTGCATTTGTATATGGTATCTGTTGTTGCAAAACTACGATACTTTGGTCCAGAGGGAAATTTCTGCAGTAATTTTATTATATATGGAGATTTAAATATAAGGTTTCTTTGAATCGTCTATCTTTAGAATCTGATTCGAATATGGCTACGCATGCTTTTCCGAAAATCTTCGAAGTTTGATTGCTATTATTTTCTTTTTTTTAGTAAAAAAAAATATATATATACAATAAGTTTTATTAAGCGCAATAAAATTTACGTTTCTAAATAATTGAAAGGAGAAAAAAACTAAAAACTCAACAGTCAACTTTTGATGATTTCCGGAAAAGCATTTTCCGAAATCTTATAATATGATTATCACGATGGATAGAATGTATTCTGACGGTAGCTAAATTGATTTTTAATGAGTTATACATTATTATTATTATTATTATTATTATTATTATTATTATTATTATTATTATTATTATTATTATTATTTACTCACTTGTAGTTGTCACACAGGCCATCAACAAAGATTTCTTTTTCAGAGCAACTTGTGGTGTTTTCTGGAGTCTGACTGACAACGTCTCCCCAGACTTCCAGTACTCCCCATCTCCTTCAATAAACTTTGCAATAGAATTTGCGTTATCGCAACAGCCGCTTACTATTGATTTCTTGTTGCTAGCGCTCTTTGGTCTTCATTTGGAATTTGGGTAGCAATAAGCCTCCCTAAGTTCCCAGTCCTCTTTGCACTCAACCAGCGTTCTGGCTAGTGCTTTCCCTCCTCGGTCTTTCCATCCTTCTTAACCCCCTTCAATTATTTGGTGTGGTGGCAGTTTATAGTGACATACAAACACACACACACACACAAATACAATTATACCTTTTCAGTTTTCATGATTCCATGTGATGTCCCTTTGTTTTAATTCTGTAGCCGTTTCTGTATGTTCAGTCTGTAGTTCGTGTGTGTTAATTTCCGCATTCAAGGATTTTCCTTAATATTTCTGCAGTTTTCATTATTGTTATCCGTTATATCTTCTCAGCCATTTTTCTGATTCCAATCTCGCTCATACTTTTTTCAAAGATTTTCGGTATTGTTCCTAGAGCTCCTACTATTAGTTGTGTTATCTTGATTTTCTTCGCTTCTTTAAGCTCTCTGGCCAGTTTCTTGTATTTGATCCGTTTCTCCGTCTCATTGACTTTCATTCTGTGGTTCGCTGGAAGGCAAAATCTACAATCTGACCGGACTTGTCCTTTTTTTTTAACTATTATGACATCTGGTCTTCTTGCTTGGATGGGTTTATCCGTTTGTATATCTATGTCCCATAGGATGTTGAGACTTTCATTTTCTAGTACCGCTGCCGGTTTGTGATTGTACAATTTTTTCTTTATGTTCAAAATGCAATTGTCTGCATAATTGCCTTCCCTACTTGATCATATCTATTGTTATATTCTTTTGGGGCTAGTTTGCTGCATTCACGTATTATGCGGTGTGTTGTTTCGTCTCCTTGTCCTAACAGTCTGCATTTACTGCTTTCTTGTGTCTTATCGATCCTTGCTTTGATGTGGTTGATTCTAATCACATAATCTTGTACGGCTGTTATTAGGGATTCAGTTTCCCTGTTTAGGTTTCCTTTTTGTAGCCATTTTCAAGTGTTTTCGTTAGTCTTATCTTTTGTAACCATTATGAATCGTCCGTTAAGCGGGTTCTTTTTCCATTTTTCTTTATTATTATTATTCTAATTATTATTATTATTATTATTATTATTACTGTTGTTGTTGTTGTTGTTGTTGTTGTTGTCGTCATCATCATCATAGTTATTTACAAGGTAAAATGTACTGAAAGTCTCCCCTCTCTATCTCTCTCTCTCTCTCTCTCTATACATATATATATATATATATATATATATATATATATATAGAGAGAGAGAGAGAGAGGGAGACTTTGAGTACATTTTACCTTGTAAATTGTATATATATATATATATATATATATATATATATATATATATATATATATATATATATATATATATATATATACTCAAACTTGAGAGTACTTTCAAAAAGTATATACAGGTAAGTGTAGATGAATATTTTCCCGCGTTTAGTGACAGTTATTTTTGTCAATATACATGCATGTTTAATAGTAGTAACGCTTATGTTTTAAATAACCTTTTCGTCAGATTTGAGCGTCGATTTAAAAGATAGCTTTGCGTCGATATGTAATACCAAAGTGATTAAATAATATTTTTATCAGTTGGTGGTATTTATGTATTTATAGTAATCTCTTCATCAATCTGTAACATTGGCGTGATTAACTAATCTTTACATCGGATTGCAACGTTAATAATTTTAAGTAGTTATTTCATCGGTTTGTAACGTCGATTTTTAAATAGCCTTTATGCTGATCTGTAACGCTGATCTGTAACGCTGATATGCCCTTAAATATTCTTTCATCGGTTTGTAACGCTTATGCCCTTAAATAGCCTTTGAATTGTTCAGTAAAACTGATTTTAGTAGTCTTTTCCTCGATCTCTAACGCTGATATGAGTAGTTTTTCATTAGACTATGGGCATATGTTTTTAAGCAATTCTTTATTCGGTTTGTAACGTAGTTTTAATAGCCTTTTTCGTCGATATGTAACGTTAATGAGTTTATGCAATATTTTCGTTAGTCTGTGTGCTGACGTTTTTAATAGCCTTTATCTCGATCTGTAACGTTTACGTGTTTAAGTAGTCTTTTTATCGGTCTGTAACGTTTGTTTGTTTTTTTAAGTAATGATTTTAAGGTCTGTAATGATGAATTATGAAGTACTACGTTTTTTTTTTTTTTGTCTGTTGTGCTTATTTTTAAATATTTCCGAATATCGCGCGAGATTTGTGTAAATATTATATAGCTTTTAAATATTGGCTCGTCACGTTTAAACTTAAAACATGGTTTCTGTTGGTCTGTCACGCTCAAGTTCAACATCGTATTTCCATTGCTGAATTCGCCGATAGCATGGACGTATTCTAAGAATGGGCTCATTCTTTCCTTGTTTTTTTTTATTTTGTTTTCTTTAAAATGCAGCATTTTTATGGAGAACAGGAAAGAAATCCGATTCGCACAGCATTAATAACCTGTTTTTTCAAGTTCTTTCTTTGCCGCCCGCTTCATTATTTCTGTCCTGTCAGCTCGAAAACTATAACAAGCGATGAAAATGAAAATTCTCATGCAATATTAACGTAACATGCAACGGAACACGGAAATGTTTCTTCTATCGCAATTATGAAAGAAAAATGTTTCTCATTGTCTTATTATCCCAGCAAAAGATTAATACATTTTGCCACGTTATTTCCGTTGGTTGAACGCTGACATACGTACACGATATATGGAAACGTAACTCCCTATTATTAAATTCTCGTAATTTATTACTAATGTATAATTCTTTCAAAAAATCAATATGACAATAAAACATATATGATAGGGTTTTATTCAGAATCCAATATGGGCGCCATATTTACTTGCACTAAGATACTGGAAAACAATGGGAGGTCTACAATTAGCAAAGTTGTTTGGAAGAGCCTTAATAACCTTGAAGCGGCAGAATCGTAAAGTGATTTCTACAAGCAAATGGTTAGAATTAGTTACTCTCTTTTCTTCTCCATTTCGTAAGGATTCGCTTTCTTCCTCACTCCCCAAAGCAAAGAAGTTTTCACAGAAACGTGTGAAATCAAAATATTTCTAACCAATGAAAATCGTTTCAAACCCCAAAAAGTTACACATCTGTGAAAGTAGTTTCGAAGCGTTACCTCCTATAAATTTGATTAATAAAATCCGTTTTCTCTAGGTTCCACCAGTCGCACTTTGAACAGGGCTCCAGAATGATCAATACTTTCCTCCATGTCTAGCACGGGTGAGACGGAGAGGATTCAATGATTTACATAAAAGCTTTTTTATCGCGCGGATTCCTACACACTGGCAACAATCATGTGAACAGAAACGAATTGGTACTCGTAGTTAAACATACATGACAGAAAACAAAGTAAACTAACTTACACGACTACAAAATGCCACGCTGCCAAATACTCTCATACCTACATTACTTACACACGCATATAAAAGTATAATTGTCTGTTTGTCTGTGTACATTTCCCTACACGACTATTCTGTCAATTTTCAGTCTACAGACACGAGATTTAACATAAGGGGTATTAGGATTAGGGAAAGTCTTTTTAATCGGTTTTCGGCCAGAAATTTGGCTGTTAAAGGGGTCGAAGTTCAATGATTTGCCCTTTGAAAACTTAACCAAACTCCTCCGCCAATTTTGGGTCATAACACTTTTGATTTTAGATGTAGGTTACTTGTACATAGATCAAACTTTTTAATTTTATTTGTGCCCAAAACAACAAATGTTAAGGAGTCTAAATTAGGGTCGATTTTTTAAGAAATGACTTCTGTGATCTCTACCAAATTACTCAGTCAATTTTTGGTTTAAACATTTGAAATTTTACATAAAGTGTATTCAGAGATAGGGCAAGCCTTTTTATCGGTTTTCGGCCAAAAAACTGGTTTATCCTTTGCGGTCTCTAGCAAACTATTCAGCCAATTTTGGGCCTAAACATTTGAAATTTTACATAAAGGGTAGTCAGACATGCGGTAAGTTTTTTAATCAGTTTTCGTGCGAAATTTTGGCTGCTAAAAGGTCAAAGTTGAAAGAGTTGACCTTTGCAGACTTTACTAAACTCCTCCGCCAATTTGGGGTCTGAACACTTGAAATTTTAGATGTAGGTTACCTGGACCTGAGTGAAATGTTTTAATATATATATATACATATGCACATAAAGTTTTGAACAATACATAGGGCCCGAGCAAAGCCGAGCTGAACTGCTAGTAAACTATAAATATACACTAGTCTAAGCCTTGTGATTACTAATCCAACTTTCTTCACCAAACACGTGTTTGTATAAATGATTGAAACAAAATTTTATATTCTTATTTCTTGTATCCAAATGTTTTGTTATAAAATTTCGTTTTCTTCATTTTTCATTTACAAAGCTTTGTTTTTGTTTTCGGTAGCACTTGCTACTTGGTGACCCTTCTATTCTATTAATGTTTCATTTATTTACATTTTTCGCACAACCTATCATCCATATAGTAGTACATATTCTTCTTGTAAATAGAATCCATTTATTTTTTCTGCTATTTTTCAGTTAAGACATTTGGAGAGTACATAGCATGGCAAACAATCTTACGTCAGGGACAGAAAAATCTAATTCGTGTTATAAGTTTCTTATATTCATTTTAATTAGGTAGATGTGTAACAAAGACTTTCTCAAAAAAAAACAACACGCATTCGGAAATTTCAGAATTTTTGCTTTTTACAAATTTTTTCTTGTAATCCTTAATTTATATTTAAAAAAAACTTTATTTTGTGCTATTATAATTTTCTTTAATCTTCTTTATAAAACAAAAAACAAACATTTATTCTTATGCGATTTTGGATATGGTCCTAAAATTGCATTTGTCTGCCTACTATAAACTCTCCAAATGTCCCAACTGCAAACCAAAAAAAGTTGTACACTAGTTCACAAGTACTTCGTTGTTTTTTTATTTGTTTTTTTTTAACTTTCATTCACTCTAAGTAAGGCAATTGTAACTGAGGCGTAAGATCCACTAAGCATTAGAAAGTCATATCTACAGATCCATATTAAGTAGGGAGTTGAGCAGTGACATATCTCTTTACATTACATTAAACAACAATGATTTTAATAAAAAAAAATATTAGCAGTTCAGTTGAACATTACATTTTCGCACGATTGATGGCAGTTATTTGCTATGATCCTGTTTAATTT
>NC_136484.1:122758545-122886045 GCF_053919585.1 Euprymna scolopes
TATACCAAACATATATAAGAACACTGCCAGACACATAAATTGCTTTGCGTGAAATTTGCAAAAGATAGGTTCAGTTGTTTCTGAACGTATGGGGAAAGAAACTCACACACATACACACACACACACACACACACACACATGAAATGACTTTTATTTAATAGTAGAGATTGGTTGTAGACAATGGATTCAGTGTGAACGTAGATAATCAGAGACATATACTAGGTGTTTTGTTTGATTTTTGTTTTGTTTTTGTTTTGTTTTTCGCTTCGTATGATTGACATATTAGACTTCGAATATTTATCATCAAATGACGAAAATGATTTGCTTACGGAATAGATATTGTACTGTATATTTTTATAATTCTTAAGCGAAGATAACGTTAAGACTCTATACGATGCCTATTACAAACTTTTCCTGTTAGATTTGAGTAAATACAGAGTGTCTCGAAAATATGTAAATATACTCACACTTCCAGCCATGATGATTGTCATATCACATGAATTCGAAGATTCTGTTGTTGGCATAAGTTTCCGCGATATTTTTATAGTCAGATGTGTTTTCTTCTAGAAAAACATCAGATACTTACAGGATGGACCACGTGAAGGTTGCAAATATCATAAGTGAAAATGATCTTGTGGAACGAAATGAACTCGAACTTGAAACATCCAGATCGTCAGTCTGTGTCGTTTACCATTTTATTTATGAATTGTTTTTTCCAGGACAAAATTTCTTCCAAACAAAGTTTAATTTCCTGTCATGCTGTGATTAGTTACTTTCACCTGCAACACAAAAATGCAGCACGTTAATGACAGTTAAATATGAGCACATTTTTGAGACCCCTTGTATGTCGTCTTTTCACCGTCAGTTCCAAAACGCAAACCCCTTTAACTCTTACACATCCCGATTACATGATTTTTTTTCTACGAACACAACTCCCTAATAATTACTAACGGACGTACTTACTACTAGTATTACACAGACTAACACAATATCTCCATCTAAACGGGTGCGCAGAATCTTTCATGGATCAATCCCGAAAACGACAAAAAACATAGAAAGATTTTTCTCAACATTGTGATTATTTTTTATTCAGTTAAAAGTTTATTCGATACACGCGCAGATATTTTTATGAGTCTTGTTATCTATATATATATAAAAGTGAAAGTGTCTGTGTATCTGTGTATCTGTGTATCTGTGTGTTTGTGTACATTTCCCTACGCAATAACTCTGTCAATTTTTAGTCTACTGACTCGAAATTTGATATACAGGTTACTGAGATTTGGAAAAATCGATGTGATTGGTTTTTGGCCAGAAATTTGGCGATTAAGGGGTCAGGTTCAACGATTTTACCTTTGAGAACTCTACCAAACTCCTTCGACAATTTTGGGTCCAAATTTTAGATATAGGTTCTTTGGATATAGATCTAACTTAATAACTTGCTTTGAGCCCAAAACAATAAATTTTAAGGGGTCATAATAGGGGTCAAAGTAAAAAAAAATGTACCTCTGTGGTTTCTTCCAAATTACTCAGACAATTTCTGGTCTAAATATTTAAAATTGTACATAAAGGGTATTCAGAGATAGGGCAAGCTTTTTCATCAGTTTGGGTCGAAAATTTTTAATTACCAATATATAAATGTATGTATGTCTGTTTGCATGTCTGCCTTAAACTTTCAATAGAGGCGACGGATTTTACCAAGATCAGTATTGTTTTAAAGTTCGATCTTTCATACGACAAATATCGAAAAAATGGCTAAAAACATTAATATCTTCCTCTTCAACTAGGCACTTTTCAACAGGGGGGTACTTTTTCGCCGATTTTTGAAAGTTATCCTCTGCTTTAGATTGTCTAGCCTTAATTTCGTAACAGCATAAACGTTAGGTTTTACCCCATTCTTTTCCTCTTTTGCGGTATGGGTTCGAGCCTGCCTTCCTACTACCACTTTTTTTTTTTTGCTCAACATACACATCCAAACACCCGGGCAACGCCGGGCACCCATGCTACTATATCTATAAAAGTGAACGTGTATGTGTGTCTGTGTGTCTGTGTGTATTTTCCATCGCAATAACTGTCAATTTTCAATCTACATACTCGAAATTTGATATACAGGGTACTGAGATTTGGGAAAATCGATGTGATCGTTTTTCGGACAAAAATTCAACGATTTTACCTTTGAGAACTCTACCAAACTTCTCCGACAATTTTTGGTCTAAACACTTGAAATTTTAGATATAGGTTTCTTGAACATGGACTAAACTTAATAACTCGATTTGAACCGAAAACAATAAATGTTAAAGGGTCATAATAGGGGTCAAATTTTAAAAAATTGACCTTTTTTTCTTTTTTTTTTTTTTTTTTTTTTTGCTCAGCACACACCTCCAAACACCCAGGCAACGCCAGGCTGAAATGCTAGTCTAAAGATAAATTTAACACTCGTGGCAAAATCTACTAATAGTTTTTACAAACCTCTCCAGGTTACAAACATCGTTACCCGGACACTTTAGTATTTTCTCATTTCATTTCAAAAACTATTTATATTTTTGGAATAATAGCTTGTTCTTACATTATTTGAATATAAAATATTGATTATTTTTGACAACTTTTCCAGTTAGATTTGATTAATTATATCAAAGTATGGAAAAAAATAATGATGATAATTATTATAGATCCCGAACAACGCCGAGTAGAACGTATAGTCGCACTCAATTCCTAATTTCTTGCCACTTCCATTTAACAATAGCATAAAGATAAATAATATTGATAAATGCAATAGTCCGAAGAGATTTGCTGCATATTCCTTACAGCAAGTAATATTTTAATCTTACAATTCTTGATCCTGGACAACGCGAAGTAGTAAAAATGGTTCCGATAAATTCTTTATTTTATTTATTTTTATTTTTTTTTTGCTTCTCTTTCATTTTATAATAAAGTTTTTGCAAGAAAATCACCACCCATCAAGGCTCGAAGGTCACTCGAGAATAAGGTTGTAGTGTAGTAATTAATGGTGCAGATTGAGTAGAATTTGGATTATTTAAGAGGACGGCACAACAAGCACTTCTTTACATTGGACTTTAAGGCTATTTAGTTGTAGTTGGCCGGTAAGCAGGTTAGTGGAACAGTGTTCCACATGCAGCTAGTTCTATGAAAAGAAATCTTGTTTATGAAAGCTTCGATTAGATTTAGGCACAGATAGAGAGTGGAGAAATTATTGATAGTTACTGTAGGCAGTCAAGTGTTTTTTTTTTAAGTTTGGCAAGGAGAGAGCATAGATTTTAACTCAGACAAATACTTACAATGAGAATAACGATAGAGCAGAGATAGGTTCACAACGTCTCTTCTGTGGGAAACAGGTTGAGGAGAAGAGAAAAGAGCATCACCTACTACTAGTAATGATGTTGATAACGACAATAGTCCGAAGAGAGTTAATATGTACCAGTTATCAAAAGTAATGCTGTAATCTTACAATTTTTGATCCCGACTAGATCTAATGACCTCTATCTATATATGCAATTTGGTTAATTTAGTTCGCACATGTATTGAGGAAATACGAGCATATCTTGGCATTGCTCTTCCAAATTACTGACATTATTAAAGCAAAACACTCGAACTGGGGAATTATTTTTGTTGTTGTTGCTATTGTTGTTGTTGTTGTTGTTGTTATGAGTGGCTAGAGACATAGTATGAAGGCATTTGATGTAACGAGCTAAAACGAACGAAAGATGATTAAGTTACATAATAAAAGGTAGCCTTTTAACAGAGTGCAATGAAAACAGTATTATGGTGTTACTAAGTTCTAGAAAAAAAATCAGTGAAATGCAAATACCGCAGCAGCACACATTACCATGACAAATAACACTACTTAAGCGCCCATCCTTAAAATCCCCTCGGCCTGAATTGAAACATTGTCAAGGTTGATGCAAAAAATTGGGCTCCCTCAATCGTGCTACAAAATTACTCACACCAGAAAGCATCTTAGATCTTTACAAAGTCACAATTCGCCCATGCATGGAATACTGTTGCCACATCTGGGCTGGTGTATCTACCGCTAGTCTCTCACTCATAGATAGGGTCCAAAGGGCTTCAAATCTAATAGATCTTGCACTGGCGGTAAAGCTCCAACCTCTGTCCCACCTCAGCAATGTCGCATCACTGTGCCTGTTTCACAAGTACTTTCCTGGAATGTGTGCTTCCATTGACGTACAACTAATCCAGCAAGCAGCAAAATCTGATCCCTTTACGATTGAAGTTCCTAGATGCCGGAAAGCATTCTTTTTTAATAGTTTCTTCCCTCGAGCTGCTAGACTTTGAAATTTTCTCCCTCTTTCTTGCTTCCCTGACTGTACTAATATGCAGTATAAATATAATATGAACAGACATATCGCTGTTTAACTCCCCGCAGTCCCCTGTTAGATACAATCCCAAATAATAGCCCTTTATTAACGTTCTAAATGACAATATGCCTCATTTGATGCGTAAAAGAGTAAAAAGGTCATTGTTTTACTGCGACAAATGTCTATTTTTAAACCATAAAAATGGCTTTTAATTGTTAGTTTTTATAAGGCATGGAATGAAGAAATGTGCAATGCTCAAGAAATGCATTACAGTGGTCTTTATTTCATTTTCTCCTTATGTATTTACTACAATAATACGTTACAATGGAAGTATTAGAGGACATGCATTATGAATTGTTTTCAATTTTACGTCGACGAAAGAAATCTGCGCGAGAAAAAGAAAGAACAAAAAAGACAGTTTAGACTAATTTTTAAACCTAGGCAACGTGACTCTTTCAGATATTTTTTAAAAACAGTCATATCTATACTCCTTTCTTCCTTTTTTTTTCGTATTTGATTGAGAAAGGTAATAGGAATCGCTGAAAATTTTTAACCTCCCAAATAGAAAAAAAAATTATATAATCTCAACAATTATATAAATAGAACTTTGTATGTGTGTGTCTGTGTTTTTCTGTGTGTGTGAGTTCGTTCCATTTTGATTCGAAAACAACTGCGTCGATACTTATGAAATTTCTCACGAAGGTACATTATCTGCAGGGCAGTGTTCTTAGATAGGTTTTGTAGTGGAATGTTTTCGACAAGTATCGAAAATCGATAATCGAATTAATCCGACGAAAGAAGAAACAGGCGATTTTGACCAAATTTAACACCGTACACAGCCTAACACCACAAGTGTATTTTAGAAGTTTTATTGTCACACTAATCGAAAGGCTTGATATATACAATCAACAATACGTTCTTTGATATGACAGAGGCGCGCTTGGCATGAATGTTTCTGTTTAAAGCACATTTGCATCATAATACTCGATTTTTTGCATTGTAAGCTTTAATTCAAGCTATTATATATAAAATACTTTTATAGAATCAAGAGTAGGGTCTCTACAATGCAATGCAGACTTCACTGTATTATTGACTAAGTCACTGCGAAAGGCATGGGAGCTTCCTCCTGGTGCACTACGATGGGTCCCCAAAATATACAATAAATCGATTTGATTGAAAAATAGGTGATTTCACAGATTTAGATGACAATAAAAATATAGGAGTGTTAAACATCCGTTTATTATCATTCAATCCTGAGCAACGTCGGCTCATCCTGCTAGTTAGCAATATATTAATCAAATCTATTATATATATATATATATATATATATATATATATATATATATATATATATATAAGTGAACATGTCTGTGTGTGTGTCTGTGTGCATTTTCCTACGCAATAACTCTGTTAATTTTCAGTCTACAGACTCGAAATTTGATATACAGGGTACTGAGATTTGGGAAAATCTTTGTAACTCTTTTTCGGCCAGAAATTTGGCTGTTAAGGGGTCAAAGTTCAACGATTTGACCTTTGAGAATTCTACCAAATTCCTCCGACAATTTGGGGTCTAAACACTTGAAATTTTATATTTTATATACACGGGGATATACATGCGACTGGGGATCGTTTGTGAATTTCATACTCCCATGAAACTTCTTTCTTCGGAGGAAGTCGGTTAACCCACCTAGGGTGAGTGCCGGTTCGGGATATATATTTATATATTTGTATGATCATTAAAAGTTTGGAGACATAGATGTGCAATGTCTACTATATTAGCTTTAATTTAGTTTTATGCCAAAAAACAAAAACAGGATATGATCCCTTCATAAAATTTATATACCTCCGTTTTTCTGCATGCGAAATTTTAGACGTCAATTAATAAATATTCTTTAAATTTCACGGTTTTTGTTTGCGGGGTAGGGGTATTTGGAAAGGATACAACGGTGAGTAATATGAGCACCACCTCATTTGAAAATTTAAATATTTCATATTTGGATTAAATTTGATCCAAAGTCATGCGACACCAATTAAACAAGGTTCCCTGAATTACAATTATGTCTTAAGATCGCCAAGCTAATACAATAACTTTTAGACATTTTATAGAATCAAAAATCATAATTCAAATTAGAATAAGGATCCTAGACATAAGGTTTAGTATATCAGTATATCTTCGTTTTAATATTCACGAGGAGAATTAAAATCCCTATGTCTAATCTTCTGCAGATGTAAATAAAATAAGAGAGAATAAAAGTGGTGCAATCTTGTTCCATTCTACAAATTTATTTTATCTGTCCTGAGACGGGTCTTCTTTTAGATTTTTTTTTATATAAAGCTGAGTTTTGTATATTTCTTCGTCACTTGAAAACTGAATATTTAACACAACTTTATAAGAGGAAGAGTTTAATGTCATCCAGATATTTTTTTTACTGAAACTTTTTTTTTTAAACTGCAACTCAACATTCACCATTAAATTGACGACTTTTCGAGCATGCTGCAAACGGATATCACATTTAAATTTAGGACAGAGAAGTATTTTTCTGGATATTATCCAATGTAATCTCTTATATCTTCATTAGTGGCCATGTTTTTCTCAACTGAACAAGTACTAATGCGCATGTGTGTTATACAAAGCACCCCCATCCCATATTAAGAATGGCGGCGGCCACTAGAATTCATTAAATAATTGATTAAAAGTGTCTTTATATCAAAGAAAATTACTTGTCTGTCCCAAATTTGAATGTGATATTCGTTTTCAGCATACACGAAAACCTATAAAGTTTATCAATTTAAAGGCGAGTGTTGGAATGAAAGTAAACATTTACCGTAATCCAAATATAAGCTTTTGCATCGTTTGTTTCAAATCCTCTGCAAAATCGGTAAGATGACCGAAGGATATGGACGAAACTAAAACGATTTGCTGATAACAACAGAGAATTCCTATTATTTGGATTCTTCGGATTATTGTTTTTCAGTGTTATTTTAACAACGTTTCAGTCGATGTAGCCTCCATCCTTCTTCGGGTGTATCTTGTCGATCTCTGGAACTTTGAACTCTGGAATGGAATTTCGGACGGGACCCTTTATTTAATTGACGGGGAGAGGGATGCTCTTGTTTCGTCAGTCATGACTATAATAGAAGTCCTAAGTAATTCACAATTATATTTTGGGTGTGGCCCGCACAGGATTAGACCTTCAACCTCCAGACGAGTTGAAATTGTACAACTAAATAAACAATAACAATAAAATAAAGGGTTTCGTTTGAAATTCCGTGCAGATTCCCGAGTTCGACAAGATACATCTGTTGAAGGTCGGGGGTTACATCGACCTTTAAGATCACTTTTTAATTGACGACTTTTATAGGTTTTCTGGTGTGCTGCAAACGAATATCACATTCAAATTTGGGGCGTACAAAAAGTTTCCTGGATATTAAGACATTTTTCCAATGTATTATATAATGAATTTCAGTGGCCGTCACTATTCTTATTACGGGGACCGGATGCTTTGTAACACGCATAGGCGTTAGTACTTGTTCAGTTGGGGAACTTTATGAGTTCTTTTCCTTCGTTTTTTTTTTTTTTTGCGGTAGTTGGGGGGGTGGATATAGTAAAATATACTAAGTTGGTATAAAATAAATAAGAAAGCATAGAAACGACGAACAACTTTATAAATTGCCACTCTCTCTCTCTCTCTCTCTCTCTCTCTCTCTCTCTCTCTCTCTCTCTCTCTCTCTCTCTCTCGTGATGGCTTGAAAAGTTCATAATACAAACCTAAAATTGAAAGGAAAACGATATCCGTAGGAATTAATGAAATGAGGCTAATCTCTTTCGAACTAAACTGATGAGAGTAGTAGTCCAAAAAATCCAAATAATACGAACAATCAATCGTCGTCTCCAAAATGTTAGATCAACAACAGGGAATATATGTATAAAGTTTGAGATGTTTGAAACTTTGATGTTCCATCGTATATTCCATCAAAATATTAAATAAATGTAGTCTCATGCTTGAAACTGACACATTCTTAAGATTGTATATGCGAAGACTTTTATAACGCGCGTGACTTTTCACCTAAAACGTTTTCATCTTGTAAGATTTATAACCGCTAACTGAATCCTGATATATATAAGTATTTATAGCTGCCAAATTATTGCGTTGTTATAACCTGGTACAATGAGTGATGCGTTATCTTTCTTTATGTTTTCTACTGCGCAACGACGCGAGCTAGGAGTTCCGAGATGGCATTGCGCCGGCGACAAATACTTGTAATTTATCATTTTAACAGCGGAAGCTTTCGAAATTCAAAATGGTTCTTGTCGTTTCGCAACTCGAAATAGTTCTTTTATTAAAAAACGAAAAAAATCATTTAATAAAATAAAACGCATTTATTTTGTGAGTTAAAATACTTGGTTACTTGGTTAACTGTTGGTAAATATGTAGATAATACAAAAATAAAGAATGTTGAAGAGAATTCAGCAGAAGAAGGACCGAAAACAAAAACCAAGTGTTTGAAAATTGGAGTAATCCCCACGGGGTACTTTAAATAATACGTACGGGTATTGTTCTTTGTTTGTTTTGTCATGGGCCTGCGTTGATGTTTTTTTTTCTTGATCCTGTCCTCGGGACTGGTAATTTGAATATATTTTGGAATTAACAGAATACAAAGTGTCTCTGTAGAGACGCGATCGATTTAAAAGTTGATAACAATATCAATATTGTTGGATATCATTCTGTACTTTTCAAGTTTATAGAAAACTAACCTGGGCGCGCGGCTTTGCCCGGGTGTTTGTAGGTGTGTGTTCAGCAAAAAAAAAAGTTGTAGTAGGCAGGCAGGAAGGCAGGCAGGCTCGAACCCGTGATGTGAAGGTGGAAAAGAAAGTGAAAAAAAAAAGTATTTGCTGTTGCGCCCATCGCCAAACCGAAACTAACGAATTAAGGCTAGTCAATCGAAAAGAGGGGATGACTTTCGAAAATATTGCCGAAAAAGCAACCCCTCCCTGTAGAAAAGTGCACAGCTGAAGGTGAAGGTATTAATGTTTTTAACCAATTTTTCGATATTTGTCGTCCGAAAAGTCAGCCTTCAAAACGATATCGATTTCGTGAAAATCCGTCGCCTCTGTCTAAAGTATAGGCAGACATACAAACATACATACATACATACATACATTTAAATAGACAGGTGAGATTTATGCTATAGACTAGCCGACGTTGCCCGGGTGTTTGGAAGTGTGTGTTGAGCAAAAGAAAGTTCTAGTAGGCAGACAGGCTCGAACCCGTAACGTGAAGGTGGAAAAGAAAGTGGAGGGAGGGGTTTAAGGGTGTTGGCTGAGAAAAAAAAAACGAAAATTGCGAGCACAAAAAAAATAAAATAAATACATAGTGGTAGTAGGCAGGCAGGCTCGAACCCAAACCACGAATGAGGAAAAGAAAGTGAAAAAACAAAAAGAAAATGTGACGCGTTAACTGTTTCGCCCATCGCCAAACTGGTGGTTACGTCGGTTTTAATTAATTTAATTAATCGAAAAGAGAGGATGACTTTCAAAAATATCGGCGAAAAAAGTAAGCCCTTCCTGTAGAAAAGTGCCCAGTTGGGGGTGAAGGAATTAATGCTTTTGGCCAATTTTTCGATATTTGTCGTCCGAAAGGTCGGCTTCAAAATTATATCAATCTCGTGAAAATCAATCGCCTCAGGCGAAAGTTTTTGCGAGACACACATTCATACATACATGCATGATGATTGCAACGTCTTGTCAGACGAGTGCCACTTCCTTAGATAAGTCCATGAGCCCAAAAATGACTTCCATCGCCACAGGACCATTTTCATAGACAAATGTCTGAGGGAGTATCTATACAAAGATGATGTTACAGAGTCTTAGCTTTGCACAATTCTCTCTCTCTCTGTTCAAAATGTTGAGATCCAGCAACAAGCAAGAGCAAGATAGCCAGCAATATGTTAAACTGCGGACCAGATTAATGCGGGTACTGGTCTCTCGCTTTATGGTTTTTTAAATCAGAGATTTACTTCTCCTAGAAAGGTTTCACCACGACTTACGGGAGCCCTCCTCACCCCAACATACACACACGGTTCTAGTTGGCCGTTGACCCCGAAAAAGGGCTCATTCGCCCTTTGGAAGGTTTTGTTTTTAATCCTTCAGGGAGACTAGCAACCCTCCTCACCAAACAAGTTTGGTGGGGGAACCAGTTTAGTCGCCGGTGACCCGACCATGAGGCAGATAGTACTGGGTTACATGGTACCAGTAGCATAGTAAATGACCTGACATACATACATACATACATTCAAACAGACAGATGAGATTTATATTATAGATTAAACTTTTAATCTCATTAAAAACGGGCAAAATTATAGCCGCTCACTACAAATTAATGCCCTTTTCCAAACTGTCTACTGAATACTGTTAAATTTGTACTCATCTTTCAATTCACATTAATTTCTATTAAAAGGGTATTATAATACTTAGCCCACTGCACCTTATCATAACAACGGTCCATATAAACTTTCAGCTAGATTGGCCCTGTAGTTTCCGAGAAAAGGTAGAACTTCAATACTAATCCCTATTAATCCCTATTACCCCTAACTGTGTATCGAACGGATATTATAATACTTAGTTCGTTACATCATATAACAAAGGTTCATACAAACTTTCAGCTAGATCGACTCAGTAGTTTCGAAAAAAACTGGAACGGGCAGACAACAAAACAACCAGTTAGACAGATTAAGAACTTTCTATTCTCCCTCATCCCGTGTGCCTAGTAACTTTCCAAAAACTTCACGCCTGTAGAACATGTGACCACGGGATTACTACTCTGCTGACTACAACTTGGCCGTGTTCAAGTTAAATGTAAACAAATACTTATAAACTATTCCTAAGATGATTAAGCTTTGTTTATTTTATTGCTAACTTTAAATCCTCCTTTATCATTAACCCAACAACCTATTCATTTCATTAACTTTTATCCTTTGGGTGATTTTTCACCTTGATAAGTGATTAATCATTAGTAAAAAAGTGGCTCTAAGCCTTATTGAATGATAATTTATCATTATTTAAAAAATGGCTATATTACATATTATATTATCTTGGTAAAAATGTCTATTGTATGCTTCCCAGGTGTATTAGAGCAGCAAAGGCGATACTATACTCCATGATTATATGCATTATGCCTATAACACTCTAAAAAAAATAACATTATACTATTTAACTTCACATTTCTCAGTCATTGACTATGTTAAGTGAGCGCATAGAAAAAAATTCTCCTCCATGTTAGTTTGTATTTAAGTTACCCTGAATTGCTGCCCAGAAATTATAAAGCTTTATGGATTAAGTAACAAAGCACCTAAAAATAGCAGCTCTGTAGCCAGAAGTTGAGATTGAAACACAAGGGTTGGCAACTTTCGGCATTCGACCAACCTGCGAGCAATTTCTACTCAGAAAATATCAATATATACATTATTTTACTTTCATTTTACAGTTAAAACAACAGTGCGATAAAAACAATGTAAATCTGATTAATAATTTTTTATATTCGCAAAATAATCTATATATCTATGAAAGTGACATTTTCTCGGGGTGTGTCTGTGTGTGTACATTTCCCTACCAAATTAGTCTGTCAATTTCCAGTCTATAGTCTCGAGATGTGACATAAGAGGTATTGAGATTTGAACAAAAATTTTAATCGGTTTTCGGCCAGAAATTTGGCTGTCAAGGGGCCAACAGTTGAAATTTTAGATGTACGTTCCTTGGACATGGATCAAACTTTGAACTTGATTTAAGCCCAAAATTAGGCATCAAAATTGGGGTCAAAGTTTTGACCTCTCAGCCAATTTTTGGTCTAAACATTTAAAATTTTACAAAAGTGTATTCAGACACAGGGCAAGCTTTTTAATTTAATTCCTCCGCGAATTTGAGGTCTAAACCCTTGAAATTTTAAATATAAGTCATTTGGACATGGATCTAACTTAATAACTTGATTTGAGCCCCAAACAATAAATGTTAAGGGGTCATAATGAAAGTCAAAGTTTTAAAAAATAATCGCTTTTTTTTTTTTTGTTGTTCAACATACATCTCCAAACACTCGGCCAACGCCGGGCTTAAATGCTAGTCTATATATATATATATATATATATATATATATATATATATATATATATATATATATATATAAGTGAACGTGTCTTTGTATCTGTGTGTATGTGTGTGTATGTGTGTCTGTTTGTGTGGGTACATTTCCCTACGCAATAACTCTCTCAATTTTAAATCTACAGACTCGAAATTTGATATACAGGGTACTGAGATTTGGGAAAATCTTTGTGATCGGTTTTCGGACAGAAATTTGGCTGTTAAGGGGTCAAAGTTAAACGATTTGACCTTTGAGAACTCTACCAAACTCCTCCGAAAATTTTGGGTCTAAACACTTGAAATTTTAGATATAGGTTCCTTGGACATGGATCTAACTTAATAATTTGATTTGAGCCCCAAGCAATAAATGTTAAGGTGTCATAATAGAGGTAAAAAATGTTTATAAAATTTGACCTCTGCGGTCTCTACCAAATTACTCAGAAAATTTCTGGTCTAAAAATTTTTAATTTTACATAAAGGGTATTCAGAGATAGGGCAAGCCTTTTAATCGGTTTAGGTCGAAAATTTTTAGTTACCAATATATAAATGTATATCTGCCTAAAACTTTCGACAGGGGCGACGTATTTTACCAAGATCAGTATCGTTTTGAAGTCCGACCTTTCAGACGACAAATATCGAAAAATTGTCTAAAAACATTAATATCTTCACCTTCAACTGAGCAGTTTTCAACAGTGGGTCGCTTTTTTCGCCGATATTTTTAAAGTCATCCTCTCCTTTCGATTGTCTAGCTTTAATTTAAACGTACCTTCCTTCCGGTTTGGCGGTGGTCGTAACAGCAAAGACGGCGGTTTTCCCCCGTTCTTTTCCTCCTTCGCGGTACGAGTTCGAGCCTGCCTTCCTACTAGGACTTTTTTTTGCTCAGCATACACATCCAAACGCCCGGGCAACGCCGGGCTGAAATGCTAATGTATCTATAAAAGTGAACATGTCTGTGTGTCTGTGTGTATCTGTGTTCATTTCCCTCTCTCAATTTTAAGTCTACAGACTCGAAAATTGATATACAGGGTAATGAGATTTGAGAAAATCTTTGTAATCAGTTTCCGGCCAGAAATTTGGCTGTTAAGGGGTCAAAATTCAACGATTTGACCTTTGAGAACTCTACCAAACTCCTCCGACAATTTTGGGTCTAAACAATTGAAATTTTAGATGTAGGTTCCTTGGACATGGATCTAACTTAATAACTTGATGTGAGCCCCAAACAATAAATCTTAAGGGGTCATAATAGGGGTCAAAGTTAAAAAAGTGACCTCTACCAAATTACTCAGACAATTTCTGGTCTAAACATTTGAAATTTTACATAAAGTGTATTTAGAGATAAGGAAAGCTTTTTAATCGGTTTAGGTCGAAAATCTTTGGTTACCAATATATAAATGTATGTATGTATGTATGTGTCAGATCATGTCATATGCTACTGGTACCATGTAACCCAGTACTACCTGCCTCATGGTCGGGTCACCGACGACTAAACTTGTTCCCCCACCAGACTTGTTTGGTGAGGAGAGTTGCTAGTCTCCCTGAAGGATTAAAAACAAGAACTTTCAACGGTCGAATGAGCCCTTTTTCGGGGTCAACAGCCAACTAGCACCGTGTATATTTGTGTGTATGTATATATGTGTTGGGGTGGAGAGGGCTCCCGTAAGCTGTGGTGAAGGCAACCTTTCTAGGAGAAGCAAATCTCTAATTTAAAAAAAAATAAAGCGGGAGACCAGTACCCGCATTAATCTGGTCCGCAGTTTCACTTGTTGCTGGCTATCTTGCCCTTGCTTGTTGCTGGATCTCAACATTTTGAACTGAGAGAGAGAGAGATTTAGTTGTCGTACGAAGCTAAGACTCTATAACATCATCTTTGTACAGATACTCCCTCAGGCATTTGGGCTCATGGACTTTAAGTGTCCGAGGGAGTGGCATTCGTCTGGCAATACGTTGCAATCATCATGTATGCATGTATGTTTGCGTGTCTGCCTAAAACTTTCGACAGAGGCGACTGATTTTTACAAGATCAATATCGTTTTGAAATTCGACCTTTCAGACGACAAATATCGAAAAATTGGCCAAAAACATTAATATCTTCACCTTCAACTGGACACTTTTCTACAGGGGGTCGCTTTTTTCGCCGATATTTTTGAAAGTCATCCTCTCCTTTCTTAAGTGAAACCTACGCCACTTCCGGTTTGGCAGTGGTCGTAACAGCAAAGACGTCAGGTTCCCCCCCGTTCTTTTCCTCCTTTGCGGTACGGGTTCGGGCCTGCCTTCCTGCTACCACTTTTTTTTTCTTTTTACTCAACATACACCTTCAAACACCCGGGCAACGCCAGGCTTAAATGCTAGTATATATATAAACTTGGACACATGTCAAACTTTTTATTTGGATTTGAGATCAAAACAATAAATGCTAAGAGGTCAATATTGGTGTCAAAGTTTTTTAAAGAAAATACCTCTGCGGTCTCTACCAAATTACTCAGACAATTTTTAGTCTAAACATTTGAAATCTTACATAAAGTGTATTCACACGTAGGGCTAGTTATAAACAGTACATAGGGCCTGAGCAAATGTAGGCTGAACTGCTAGTCAGTTATAAAACAAGTGATTTCTGTCGACATAACGCATAACGTTGTCGATAGAAACATATAAATCGTTCCCAAAACTTTAAAACGAAAATGTGATTAAGTAGCATTCAAGATTTTACAAGTGTCCTTTTACGAAAAGAGGATTGTTGGGTCAATACTGACAAACTTTACAATCCGAAGTCTGCCGTTGAGAATTAAAATTGCCGTGTCAACGTATGGCGATAAATCTTGAATTTGTCCATAACGAAACAACAAAACAAAGCTTTGTTAAGATTAAGATTTTTATTTATTTAGAGTATTCATACGCATGAAAATAAAGAAAACTTATTACTTATATATTATATTATTAGATATTATATTATATATTATTATATATTATATTATATATTAGATTGGTAGAAATTTCCAAGTGAGAGACAAGGCAGGTAACGTCACTGATTGGATCATGGTGAAGTCGTAATCTCGATCTTTTTTAACTGCTATGTCTTCAGTTTTTATTTTATTATTATTATTATTATTATTATTATTATTATTATTATTATTATTATTATTATAATTATTATTGTTATTATTATTATTTGCGAATCGTCTTGGCTTAATACAGAAGAAAAGGAGAAAAATGAAGGATAGAAGGCCATACTGGCAGAGGTGGCTTGAAGAAAGTATAAAACGATGGCGGAAAGACATTGGTAGAATCAAAGAAATAAGAAAAGGAGTTAAATTATCGCAGAAAGCCAAGGACAAGCTTGAAAGGGGGTATAGATTGCTGGAAAAGGGAACGATGGTCGTTCTAACAATGTTGAAAGAGAAGGTTCACACTGGTTGTATGAAAATTAGGAACTTTGTTGGAAAAAGTGTTGCGTTCCGGCATAACAACCTTTTCCGGAATAATCAGTCTCAGCTGTATAAAGAATTAAATAGTAGCAAACAGACGCGAAATAACAACACTCCAAATGCAGATGATGCCAGGAAGTTCTGGAGTGGGATTTGGTCTATCGAAGGGCGATATAATAAGAAGGATAGCTGGTTGGGAGAGGTCAGAGAAAGGCTATCAGGAATGCAGCAGATGAAGAACGTTGAGATAACCATTGATGACGTGAAGGCTGGCATAGGAAGGATGGCAAACTGGAAGGCACCTGGTCCAGATAAAGTGATGTGCTTCTGGTTCAAACAGTTCCAGTGCTTTTATTCACCTATAGCTGCTGCCTTGCAAATGGTCGTAGATCGAGAGATATCCTTGATTGGCTTGTTAAGGGAAGGAGACTCTAATTTGGAAAGATCCTGCAAAGAGAACAGATACCAGCAATTATAGACCAATTACATGTGTACCACTAATGTGGAAACTGTTAACTGGAATCTTGCGGAAAAAGTTTACGGGCATCTTGTGAGTAATGGTGTTTTCCCTGATGAACAGAAAGGGTGTCGGAAAGGCTCGAGGGGTACCAAGGAGCAATTACTGATTGATAAGGCAGTAATGCAGGATGCAAAGAGAAAGAAGAGGAACCTGAGTGTAGCATGGATCGATTACAGAAAGGCTTACGACATGGTTCTTCATTCATGGATCCGTGAAACACTATTGATGATGAAGGTTGCTGGGAATGTGATAAGGCTTTTGGAGACAAGTATGGCTCAATGAAACACGGTGCTGACAGCAAACAGAGAGGAGATGGGACAGGTTGGCATTAAATGGAGAATATTCCAAGGAGATTCGTTATCTCCACTTCTTTTTGTAATGATAATGATGCCACTGAGCATCCTCTTGAAGAGAGAGAAACTGGGGTATAACTTTGGATCTGGTGACAAACGTCTCAACCATCTACTGTTTATGGATGATTTTAAAATATTCGGTAGAAATGAAAAGGAAATGGTAGAGCTCGTAGGGACATACTCGGAAGACATTGGGATGGAGTTTGGTATTAGTAAATGTGCGGTGCTGGTGATAAAAAGAGGAGTAAAGGTTCATTCGAATGGAATAGTGCTGTCAAAAGGAGAAATCATGAAAGAAATAGAAGATACAGGATATAACTATTTGGGAATGTTGGAGAGTGTAGGCATCATGAATAGAGAAATGAAGGAGAAAGTCAGGAAGGAGTATCTTAGAAGAGTGAAAACAACTGCAAAGTCGAAACTGTATGGAGAAAACCTAATGAAAGCAGTGAATGTATGGGCAATCAGTGGTTTGAGATACAGTGCAGGAATTTTAGAATGGTCTGACAAGGATTTGCATGCTATGGATATAAAAACAAGAAAAGTTTTAGCAATGTTTGGTATATTTCACATTCGAAGTAGCGTAACGATGCTGTATCAAAAGAGGAAAGATGGTGGGAGATGGCTGAAAAGTGTAAAAGATTGTGTTAGAACCGAGGAGATGTCGTTGAAGGAGCATGTGGTTAGAAGTTAGGAGTGGATGTTTAAGGTTGTGGCCAATGAAGTGGAGGTATGTGAGACCAAGGCTGATTATGTGCAACGTGTGGATAGAGAAAGGGCAGAGGAACTGGCTAGGAAAAAAATGCATGGAAGGTTCTTCCAGGATATAGCAGAAGTGGCTGATGAAAGATCATGGGAATGGCTTAGAGCTGGATATCTGGCTAAAAGTACTGGAGCTTTTGTTTGTGCAGCACAAGAGCAGGTATTAGGAACACGATTGTTCAAAAAAGTGGTTCTAGGAGAGGAAGTTGCTGCAGAATGCCGGATTTGTGGTAAGATCTCAGAGTCAACTGCACACCTTGCAGCAAAGTGCAGTGGACTGACCCAAAGACAGTGGGAGGTGTGTAAGAGGGTTGGGGTGAAGTGCTGGAAAATGGTTTGAGGAGGTGCCTGATGAAGTGAGAACAAGTGAGGATATCAAGGTAGAGGTATGGTGGGACAAAAGTGCCATAACGACCAAGCAATTGGAACATAATCGTTTGAATTTGGTCGTCATTGACAAGGTCTAAAAAAAATGACAGATTGTAAACTTTTCAGTACCCTGGGACAGGAATGTGAGAGAAAAGGAGAATGAAAAGTAGGGCAGTTATGCACCATTGACCTTGGAGATAAGGCGTATACATGGGGTTAAAACATAAATAATCCCAATCGTAGTAAGTATGCTAGGAGTAGTATCAAGTCGTCTGGACGGACAATTGAAAAAACTGCAAATTCCTGATGTTTTAGGCGACCTTCAGACCTCTGCAATTATAGGTACCACCAACATCCTTAGGAAAACCCTTGATCTTTGAAGCTTCTGGTTTGAAGCCGGGATTAAGGGAAATCCTCTGGAAATGAATCCCATCCCTTTCCAGAGAGACGTTGATAAACGAAATCAGAATTATTATTATTATTATTATTATTATTATTATTATTATTATTATTATTATTATTATTATTATTATACCTAGCTCGATTCAGGAGGATGTCTCCTTATATGTAACTTATCCTGAAATTTCCTCCTAAACGTAATGTGATCAAATTTTGATTTTCTATACGAATCCGATATTTGGATCTGTTTAATCAAAAGACTATTTAATATGATGGGATATGTTGTTCAATTCTTACTATTAGTCTCTTATATGACGACATAATAACGTTCTCGCTAGATCTTTGAAATTAAGAGTCGTTCAACATGTTCAATACAAGATGAGTAGCCTTGTGGGATTAACAGGCCCTATACGTGAATAACACATCGACATCGTCCAGAAAAAAAACTATAAATTCCCCTGGCCAGGATATACATGTGACTGCGGATATCTTGTGAACTTAATATTCCCTAGAAACTTTCTTTTTCAGATGACACTGGCTCATATTAAATGTCTCACAAGATACCATGGTACCTTATACAACCATATTCACTCTGGTATGCGAAACAATTGATAAATGAACCTTTTACGAGAATATGAATGCTATCTTTTCGAGATGGTGGTAAAAATTATGTTTGTGTTTGAATAAAAGTAAATTCAAATTAAGAAAAATTTTCAGTTCTGAATTTTTTAGACGAGGATTGACTGTATTACTTGTTTTGATCGGATTATTTTCCTCATCTTGAATGTTATTTGTGCAACGTCTTGGTTGGTGTAGCCTTCTACCTTCGTCAGACATGTTGGTCTCCATTTAAAAAAGAAAGAAGAAAAGTTACTGGCTCCGTAGTTGGTTTCGTATTTTTAGAAATGGAGAGTTTGACGATTTAAAGAAGCGACACATATGCTAAAAAAAAGAAAAATTACTAAGCAGACCAAGCATAAAGATCAACAGTATATGGGAACCTCTAATTATAAATAAAAATAAAAATTGAAAAACACCTCCTTAAATTTTCAACTGTAAAAGAGAGATAATCATTTGTCATAGTCTGTTAGAGTTACCTCCCTTTTTCAACCAAATTTTTACACACATACGAAACTAAGGTTACTAAAAACAAAAATAACTCCAAGAATACGAAACCATCAACAAAGCGAGTAATTTTTCTCCTTTCTTGCAAACTATATTCTATATACATAATATTCTGCTTGGTTTTTCTTTAGTTTGTCCGTACGTTACGCTCTGAAAATAAACGAATACAATATTTGAAGACAAACTGTTTTTAAAAAGGCCAAATTACCGAAAATGTGCTTTAAACAGGCAATCTAGCAATCCTGAGGAAGAATATGAGAGTGATCTTCCTTTGATGTAGCCTTGCTTTAAAATATCATTATCATAATATATTATCATTATTGCAACAGTGTGAGAAAGGTACTCATAGTAATTTCGACGTGCAGCGGTTCTTCATTATAGAAAGAAAACTTGCGTAAAAAGAAACACTTGAAAGAAACAGGGCAAAAAAATAACATTGTCTGCCAAGAAGTTCTGGACTGAAGGAATAAATTAAAGATTGTCTCTAACGTAATATTATTATTCGTATTGAACTATTGATCCATGATATTAATGGACTATCTCATGACGTCACTTCCTCTGTTGACGTCACTTCCGGTATCGAGTACCGGTACCCAGTATGAGTTTTGCATGCGACAAAGCAGGTCGGGTGTACACGTCCAACGGTTGAGAAATGGTATTAACTCTTTGCCTGTAATGTATGTGAATACATGTTTCGTTCCTAAAAATCGTGTCTTCCTTCCGTTTATTACCATTTAACCCCATAACAACTGGCAACGACGAATTCAAGTTTCACACTGGTAAACACCACGAAAATTCTAATTGACTTCAAAAGAACTCCGGATTTACAAGCTAAGAAGTCGTCTGAAAACTAAATTCTAAAAACAAAAATAAAAGCAAATGAACACAAGGCAAAATTATCGACGCAATTGTAAGGAATCTTTTTATCTCTATATTTAAATTGAAAGGAACTGTGCTTAACGCATTTTGTTAGGCCGTAAAAGTTAGTTTGATTACTTATTGAAAGAAGAAAAAAGAGAAAAATGTTGACCCAATTTTCACCACGAGAACAATTCTATTGTAAACTGTCGACTGTTTATTCGTATGCAAATTTGAAAATTTTTATAAATGAGTGAAAAAATTTTTTGCCTTTGTTTTGTGCTGCTACTTTTATGTAATATTTTTACGGGAGAGAAATGTTTTTCACCCGTTTCGTTTTACTTGTACTAAAAGAAAGATACTTTTTCATTGAGTTGAATTTTCTAAAATATTCTATTTTTTACTGTCCTAAAGTGAAAAACTTTTTTTCTTCCCCGTAGGACAATCCCCCCACACACAGATATAAAAAAAATAAATGAATAAAAATCAGCCATTTTGATTAACTTCCAAACAATTTCACAAATATTTTATTCTTTTGCAACTGTATTATATCACAGTACATTTTTTGTGTTTTTGTTTTACAAGTAATTTTTTATCCACCCTCATATTGGGTTATCTCCAAGGGTTTTACCAAGAAGCAAGGGACAAATTTCTCCCTCCTCATACGCACACACTAAAGAAAAGAAATTTTCTTTTTATTATTATTTTATATTTCTTCTCCGGTCAAAAACGGAAATAATCTTTTGTGCGTTTGGAAAGAAAGCCATTAAAAGATGGAGGACGTTAAAGCAGTATTAATACAGCTTATCAAGGCTCAAATGGCTCAAATGGACCAGCAGCAGAAAGCTGAGGAAAATTTTAAAGAACGTGATAAACAGCTCCAGTTACGATTTCAAGAGAGGCAACAAGGGTTGGAGGAGAGAATGTTACTTCAACAACAGAGACAAAAGAGGTATTGTTAAAAATATTCGATATAACGGAACACAGGGATGACAGTTTTGCTTTTTCCGAAAGTACAATATGGAACGCTATAGAAACGTTCAACTACGAATCGAAGTTGGAGGAGACGTTTGACGCTTTCTATCGAAGATATGAGGACCTATTCACCGTGGATTGTCAATGGTTGAGCAACGCTAAGAAAGTTCGCCTACTTTTGAGGAAATTAGGGACCACAGAACATAACAAGTTTGTGGATTATATTCTCCCCGGGAAGGCGAGTGAATTGGAATTCTCTGAAGCGATTAAACTTTTATCCGAACTCTTCAGCCCGAATTCTACGCTCTTTTATAGAAGATGGAAGTGCTTGAACCTGCAAAAAAAGCGACGACGACGATTACCTAACCTTCGCGTTCATGGTAAATAAACATTGCGATGATTTCCATCTATCTGACTTATTGGCAGATGACTTCAAGTGTTTATTTTTTGCGCAGGGTCTAGTCTCATCCAAAAACGCTGGGATTAGACAACGTGTTCTCTCGAGACTTGAGAGCGAACAGGGTCTAACCCTCCACAAGATGGCCTAGGATTGTCAACTGGTAGTCTGCGTAAAGAACAACTCGAGACACGTCGAGGAGTCAGGCGCAACATTCATTAGAAGGATGACCTTCAGACCGAAAAATACTCACCCCGAAAAAGCAAAGCTGGAAATAAGAAAACTCAGGCTACGCCTAATAAGTACCATCCAGTCACAAGACCCGGATCCCATACAATCCCGTGCTATCGCTGCGGCGGGAAACATTGGTCGAGTTAATGTTTTTACGAAGATAAATACTGCAACGAATGTGGCAGGAAGGGCCACAAAGCGACCCAGTGCAAGAAGAACAAGGACAAGAACAGCGTCCGGCTGACTAGATTCGACTTGGATTGGATAAGAACCGGCGCAAATATGTCACAGATAACATCGCAAATAAAACTATGCATCTACAATTGGATTTCGGATCAGACCTGTTCATCATTAACATTAAGACATGGAAAAGGCTAAGGAAACCAACCGTGCGGAAGACGAACAAATCAGCTCGAGCTGTGACAGGCGGTAAAGTGGAATTTGACCTTAAATGGTGTTACTAAAAAGTGAAAGTGTATTTACATAGGACATCCGAAAACCTGTTCGGTACTGATTGGATGGGGCGATTCGAATTGTGGAACCAACCTATGAATAAATTCTGTCACAGGGTAGTCGTTTTTTTTTTTTTTTGTTTTTTTTTTGATCAGGATACACCTCCAAACACCTTCATTATTTGGTGTGGTGCCTGTTCATGGTGACACTCACAGAAAAAAAAAGTTGGGCGCGGTTTCTTCATTTGAACAGTTTCAGTTTTCATGAGATGTTACTTTGTGTTTTGCATCTGTAGCCGTTTCTGTGCCCAGTTTGCGTGTTGTTTATGTGTAGTGTTAGTCTCCATATTCAAGGGTTTTCCTTAATATTTCTGCAGTTTTCATTACTGAAATTCGTTGTATTTTCTCGGTCATCCCTCTGATTCTTATCTCTCCCATTCTTTTTTCAAAGTTCTTTGGTATCGTTCCTAGTGCTCCTACTATTAGTGGTGTTATTTTTACTTTCTTCATTTTCCAGATCCCTTTGAGCTCTCTGGCCAGTTTTTTTTTTTTTTTTACACAGTGATCACCACTTATCAAGGCCCGGAAGCCACTCAGGGATAAGGGTTATTGCAAGTACATTACGTTAGCGTGGAGATTTGATGAAGTGTTTACTTAAGGGGCGGTTCATTAGGAATTTGTTAACATTGGACTTGAAGACATCCAAGTTGTAGTCCGGTGGGAAGCAGGCAGACGGAACAGAGTTCCACAGGCGTGCAGTTCTAAGAAAGAAGCTTTGTTCATGGAATCCACGTTTTGATTTAGGCACAGATATAGAGTGGGGGAAATTTTTCACAGTGGATTAAGCTAGACGGGTGTTTTTCGTGAAAGATTGGCGAGGGGGGGGGGACCAGAGATTGGAGTTCAGACGAGCACCTGGCATGGAAATAACGATAAAACAAGGATAGGCTCGCAACGTCTCTTCTGTGGGAGAGAGGTTGCAGGGTAGAGAAAAGGGCATCCCCCACTAAATCACGAAGTCTATTTTGTACGCTGTCAAGGCAGGATAGGCTGTTTTTAGCAGCTCCGAGTATTTGCTCCGCTTCTCATTCTCCTTGATTTTCACTCTGGGCTGCTGGCACGGCAAAATTTACTATCTGGCAGGCCTTTTCCTTCTTGTTAATTATTATGACATCCAGTCTTCTTGCTTGAATGGGTTTATCAGTTTGTATATCCATGTCTTATAGGATCTTTTTATTTTCATTTTCTATTACTTCTGCCGGTTTATGTTTGTACTATTTTTCTGTGTGTTCAAAATTCATTTGTTTGCATAATTGCCAGTGCACCGCCTTCCCCACTTGATCGTGTCTATTTTTATATTCTTTTTGGGGCTAGTTTGCTGCATACACATATTATGTGGTTTATTGTTTCGTCTCTTTGTCCGCAGAGTGTGCATTTGCTGTTTTCTTGTGTCTTATCGATCCTAGCTTTGATGTGGTTGGCTCTAATTGCATTATCTTGTGCAGCTGTTATTAGTGATTCAGTTTCCTTGTTAAGATTCCCTTTTTTGTACCAATTTCCAAGTGTTTTCGTTTGGTTTGTCTCTTCTTTTGTAATCCTTATGAATCGTCCATGTAGTTGTTTCTCTTCCCATTTTTCTTTCCTCATCTTATTCCTCGTCTCTTTTTTATCTTGTTTGTTTCTTCTGTGTCTCTTGCTGCAGTAATTATTCTTTCGGTGTTCTGCATTACTTATTTTGCTAATTCCTTTTTCGTGTTATTTATATAGTCTTCTATAGAGACAGTCCTCTTCATTCGTCTTTTCTTTTCACATATAGTCGTTCAGTATCATCCTTCAGGTGTAGTGTATCGTGATGATTTACCTGGTCTTCTGATTGAGAATCCTTAGTTCTTCTTTAGTCCAGTTTATAAAAGGTCCAGAGTTTCTTATCAATGACACTGCCCACGTGTTTATTCCTTTAGTCAGGTTTCGACTATTTCGTTTGGTTTCGAAGGGTTTTCTTGTTCTTCTGAGGTATTCCTTTCAAATTTTCTCTTTCATTTCCGTTGCTTTGATGGCGTCTGCTTCCAGCACCCTCAGGTATTAGTAGCTATCATGCTCGCCTGGTGCCCACATTTCTGTTTGATTGGGCAGTACAATACCTTTTGTTGCTTCTAGTTTTCCCCTCCTCATGGTGAGTAGTGCGGACTTTTTCATGCCGAATTCCATTTGGATATCCTGACTAAAGATTCTGGCCGTGTTTATTAGTGTTTCTAGTTCTGTCTTTATTTTGGCAAACAGCTTCATGTCATCCATGTACATTAGGTGGTTCATTCTTTCTTCCGTATTTATAGACTTATATCCGGCTTGGCATTTTCTTAGGGTGTTGTTCAGGGACATCATGGCTATAATAAACAGTAATGGTGATAGCGAATCACATTGGAAGATTCCTCTTTGTATGTTGATTTCAGTTATGTGTTTCTGTCAGCTTTCAGTTCAAGTCTCCATTTTTTTCATTGCATTTTCTATCAAGTTGGTTATATTCCCTGGTATTTTGTACATTCTCAGACAGTTTATCATCCATGCTTTATTATTATTATTATTATTATTATTATTATTATTATTATTATTATTATTATTATTATTATTATTATTATATTGGTGCTGTTGTTGTTTGTTTGTTTGTTTCTTTCTTTCTTTCTTTCTTTTTGTGGACACTTTGGTTTGCCCCCAATTGTTATTGTCTCTTATTCTAAATAAAATAAGTGTTGTTATTCATTTATTTATTTTATTTTATTTATCTATTTATTTATTTTATTTTATTTATTTATTTATTTATTTATTTATTTATTAGAAAGACCAGTGACACGCCCCATTTTCAACTTTAATAGTTGAAGTTTTAACCACAATTACTTTCTTAAAAATTACTTTTATCGTAATCATTGTTACCATTGCCATTATTGTTGTTATTATTTGAATTTTTAGTTACCGGTTACAGTCAATTATTTCAATAGCGACTCCATCGAATGATCGTACCGTCGCCCTACCTTGGAGACATCGGAAAACTTAAGTAATATGAAATGTATCAGTTTGGCTATTAAAATGTCAGACCACTTGAGTTGAATGTCACGCAAATTTAATCTGTCTGTTTCAATATTTTCTCTTTTGTCTCGGAATGTTTTAATTAATTTGATGGCATTAAACAAGCTATATGTCTGATTCTCCGTGCATTCAAATCTCCTGTGTGTCTACTTTTGAAAATACAAAATGGCTTAGATTTTCTTTAGATTTTTTTTTCCTTAATTCTAATTTTCTTTTTGTTATACTTTTTTTTTATATCTTTTTCCTTTCTTGTCATTTTTTAAACTCTTCAAAAGTGAAACACTTCAAAATAAGACGAGCACCAATTTAAAAGAAAAAACACAAGGAAATGACAGATTTTTGTCGAAAAATAAATACCTGAAAAGCTGCATTTGTGTCTTTTGTTGCTGTTTTGTTTTTGTTTTATTGTGTGTGTGTGTGTGTGTGTGTGTGTGTGTGTGTGTGTGTGTGTGTGTGTGTGTGTGTGTGTGTGTGTGTGTGTGTGTGTGTGTGTGTGTGTGTGTGTGTGTGTGTGTTTTATGAACGCTTGTAACATTAACAATATAAAACTGTTCCATTTGGTTTTCGGGATTTATATAAAGCCAGTGAGCCGAGTTCAAAACCCAAACGACATAACCATTCAGAAAATATGGAACCTGCTTTTTCCATTCAGCCATAGATTAAATGACTTTCTCTCTTTTTTTTTTATCTTGAATGCCTGGTACAATGGAGTAAAAAAAATGAATACTTAGTTTAATACATTCAAAATCTAACTTCTATCTTTAACGTTGTATATGAAACACATCTGTTTTCTTCTGAGTCAATAACAGTTTCCCAGTCCGTAGCAATAACCAATTGCTATGTCTGCAACTCACTCCATGGCACACGTTTTCTGACAATTTTGTAAAAAGCTCGGAGGGCTGACAATCCTGCACTTTGTTTAAAAGTGTTGCATACTGGGTGTTATTTTAGAAGGGGTGACGTATGTATTTGTTGTTCGTGTTAGAGTGTTCATGTTGGTGTGCAGATTTATCGCGTATATATAAAGAGAGAGACAGTTCTGTATATATAAAGAGACAGGGTAAATGTTAATACAGGAGGGCCGACGACATGTAATACACAATGAGAGAAGATTTGATATATTGATAGATAGACCGGGAAATTGATACTGATATTGACGTTTGCACTGTTGACAGTTCTGTGAATGGGAGTGTTTCTATAACATTGACACATATATTTCTTTACCTATTTTTGAGATGATGAAATTCACAAAGTTCTTATAATATAAATTGGCAATACCTTTCTGTTGAATAACATAACACGAAGACGCAGATACAAAAAGATGGTGATGTTTGTTTGCGCCTTTGCGCCATACAACCGGTCAATGGCTTTGCATCAAGGAATTCAAGTCTCTACATGATTCTTTCTTCTACCCTTCGCTTCCAAGGTTCCATGTCAGCTTTGTCTCTGACTCACTGACTTCTCGCTTCTCCCCTGACTACCTGACCGACTGACTGCCTAAAGCTCTCTATATTGAGAACTCATGACGTCATTGCATGACTAAACACGTACATCTCGATCCCGTGGCCCGACATGCATTTCCTCACGTTTTTACAAAGCCGACTCTCTAACCTAATTTTTGATCAACCCACTGTACAAACATTTTCCATTGTTCGTTTTTAAATTCCTTATTTTAATTTCATTTCTTTAACAGAAACAAAATTCATCATTACGTCCCTTTTTCAATAAACTGATATCTAACTATTTCATGTGAACTAAATAATGGTAATTCTATATTCCATTTTCAATAACATTCTGTATTATTTATTTTAACTTATGATCGGAATTCTTAATTCCAAATCTAGCTTCGCAAGTTCGAATCCTCGGCTATCCTATCTCATATTTACTCACTTACAAGAACAGTCGACTTGTTCTTGTAACGAAAGTTCCTTTCACGCTGACGCGTGCTTAAAATCCTATCATGTCGCCATGTGGTTAAAAGTCTTTCTCTCGCCGACACGTACTCTAAAGTCGCTGTTGCCGCCACGTGCTGTTTTTGTCTCTGCTTTTATTTCTTTCCTTTTCCTCTGACCTGATGTCACCTCGCATCAACGCTCAGTCGTTTGCATACGTGAGATGCCGTTGCTGTTACATAGCTACATACCAAATAAACTTATTTACAAGAATTCATTAAAACCTGCGCCGAGGTCATAAAAGAAAAAGAAAAACTCATAAGTTCAAACAAGCACTTGAATAAATAAATCCAAATAAAATATCTTTGTGTGTAACATATTCGACCTATTCATTTTTCGTCTTTTATTTATTTATTTATTTATTTATTTTGTAAAATAGGAGTTTCAACGTATTTTTTCTAAGCATTTAAAGACAACGTTTCAATACGTTGGAAGGAGAAAAACTCAGTGCACTGTTTAAATAGTGAGAACGTAGTTTTCTTACCTTTATAAATTATACAATGAGAACCGAAAAGTTGGAACTATTTACAAACAAATTCATCGTTTGGACACTTATCCTTCTACCACAGCGGCCATGCAACTTTTACGCTTTATGTTCATAAAGAGGTTCAGTTTTAGGATTAAATAATAATATTTCAGTTAATACCAAGTGTCTTCTTAACCGCCAAACAATTTTGCTTGCCATTAGTTTTAAAATTAAAGATTATTTTGAAGATTAATATTTCTGTTTTCGGTATTAGATTTACAATGATCCAAGTAACATAATGCCGAATACTAAAAACACCAGACACGGTTTATAAACTTTTTTTTTTTAATTATAAATTTTTAAACTTTAGTAATCCGTAAAATAAAAAAAAACTTGAGATATTTAGTATTCTTTGATGTTGGATATCATTCGAACAGTCCAAATACAAATTTACAAGAATATAAATATATAATAAAATGTTTAATTCTAAATTCCTATTTAAAACCGAATAAGCTATTTGGTACATCAAATATTGTATAATATTGGATAACCGATTCGTAAAATTAATGTAACCCGATGAAGAGTCCAAGTCGTGTTCATCGGTACATAAGTGCAGTTATAGGTGGTTCCGATTTCGGAACACCCAAGAAAGTTCAGCAGCTTGGCCTTGATCGTCTATATCATAACAGGGTTGGATGCGTGATTCTGGCTATTCCTTTTCCACAAGTAGTTTGCGAAGTAGAGAAAAAGAAAACAAAGGAAAACAATTCGAAGTCTTCAGGGAAACTGGTGTGGTGCGCGCCTAACGCTGTGTTTCTTTTTAGATACGCGGGTCACAGCCTGTTTCCTGCTCTAAGGAAGGTGCCCTTCCGATCGCTTTCTTCTGAAAGAGTATAACTCAAGTGGAGTGTTCAACCTGATAGCTAAGTTATAAATAAATCTTCAGTCGTCAGTTCCTTGTTTTTACAAAAATTATATTATCAAATAAAACTTCTAAGTTACAATGTTCTGTATTATATAGTGGAATTAAATTCCGGATACATTTTTTAACAACACAATTATTTACAGTTGAATGTAACAGTTAGTTTCAATAAAAAGAAAAATCTATCTGCAGCGAACGATTTTGTTTGTTGTTCTCTCTCTCTCTCTCTCTCTCTCTCTCTCTCTCTCTCTCTCTCTCTCTCTCTCCCCTCCTCTCTCTCCCTCTCTCTCTTTCTCTCTCTCTCTCTCTCTCTCTCTCTCTCTCTCTCTCTCTCTATATATATATATATATATATATATATATATATATGTATATATATATATATATATATATATATATATATATATATATATATATCCTAGTATTCCCGTCGGCAGGTGGTTAGTGAGCATGGGGTGAACGGGCTGTGTAGGGGAAGAGATTTAGGCCGCTGGGAGCTTGTTCAAAACCTGACAAAATTTGCTCGTCCCGGTGCTTTTGTACCCGCGTAACGGGGTGAGTCTGGCAAATCAGGATGGTTTTCCTCACCAATCAATAATCAATACGTAAAAACTCCTTTCTTCATCGATTGGTCACATCCCACATTACGTAATCATGAAATTTTCCAACGACAATTTTCACACGCCAAGCCAATTCCAGCCCTGGACCCCAAAGGTCATCCCAGCTTTCAGTGAACCCAAAACGATAACCCAATACGATTCATCGCCAAACAATTGTTTCGTTAGTAAAATATTATTATTATCTGAATGTTATTATCGTTCAAAGATTAACTTGGTTGAATTTTGAATTTCTCTGGCTTTAACTTGTAAGACCGGCTGGAATTGCCTAGCGCTGTTCTATATCAATAAACGTTCTAATCAAGTTTTTCTTTAATTATTACTGTCACGTTCGCTCTATCAAGGGGTTCGGTTGCACTAGACATTTTGCCTTTAACATTAAAGATAATATTGACAGAGAACTAAGACACCCAGGGAACCCCTTTTAGTCAGCAGGGAGGATTGCCACTTTTCTTGCTCAAGCTCCCCTGCAATTTTCCCTCTGGCGATAACGAGATATGAACGACAAAACAGAAGAAAAAATTTGAAAGTGAAACAGAAAAAAACGAACCACATTACTCACAGACATGTGGAATTCACATTTTTTTTTCTTCCAAGTTTCCTTTCTCGGCTTAGTTCGTTGTTTCTTCCTTTCATTGCGGCTGTATTCTCTCCCCTGGTAACCTTTATTTTTTTTGTTTTGACCCATTTTTGTAAAAAGGGCTTCGTCTTAAGGGGCGCCAAATAATTACGTAATGTGGCTGTTACATTTTAACTCAGACCCGACGCAAAGAAACAAAGGAAAAGCTTCCACTCCAGCTTTTTTTTTCGGTAGAAAGAAAAGACAATTATTAACGCTCGTTTCATCACCAAAACCTTGACACCTATTTTCCAGCAGCGACAATATGGTTGCATCCTCTCGGGATCAATTACCAGTTTTATAGTCTTCTGCTACAACCAGCTGCTACGTATTCAGCTCGCCCTACGGCAAACATTCTGTTTTTTCTTCCACGTGGTGCCATTTTAATCGTGGTATACACGTATATGTAAATTAATTGTTTAGTTTAATCGTCTTTTGATACTTTAACATTCGCCTAGTGCTCTTTATTCTCACCAATTTTTTTCATTGTATGCTATCAATTTTCACCTGACGAGATGATAGGTGAAAGAGATCTTGAGAGATTTCCGCCTATTTTGTTTACATGAATTTTGTATCTCTAAACACACACACACACACACACACACACATATATATATATATATATATATATATATATATATATATATATATATATATATATATATATATATATATATATATAAAGAGAGTTCCATTTATACAAGCCTTCAAATTTCAGCATGACGTTTTCCCCAGTCCAGCTAATTAATTCTCTGGATAAAATTAAAGACGCCAGAATTAATGACGCCAAAACAAAAACATCAAACCTAATAAAGGAATTAACGCATTCCTTGAAAGGAAATATGACTATTTTATCCCCAGAGAGGACAACGTTTTTTACACGTCTCTTTTGCTTGGAGCGTTCCCAGAAAGAGACAGAATTATTTGTGTCCCGCAGTCATATGATTTTGTCAACTTCTGTTCTGGGGTCACTACTGACCCTTGAATATCATTCATTTTTCTATTATTCAAATCATGGATTTATTTATGCAATATATGTTCAATTCTATCAATTCTGATGAATTGGGAACCTTTAGATCTTTGTAGAATCTAGGGAGTGTTCGTGTTTAATTTTGTCAATTCTGATTAATTGCGTGTTTTCTGAGAGGACTGCGTACATGCGTGCATGTCATATTTTTTCGATTCTGGCGAGTTGCATGTATGTAGAGTTTAGAATCTGTCGATATCGATTTTTTTTTCGATTTTTCCCATGTGTTTAACATTTTATATAATCTGAGGAGAGAGTAGCATGTGTATGTGTGAAACTTCTGTTGAGTTCATGTAAAATCTACATTGAAAACTTTCATAAAATGTTGCCGATTCTTGCGAGTTGGATGCATATAAACTCTTGTCTCCGAAATCATTAATGAACTCTGTACTCTGTGTGATTATTAGTATTCCTTTATGAAAAACTTTATTATTTTCATAATTCTTGTATTATTCTTAGACTCGTACTCAAAAACTCATATAGATTTACTCTTTGGTATTTTTAATTACTTTTTACGATATTTACGCTGAAAAATAATCCCCTCTCTGTAAGCTAATTCACAAAAAAAAACGGCTCTCTTGCAGTTTAAGGAAACTAAAATATGGAGATAAAAAAATGGGACATAAGTCGTGTTCACCGGTAACAAGAATGCCACCTGGTTGGATAATGAAATTAGCGTCATTTTATAAATAACATGAAATACTGAAATTGACGAAATTAGAGAACAATACTTTATCTTATAAAATAAATTTTATTAAATACAGGAATTTTTAAAAAATGATTTTTAGCAGTTTATATCTTTTTTATTGAATCACTTCCGCGTAATTTTATAAATAAAATGACAATCAAAGATAATTAGAAATGGTATTTATGAAACGATATTGAAACTGACAATAGTAGAAAACACATATTGTTTTACAAACAGATATAGATAATTAGAAAATTAATGAAACGATATTGAAACTGACAATAATAAACAGTTGATTTTTTTTTGTAAACAAATTCCATTTCCTTTTTTAATTTAAAATAAACTAAAATGATTCACTTTTTATAAACAATCGAATTGTGTTACTTAAATATGACTTTAACTTTTTTAAATTCTTTTACAATAATTATTTTTATATATATTTCAATATCTTTTCATTAATATCATTTCTAACTATTTTTATTTGTTTGTCATTTTATTTATAAAGTTACGCGGGAGTGATTAAACTGCTAAAAATCATTTTTTTTTTTTAATTCCTGTATTTAATAAAAATTATTTAATAAAATAAAATATTGTTTTCTAATATTTTCAATTTCAATATTTCATGTTATTTATAAAATGACGCCAATCCAATCAGGTGGCATTTTTATTACTGGTGAACACGACTTATGTCCCATTTTTTGGTCTCCATATTTTAGTTTACTTAAACTGCAAGAGAGCAAAAAAAAAACAACATTGCAGATTTCTGGATTGTATCGAGCCATCATCAGATGACTAGCAGAAGTTACTTAATCAAAGTCCTTCTTCCCGAAGATTCTAAAATCGCATTTTAACAATTAGGACAAAAAAATCGTGAATCAACTGAATTTGTGACGTTAACAGCATGTAAAAAAGTGTATTTATTTTATTTTTCATGGAGAAGACAATTTTTGTGCACGCGGTATACGTGTAACCTAGTAACATAGTGACTATATGGTTAGATTTCAGATGAAAATTTTTTAAGTTATTTGTGCTTTCTTAGTTTGTTTTGCTTAAGGAATAAAGAATATTGTTGTTGTGTTTTGGCTTGTTTTGTTGTGTTATATTTTGTGTTTTGTTTTTGTTATGTTGTCATTTTCTTGGGGTGTGATGATTTATTTGGCTTATATTTTCCCTACGGGCAGTTGTGAAAGTAAAATAGGAGAAAGCGTTTTTTTCTCTCTATGAACGAACAATAAGTTGGCATATCAATATATACTAATGTATTTCTGTATATGTATATGTTTATGTGAGTGTACTATGTATGTGTACGTGTACATGTGTATGTTTTTATATGCTTATATATTTTATTTCCGATAGGTGAATGGTAAAGTACTGCAACACTTTCCAGCAACTCCTGCAGCTGCGTTAACTCCGACCATATTGGCTTGCCTTTCTGTCGCACATTATCTGCAATGCTGAGAGGGGGCCCTGGTAACTGGGCAAACCTAGGTCTCCTTATTACCCGTTTATGCTTTCATCTGGAGAGGCAACTGCAGCTTCGACTTCATAACCACAGCAGACGCTGCAGTGTACCAGACTAGATACGGAAGGCAATTGTCTTATTAGACAGAATGTTGCCATCAGCATCATCATTTTCGTGTATATTTACGATTGGTCATACATATGTACGTATACATATATATATATGTGTGTGTGTGTGTGTGCATGTGCGCGCGTTTATAGTTGTACGATTTATATGTGTGTGTGTGTGTTTTGTGTGACTATGTAGATGATTTGTATATATATGTGTATATATATACGGCATAATCGCGTTGACACACCGGTTCTCGTCAGATCACCGAAGTTAAGCAACGTTGAGCCTGGTTAGTACCAGATGGGTGACCATTTGGGAATTCTAGGCGCTGTATGTGCTCTCCGCTTATCTCGGCATTTGTTTCCAGTGGTCTTGTACATAAACTTCACTTGCCACAGCACAATGTCGACTCGGGAGATGTGTGGTTGAAGATTGTGTACCTCCTGCCAATAAAATTTCACGCGCAGGCACCCCTTCGTGGGTATCCATAGTCTGTTAAAGACTGAAGGTCCTCGGCTTGGGAGAGATGCTACTCTGGCGGCACTGATGAGTTGTGATACAACGATATATATATATATATATATATATATATATATATATATATATATATATATATATATATATATGAGGACTGAATCGTTGAAAAGTTGTGTACGTAGAAGGAAACTACTCCTTAAAAACTGGATCAGTGAAAAAGAAAAACCTAAATTTTTATTTTAAAAAAATATATATTTTTATTTAACTTTTAGATTCTAAAATTCATTTTAGTTTGTAAAATTGGATTTCAATTGTATTTTTAAATTATTTTATTATGGTTTTTAATTATTTTACTATATAAATTTTAAAAAAATCATACTCTATATATGTAATTTATAATCTATTTCAACTTTAAAACCATAGGGAAAAATACAATAGTATCGAGATTAATACAGTAGGAAAATTTCGTAAGCTAGATAAGTATCCCCCCCCCCGAACCTTGACGCAGTTGAAATTTTTAAATGCATTCCGATATATTTAAATGGAATTTTAAATTTCAATCGATATTGCGATAAATTTTAATCGAAATTGAGATAAATTTTAATGGATATTGAGATAAATTTTAAGTTTTAAATTTAGAAAATAAATTTTTAAAGTTAATTTTGGCTTTGATATTAAAGGTACTTATAAAATGTTTTAATTGAAATTAGATTTTAAATTTAATAAAATTTAATTTTAAAATCAATAAAATCACTACATCCTATAAATAAGGGTAGTTTTCACAAAACGAAAGTTAAACGTGCACTCATAATATATATATTATATGGAAAAATGCGCGCATGAAAAGTAATATTCTTAAGATTTTATTAAACCTGGAAAAGTAAAGGACAAGAAATTCAACCTGGAAAAGTAAAGAACAAGATATTCTAGTAAAGTAAAAAATAAGAATTTTTTAGACTTAAAATATTGCAGCTAAAAATAAAATTTGAATATTGATAAATATTTTATTTCTTATTTGCATATGTTGTTGTTTATTGTTGAGTTAGAAAGGGTGTCAGTCGCTGGATTGAACTTATTTACCCCCTATTATTTGCATATATTTATGTAGTGAAAATTGTTTGAATAAAATTAATTCATTAGTTAGTTAGTTAGTAGATGGAATTAATAATTCTATAATTTACATAAAAATTAATAATTTTATTATATCATAATTAGGATCATTTAATTCTTTCTAACTCAACAATAAACAACATATGCAAATAATAAATAAAATATTTATCAATATTCAAATTTTATTTTTAGCTGCAATATTTTAAGTCTAAAAAATTCTTATTTTTTACTTTACTAGAATATCTTGTTCTTTACTTTTCCAGGTTGAATTTCTTGTCCTTTACTTTTCCAGGTTTAATAAAATCTTAAGAATATTACTTTTCATGCGCGCATTTTTCCATATAATCCATGATTTTTCCAGGCATTGTTATTGTATTAATATATACATTTATAATATTTATTAATGATTGTCAAAAAAAATTAGCTCTCAAACACACATTTCTGCAATATTTATCATTCAATCACAGTAGTTCCGAGCCAGGGTCTCTACCGAGACTGCGGTTCATGAATTCGTGATCTGTATAGAGCGTAAACTAACAAAAAAGAAAATGGCACTCGGTGTCTTTTTAGATATCGTTGGAGCTTTTGACAACATACCCTTCAGTAGTATGTTCAAGTCGCTACGAGAACTCAATGTGCCACCAGTACTCATCCGATGGATTGAGTATATGGTGAGGCACAGAACAGTTCAAGTAGAACTACAGAGGGCAACTGTTAAAAGGGAAGTAGTTAAATGAAACCCCCAAAGTGGGATTTTATCACCTTTACTATGGAACTGTATGCTGAATCCTCTTTTAAAGGAGTTTAAAAATAGGAATATTTATGCCCAGGCTGCTGCTGATGACATCGCAGTGCTGGTCGCGGGTTCAAAAGCATCATTGGTCAGACGCATTGCCAAAATGGGACTACATTTTTCATCAAATGTGATAACGAAAAATTTGAGTTCATTCAAAGAATATGTATATCATAGAATTCAACAATATTTTTAATCGATAAATTCACCATTTTTTGCTATAAAATCATAAGGAGAGTTAAAAAAAATAGTTATTAAAAAAAAAGTTCGGTTTTTAATTATAAAAAAAAACGATACACGGGATTGAACCTAAAATCTTTCCACCAACCCCCGGTACTCTAACCGTTACGCTAACATGTCATATTGGCAAAATCGCAGTAAAAAATATTTATATACAAAAAAAGTTATGCAAAATAAAAAAAAAAGCGTTAGTCACTTATGTACTTACTCTCCTGTTTGTGAACCCACATATTTTGTTGTAACTTTTTTTCTACTGAACCAATTTTCGAAATTTATTTTTGAAAATGTAGCTAATGAGGTGTTCTATCCAACTATATACCCTGTTTGAAATTTGGTTGCGAACGGAATTAGTGGTGGGGGTTTGAATGCGTCTCGATTCATTCACTTTCGGACTTAAGCATATATTCAACCACTACCGTGGTTGAATGATATATATATATATATATATATATATATATATATATATATATATATATATATATATATGTTTCCACTTCCAGTTTTAAAATAGATGAGTATTGGCTAAAGAGAGCTTCATATGGGTATCTAAAACGGTCCTTAACTATCAGGTTTGAAACCGACGGTACCAATGACTTATCTAAAACTTTCTATAAACAAAATATAAATAACACACTCTTATTTTCTGATTTTCCTTATAATTGAGCACACTGCTGGATTTCTCTTTCCAAATATAAAAACTATATATATATATATATATATATATATATATATATATATATATATATATATATATATATATATATATATATATACTGGCATATGTGTATATAGGTAAAACATAGAAAAAATATCAACTAATAGACAAATTATATATAACAAAAACGAGTAGCACAGACGTTTCAATCATAGTGCTTAATACACGAACCACTAAATATGCATGAAGTTGTTCCAGTAGGAGTGAGGTACTCTTCTCACAAAAAAAAAGGAGATGGTAATCAAGGAACGTGGTAACGAAGAAAAAGTTATATTTAAATTTTATTGATAAAATAATCTTTTCGCTATTATTTCACCTCGACTCACTTTTTAGCATGCTATAGTCCATTCTTATCCCAATCACACATATGTATTAAGGAGTTTTAGAAAAACGCTGACAGATATAAAACAAACAAAAAAAAAACTTTTTTTTTTACCTGCTAGCATGTAGGTGCAGAGTGGGGGTGGAGATTTATACAGAGAGGATATTTATTTGCTCCCCCACCGAGCAAATTAGGCACAAGGTCGATTTTTAATGTGAGGAGTGAAGGGGGAATGGGGACCAACTCCCCGGGGAGTAGGGGAGCTGGATAGTTGACAATTGGTATGAAGGGTTGCCCCTACATTGACCAAGGTCTTATCTTGTGGGGTCGCCCCCACATAGGGTCTTTGCTTGCAGTATCTGCCGGAACAGATACTACACTTTGATCTTGGTCCGAGGGCCAACCGGCGCAATGCCGAGAGGACGGGTTCATACGGAGAGAAAATACTCGATTTTCTAAGAAAAGAAATTAATTAAATATTTTTCTATATACTATTTTTGACATCTTACGGCAAATATGTTAATGACAAAACATAGTTTTCATTAGTAACTAGCGGGACTTGTATCTCGACGTTGCATAGGAGAATTGAGGAAACAAATAAATTCCTATTCTTTCTCCATTCTTATTTCAAGTTATAAATAAAATAAAGAAAAACATTTTATTTGCTGTTAATTGGTGCCGACACGAACGAATTAAAAATTTGGACGTTTCCAATTATGTACGTTTTCAGCGTCCTAAATTCTTTTTCTGGAAAAAGAAGTTGTGACGCTGAAAATTCACACACGACAAGTTTATTAGTGAATAATCGTAACTAATAACACTAGCAGGGGAACCGACCTTTGTCCGTTCGTAAAATACGCTTAAATATATTTTAATTCATGCAGATTTCGTATTTATTATTATGGTACCAATTCTCTCTTGATTATTATATTGTACCTAATATATAGTAGTGATTTAAAAATATTAAAAATATGACTTGGGTGTCATCAGCTAGTATAGAAACCAAAATATGCTCCAGCCGTGTTCCTCACCATTTGAGCTATCGACAGATAAATAAGAAAGATTAAAAATTAAACCATTTCAAGCTATGAATGAATTTGTGCATGCGCAAAAGTAATACAAATATGTTGGCAAATTGAAATGAACATTTTGCATTTCAATTTGTTAACATATTTCTGTACGCATTATTCCTCCATACAAACAAAGATTTTATTTGTTATATGTCATCCTTCGTATATGATTACTATTTCTTGTTAATTTCAGTACTATGTGACGAGTAGTTTAAGAGTTTATCGGTTAAATATTTTCACACACACACACACACACACACACACACACACACACACACACACATATATATATATATATATATATATATATATATATATATATATATATATAATAGATCTACTGGATTTGGGTTTTTTTTTACACAGGAATCACCATTTATCAAGGCCCGGGAGTCACTCGAGGATAAGGGTTAATGGGTATACATTAGCCAATGTGATTATAGCGTAGTAAACATAAGTAGTGGGAATTTTGTAAATTGGATTGCTTAGGGGGGCGGTTCATCAAGAACTTGTTTACGTTGGACTTGAAGACAATCAGATTGTAGTCAGCTGGAAAGCAGGCAATTGGAAGACAGTTCCACATGCGTGCAGTTTTAAGAAAGAAGCTTTGTTCATGGAATCTACATTTAGGTTTAGTCACAGATAAAGAGTGTGGGAAATTATTGATAGTGGTTTTGGCTACACGAGTGTTTTTCATGAAAGTTTGGCAAGGGGGGTGCCATAGATTGAAGTTCAGATAAACACTTGCCATGAAAATAACAATAGAGCAGAGACAGGCTCGCAACGTCTCTTTTGTGGGAAAGAGGTTGCAGGGAAGAGAAAAGGGCATCCCCACTAAGCTACGAAGTCTATTTTGGACTCTGTCAAGGCAGGATAAGCTGCTTGTAGCAGCTCCTATCCAGATGTGGCGACAGTACTTCATCGTTGGCCGTACCTGGCTTTTATATAGGTAGAGAATTGCATCAGCAGTGAGATATCTACTAGAGCAGTAGAAGGATCCCACCATTTTTCCAGCGACCTTAGCAATGGATTTGATATACGTGTTCCATTTCAGATCGCTTGTCAAAACATGGAGCCTCTCCAAGACGAGAGCCATTCATTTCAATTGATGCCAGATGGGCATCAGAGCGTTGATGATGTAAAGACAGAAGCTTGGTTTTAGAGGCATTAAAAGTAACCAACCACTTCTTTCCTCATTGTACCACGTGCTCAAGATCAGAGGAGAGAGAATCAGAGAGAACTTGGTCGTTTACGGTCTTTGATGTGCTACCATAGATTGTAGTGTCGTCAGTATAAATGTCTACGAATGATGTAAGGATGTGATTTGTTAGATCATTAATGTAGCTCAGGAAGAGAGTTGGGCCCAGAATGGACCCCTGAGGAACTCCAGCATTATTTATATAAATAACCATAGGTAATAAAATTGGTTTGTATACATTTTCAGCGTACCAAATTTACATTTTAATCGTCGTTAAAAATGCTGTATAGATTCCTGGATTCAGTAAAATGTTTCCTAATTTGAAATGAGTGCTCGAAATGTTGTGAAAATAACAACCGATATAAGAATAGTAGATTGAATAAGTCAAATAATATACAGTAGAACGCCGGGATACGGCATTAAAAATTAGTAACAAAATGCATCGATTTAACTTCCGACCTTCTTCAGGTGTATTTTGTCGAACTCGGGAATTAGACGGAATTTCAAACATAAAACCTTTACTTGCTTCGCGGGAGTAGCATGCGCTCTTGTTCCATCAGCCATTATTAGATCTCTATTTAAATAATTTAAAATTGTATTTTTCAGTCACCAACTCTAAGACTTGAACCTTCAAACTTCAGAAGAATATCACTTTTACAATTGATTTTTCCAAGTAATATCCAAATAATTTTAATAACCAACCTTCATCTGAAAAATTCAGAAATGTAATGAGAATACTTGTTTCTCACTTAATTTCACATGACTGGTGCGGCCCGCTTTTGTTTTAATAGGCTGAGGATATAGGTTTTACAGCTTGTCTGTCTACTGTTTTAAACTGGTAGTACATGAGCTCTAACTCTTATGTATAACTTAGTGATTGCTCTATTAACAGTTGTATAACAATGGTTGGTTGGTTGGTTGTTTTGTTTTACGGCATATCAACCCTTTTCAGGTTATTTAATGCCGAATCTGGTGATTTTGAAGAACGATTTTTTAATATAGTATATTTGTTTTTTAAGTCGTATTCTATTTAACCCATAGTTGGGACCCTAACAGGTGCTACCACTCCGGGTCAGAGTGGACCTGGGAGCAATGGCAATTAAAGGGTGGCTCCACACTCCCTAAGGCCTGCAAGCTGGGGCCCTCACCATCGGATATAGTTTAAGGTCATATCCAGGACCGTATAACAATGGGGTAACTAAACTGCCATGTCTTACATGAAAAAGCATCCTGCACTTATTTCCAGTAGGTATTCCCAGAACCGCAATCCATAAATAAAGTCTCATATATGTGAACTTTGTCCAACCCTTTATATCTATAAACGACTATGAAAAATAAAAGTAAAATGTATAAACCAGATCTTTTTCAATAAACAATCAAATCGTTTCATCCGTTAATGCTCTTTTTCACAAATATCTGAGGGTTTAGGACTAACTCCTGGTAAACTACGCAGATCTCCTAATACTAAATGGAAGTAAGTGTTCACTTTGTTTTTGACACCCAACAAGCACCTACATTATCCAAAACCCAACAATATCACATCAAATAAGCGTGATACTGTAGTCCAAACCCCCTCTGAAGTTGTTGTCTATATCTCTGCGCCCTAGCACAATAATTCCTTACGCTTCACTTACAATATTGCCTTGTTTTTGTTTTGTTTTGTTTTTTAGTAGTCACTGCTTTTCAAAGCCCAGAGGCCACTCAAAGATGAGTGTTTTGCAGTAATGATTGGTTATCGTGGAAATTGGGTAGAAATTTATTATTTAAGAGGACAACTCAACAAGATTATGTTTATGTTGGAATTGAAAACGATCATGTTATAATCAGTTGGGAAGTAGCTCTGCCGTATTGTTCTGCAAACGAGCAGTTCTAGAAAAAAAGGCCATGCTCAGGAAATTTTCGTTTAGTTTTAAGCACATATAGAGAGTAAAGAAAATTACTGACAGTGGTTGTAGCTAGGCGAGTTTTGATTCAATAAAAGTAAATAATAAATTATGTATTTTAAAATATAAATCACTAATAATAATTCTTTGCTTTATCTCTTTTTTGTTTTCTTTTCATAAAATGATTGCTTTTATTGAACTGCTTCGTTATATAACGAATTGAATAAAATAAACAAATGAATTATAATTGGATTTAGTTTGCACTGATAATGCAGATGCTAAAATCCCCAGGTAAATTCGTTTGTGAAAGACTTTTAGCAATTCATTCTGATACGCTCACTTTAGTAATTGCAATTAAATAATTATGGAAACTTAGCAAAACTTTACAAGTGAATACTTCACACTGGTCTCGTTGATATATTCTTCACAGACGCTTTATCAGTTTCAATATTATGAAGTTTGTTTAAATGCTAGAATTGAGAAACAGAAGAAAATACTGTTTTTTTCATTTTTATCTATTTGTTTTTTTTAATTTTTATCTTTTTATTTTTTTTAATTTTTATCTATCTATCTTTTTTAATTTTTATCTATTTATTTTTTTAAATTTTTATCTATTTATTTTTTTAAATTTTTATCTTTTTATTTTTTTTAATTTTTATCTATTTATTTTTTTTTAATTTTTATCTTTTTATTTTTTTTAATTTTTATCTATTTATTTTTTTTAATACTTTGAAATGAGGCTTCATAATTTGTGCATTAATTCTTTTTGTGTGTGTGTGTGGACTATTCTCGTCATCCTCATACTTGTTGGGGATGACAGTCCGCAAAAAGAATGAATGCACAAATTATGAAGCCTTATCTCAAAGGGATTTCCAAAAAATAAAAAAAATTAAAATTAATACCATTCCTTGCGGACCTGACAATGGAAGACCAGATAAGAATACAAAATTGGATTTTTAATACCATAAAATCAACCTTAATCGCCCCTCCGGGGCCCGTGGCACATTGGATAGAGTCTCTACGGTTCTAAAGATAGCGGTTTCAATTGTCATTGTACAAAGATAGCGGTTTCAATCCTACCCGAGCAGGCCAAACGATTGGTTGGCCAAAATGTGGTGAGACAACGGTACAATAATTACTGCAGATAAGTTACAAAACTCAGCATTTCTATCCCATCGTGGTTAATCACCTGAAGAAGGCCAGAGGATGAGCTGACCAAAACTTGGTGAAACAACAATAATTATAAGGATGAAGATAACAGTTCACAAAAGAATGGATGCAACAGGAAACCCTTCATAAAATTAAGGTCAAGCATAGGGTTGCCAGGAAGAAATAAATTCAAACTTGAAAGTTTAAGAGGAAACATATATTCATACTAGCAGAAAACCAGCCGTTGTCCCAGATTGAATGATGGACCATATATGTGCTTTTTTACCAAGTTTATAACAGTGTGGCGATTGAATCGCGAAATGGTTCATATGAACCCAAAAAAAGCAAATATCTCTAATTGCTACACTCTTTTTTCTCTACTTCATTGATATTCGCTTTCATCACGACTCCCCAAAGCAAATAAGTTTTCACGGGAAGATGTTAGATCAAAATATTTTCAACCAAAAAAAAAACACACCTGTGTGAAAATGATAAGCTAATACGGAATTAAACTTTTCTATAAGACTTTCTCCAGATTTCACCAGATTGTCACACCTGAAAGAATCCAAAACCCACACAGACATTTAATATAAATTTTTATTATTTGAGTGAAAGAAGGAAAATGAAGGATATATATGTGTGTGTGTGTGTGTGTGTGTGTGTGTGTATGTGTGTGTGTGTGTGTGTGTGTGTGTGTGTGTGTGTGTGTGTGTGTGTGTGTGTGTGTGTGCATAATAAAATGGAAATAAATGAAACATTGAAGGAATAAAAGGTCACCAGTTAACAAGAGCTAAATAAAACAAATGAAACTTTATCAATGAAAAATAGAGGAAAACATAATTTTATAGCAAAAAATATTTATACAATAGATTCAGTTTCCACAACACCATATCACCATTTTTTATTCTTGTTATATTTTATAATAATCAATTCTTGGAGCAGGGCCAAATAATGTATTCATTACTGTTTGATTGAGATATGGTGTAAGTAAAGTGGCATCAATTGAAATCAATTTCAGCAAATTTTATAATTTTAAACCTTCCCTTGAGGCGCACTCGGAGTTTGCTAAATCATGATCCCTGTGTACTCCTTCTCTAAGTCTTGAATTTCTTGTTGCCATTTCTATTATTATACTTTAACTTCTGTATTTCTAAAATTATAAATAAATTAAAGTAAAGCGTTGTGTCATTCTGGGGAGTCAGACTGTGAATTTAAAAAAAACTGTGTGACATTGTTGACATCGATTTTGTGAAAGTTCTGATGACCCCAAGTTGTTTAATATTTCAGGACATCTTGGATTACATGTATAGGTAAGGAATAGGTCTGGCTTTCCATATTAACAGAAAACTGCCATTGCATCTTGATACAGTTGTTGAAGATTCCTAGGACTTCCTGTAAATGAAGATGGTAGAATAACTGGTACACCAGAATCGCCATCTTCATTCCTTGCTAAATGATCCATTAAGCCAGAATATTGAGCAGTTCTTGGTTGACTTTGATAACTTTTAATGAAGTTAAATAAGCAACCGTCAACTTTTACATATGCAATAGACTTTTCTATTTATTTTAAATTTTATTCAATGAAGATTTGGAAATTCACAAATATTTTTTAAGTTGAATTAGTGATATAGATTTCAATTAATGCATCACAACTTCCTGATAATATAAATAGAACACTTTGAATTTTCTGTACAAAAGTTTTTTCCATAAAAACATTGTAATCTGTTATAATATTCAGACTCTTGTGTATTACATGCATAGAAAATGAAGTGTTTCTGTAAATCTTACGAAATACAGTTAAATTTTGATTTTTCGATAATCAAAATGATGTGAGGTAGGTTAAACAAACTGTACACTACTTTTTCATCAAATTATGAATTTTAAATATAAGGAAAGCAATTTTTAAAAAAAAATTTTCCAAAATCATATTTACATCCAAGTTAATTTTTAGATTCCATAGCTGTTCCTGATTGTTTTCATAACACTTCACGGTAAATTCTTAGTATATGTTACACCACGCAAATTCTTAGTATATGTTACACCACGCTTTCTGACCTGATTATCATCTCTATGCAGTTGCATTACCTTAAATTTCACACTGTGCTTAGATCGAGCTCTTGAACATGCCACATACAGCTGGCCATGAGAAAATACAGGTTGTTGAAGATATATACCAACCTTATCCAAAGTTTGGCCTTGTGCTTTATTGATGGTCAGTGAATATGCTAATCGTATTGCAAACTGTATCTGACGAAATGCAAACGGAACATTTGTATCACTTGGCTTTAACTTAATTCTTGGAATGATAACTGTGGAACCTCTATTAGATCCATTAATTAAAATAGCAATGATGCTGTTTTGATGACATTCTTTTATTTTTATCCTAGTTCCATTACAAAGTCCTTGATTTATGGATATAATTCGCAGTCGCATTACTATTGCCTCTATTTTCACATTAAGTCGGTGAGGTAACATTCCAGATGGAGTTAATGAATTTATGAACTCGATAGGATAATTTTGAAGTTCAGCATCATCATCGGAGATATAATCTGCACTTAAATATGTATTTATGCCTCCGGGAAGATTATTTAGAATTTCTACATTTACTGTTAAACATTCTGTATTTTTTAGAGTCATGATGATTCAATTTTCCATTTCTTGAGGGCTGCAATCAAATATTTCTGAGATTAGAGAACCATTACATACCGAATAGTCAGGAACATCTATGGGATCTACAGGAACGTCATTAAGACTGCTCGTTAGTGTACCATTACAAAGATGAAGAAGCCATCTAGAAAACTCCTGTTCATTTATGTTAGTTCTAACGTTTTGTGTTAGTTGTAATTGACTGAAATGATGCCACAATGGGCATCTTTTAAGGCAGGTGTCTATAATAGATGTAGGTGATCCATGTGGCACTACTGGCAAAATTTGCCTGAAGTCACCTCCAAGTATGAGAAATTTTCCACCAAATATTTTATCGTTACCCATTATATCTTGTAAACATCTATCTATAGCAAGCAGTGCATGATTAGGTATCGTAGAGGCTTCGTCTATGATGAATACCTTTACCTTTCTCAAAAAAGAAGCATGCTCTGATACAGGAGAAACGTTACAGACACTGGTTTCTGTCAGAGGTACAGGTAGTTTGAATATACTGTGGAGTGTTTTCCCTGAAGTTAGTAGCATTGCAGCAATGCCGCAGTGGCGGTTACAGTACTGCTGGAGGTGAAGTAATCATATAACATGTTGAATAAAAAGATTTTTCCTGATCCGGCTGGGGCATCTAAATAGAAGCAATTGTTGTGTGGGGCTTCTTTTTCAGTTGCCATGACAGCCTTGATTATAGTATTAAAGACCTCTAATTGTTCATTGTTTAACAATTCAACATTAGGCCCGTTTGTATTTCGAGTCATATTATCTATTGGAGGATTACCTGTTGGTTCAGGTAAACCCATTGCCTGGCAAGAAGAACCATGCTCATTAAATATTGCTTTTATCAAATGAATAACTTGGGGGATATGTATATACACTGGCCCCCGCCCTTTGTGGCCCGGGCGACAAGATCAAAGTGTAGTATCTGTTCTTCAGATGCTGCACTTAAGATAATTTGTACCAGTCAATGGAGGGGAAACCCTCTATACTGGGACAATTATTATTTTTGGTAACCAGAGTGCCCCCTTTTTGCCTACTTTTAGGGGAGCTGGTTTTTACCTCACATTAAAAACGGCCTTGTGCCTAATTTGCTCAGTGGGGGAGCAAATAAATACCATCTGTTCCGGCAGATACTGCACTTAAGATGGTTTGTACCAGTCAATGGAGGGGAAACCCTCTATACTGGGACAATTATTATTTTTGGTAACCAGAGTGCCCCCTTTTTGCCTACTTTTAGGGGAGCTGGTTTTTACCTCACATTAAAAACGGCCTTGTGCCTAATTTGCTCAGTGGGGGAGCAAATAAATACCATCTGTTCTGATACCTACATCGTGCGAGGCAGTGCTGTTCTGGCGACACATTCTCGTGCCCGGAACACCTGACAAGCTTTTTGGGTCGCGTTCTGTCCGCACCCCCACTTTGTCTGTCTTTCTCTGCTCTCCCCCCTCCCCCACGGGGGGGGGGATCCGAGCTGATAATTTACGACCTTCCCGCGAGGGAGGGTCGGAAACACCTTCTCTCTTCCCTCCACTAACTTCCCACTCCCTCTCTCAGTTCTATCTCCCCTTTTGGCGCCACCTCTTTTTGGCGCCAAAGTCGGCTCCCCACTTTGGACGCTGATTCCACGTCACTTTTTTCAGTGAATTTTTTTAAAAGAGGGACCCAAAACGGACACCCCCAGCCCGGGGGCCACCAATATGGATACCCTCAGCCAGGGGCCCACCAATATGGATACCCCCAACCAGGGGGCTACTGCTCCCCAAGAGGACGAATCCCCAACAGGAGAAAAAACAACTGCTGATGGGGCGTACCGCCCGGGTATGACACCATTGGACGCTCCCCAGGAGGGGGAAAATTTAACAACAGCTCCCCCCGAGGGCGACTCCCCCCCAAAGGGGAGCAAAACCAAAATCGGTCGTAGCATCTCACTCCAACCACAAAAAGGAGGAGATGCCAGACCAAAAGGACAATAAAGGGGACAGCGCTCCCCAGGAGGGCTGCTCTCCCAAAAGGGGATCAGATCAAGAAAATGAGGGGGGCATACCGCCTGGACCTCACAAACGAGGAAGGGGCAGATGGCCTCAAAGTAAACAAAAAAGATCATGCTCCCCAAGAGGCCGACTCCCCAAAACAGGAAGCTGCTCCCGAAAAAGACGCTAAAAAGGGAGCCGCCGCCCAAAAATGTGACACTCCCACAAAAGGACTGACAAAGACATCTGGGGAGGCAGGAAGCGTCGCCAATAAACAGGCAGGGGCGACCTCCATAAAAGACCAAAAACGGTCTAACCCCACTAAAGACCCCATACCAACACCAACAAGAGGGTCTGCGTGGGGGAAGACCGTAGAAAAACAACTGTCCCCTCAAAAGTATAGAGACCTGTACCTGACAAAGTACAGACAATAAATAGAGGGGGCAAATATAAAACCCATACCAGGTGCCTGGGAGGCGATTGAGGGCAGAGTCCTGTCCTTTGCCATTTCCGATATACCGGAAAACCGCCTCCTAGGGATGAAGAAGGAAGACATGGCGGGGCTCCTCCACAAACTTAACATCCCAGTACTATACCTGTACCAGAGGAGCTTCGCTGTGTGGGACATCCTCCTACCACCAAGGATGATGCGGAGAGACTCTCCCTCCAAGAAATAAAGCATGGGAGAGTCAAACTAATACCTGAATACCAGGGGAAGAGAAGGACTCGGGTGCAGGTATTTAATGTGCCAACCCAAATACCTGCGGAAGTATTAGGATGCCTCTTCAGCCAGTACGGTGAGGTAGAACAGGTGACCCCAGTACGGTCAAAAACTGGGACTCACCTGGGCTGCTACACAATAGCAATGAGGCTGAAGAGAGAGGCGTGTTCGAGCAATACCACCGCTGTTGACATACAAAGACGCCAACATAATGGTAGTGGTGGAGGGCCGTCGTCCACACTGTTGGTTCTGCCAAAAGCAGGGCCACATGGCTAGGAGCATGGTAGTGAGACAAAAGCGAAAACACATAATCCCTTCTGCTACCGTCCCACCACCAGCCCAAAAATCGAGGCAGGAGCCTCTGCAAATGCAGCAACAACAACAGCCACCGCAGCCAATGCTGCGGAAACAACTGCAGCAACAACTACTGCAGCAGCAAAATCAGCAAGTGCAGCAGAAGCAGCAGCAGCAACGACACCAGCGAGAGCAGCAACAACAAAAACAGCTGCAGCAGCAAATAGAGGAGCAGACACAACCAACGGTCCCCACACCAATCGAGACGGGGATCAAGCGGAGAAAAGACTGCTCCTCTGAGGATGAATCCGCAAGTGAGAGGGAGAGGAACTCAACCTCACCTCTCCCCGGTACGTTCGAAAGAATGAAAAAGAAAAACAAAAGAAGAAAAGAGGAAGAAAAGGTGGCCCCCACTCCCTGTGAACATACACCACCCCTAACAACAAAATCCACTTCCACCCCCAAACCACACACTGCACCAACACCAGACACCGCACCAACACCAGACACCACACCAACACCAGACACCACACCAACACCAGACACCGCACCAACACCAACACCAGACACCGCACCAACACCAAACACCGCACCAACACCAGACACCACACCAACACCAACACCAGGCACCACACAAACACCCGTCCCCACACCAAGGCAAACTGAGCCACTACCCCAAAAAGAAAAGGAAAAGAATGAACCGAGGGAGGGGAGAGACTCCTCTGCCTCTTGCAGACCAACCAGACTAAAGGTCCTTGCCCCTGAGGAACTATGTAATGCAGACCCTCTATCTGTGGCCACAGACATTTCCCATCGGCAGAGGAAAAACTTAAAACCTCTGCTCGATTACAAACAGATAGAGGGGAAAGATGTAAATATCCCCTCAAATTTCCCGGACGCCCCACTCCTAATAACTTTTGTCAGAACTCCAGAGGCCTGCAAGACCACCTTGTGGACAAGGCTGCAGGCCGCTGAAGGGGCTTTTCCGGGAATTGAACTGGTGAAAAAAATGACCCTTCTCTTGATGAACTGTCAAAACAATGCAAGGGAAGGGTCCCCGTGTTGGTCCATCCGTCACTCTACAGGGCCATAAAATTAATTTATCCTTTGGACGTCGGCGGCATTGCGAGAGAAGGTCAGGATATGAAAAACCTGACCACCTTGAGCATGGCACATAACGTCGGCGTCCTCTCCCCAGCTGACTTCGGAGCTGAGTGTGACACACCCTAAGGTAGGTACCATGGCTCTGAATTTGGCTAGTTTGAATGCGAGGGGCTTGAGATCACCGGGCCGGGTGGCTCGCCTCCGGCACGACCTCTTGTCCCTGGGAGTGGATGTGGCTGCGATTCAGGAGACGCATTTCGTTTCCTCTGTGGACTGTCAGGTGCTGGCCAAAGATTTTGAGGTTTTCTCAGCATATGGCAGCCCGCGGGGGAAGGGAGTTTCCGTGCTGGTTAAACGTACCCTGTCGGCGACGGTCGACGTTGTCCATAGAGATGTGGTGGGCAGGCTGGTTGTGGCCGATGTTGCCGTAAAAGATTCTGTGTTTCAGGTAATCGCGGTTCATGCGCCCAGCACCGCTCGTGAGAGGGTCTCATTCTTCAGTCAGCTTGACGCGTTTGTAGATTTTCGGAAGCGGGTAGTGCTAATGGGGGATTGGAATGCCATCTTAGACCCCGAGATAGATAAGGTAGGAGGCGATGCTAGAGGATCGGAGAGGTGCGAGTCCAGCCTGGCTGATCTGATGGCTAGATGCGGTCTGGTCGACAGGTTTCGGGTCGAGCATCCGGGGCGGGAGATGTGGACGTGGACCAATAGCGTTTCCTCCTATCCAAATACCTATTTGGACAGAATGTTAGTTAGGAGAGGCGAAGTAGACTTCTTATCTTGTCCCACGTTCACTTGGCTAGGCCAGACGGACCATAAATTAGTTATGGCCCGGCTGAAGCTAGGAAATAGGCCTAAGTTAGCGGGGTACTGGAAGTTAAACACCTCCCTTCTGGAGATACAAGACTTCCAAGATCAGTTAAGAGAATTGATTAAAAAGGCACTAGTGGGGGCGGTTACCGAGAGTAAGTGGTGGTTAGGTCTCAAAGCTAAGATCAGAAGCTTCTCCGTCAAGTATGCCCAGCGCCTCACACTAGATAAGGCCAAGACGAAGAAGCAGCTAGAGCAGAAACTAGCCCAGGCTACGGGGGAGGGTGATAGGGTTAGTCAGGAACTAGCTAAGCAGGACCTTCTACGCGAGACTAGCGAGCGTTACGAAGGCCAAGTAGTTAGAGCTAGGCTTAGAAAGATAGGCAACGAAGCAGTCAATTCTGATGCAGACGTGCGCCGTGAGGTTTCTAGGCGTGGCTCGGACAAATATATTGCGAAAGTCAAACATCCGGATGGACGCACCCTAGAATCGACTCGGGAGATCTGCGAGGGGTTTCGAGAACATTTCGAGAAGCGTTTTACGCAGCAGCCCGATCTTCCGGTCCTTGAGTTTAGCGACTATTTGGCCGACTCTCCCCGCCTCGAGGCGGCTAGAGCGGCTGATTGCGAGGGCCGGGTGACGGAGCGGGAGGTCTTTACTGCGCTGAAGCAGGTCAGCTATGACAGATCGCCAGGACTTGATGGTCTGCCATACGAACTGTACTTGAGGCTGTCGCCCATGTTTCTGCCTCTTCTGACGGATATGTTCAACCATTGGTTTGCTCAGGGATCCATCCCAGGGCAGTTGAAGATTTTGGCCAAGGTCCTGTCGAATCGGCTGCAGGTTGTTATCGACGAGTTAGTTGAACCGGAACAGAACTACGCTGTGAAGGGGAGATCGATTCAGAACAACTTGCACCTGATCCGCACGATCTTGGAGGGGGGAATAGATGACGACACGGAAGCCGCGCTGATAAACTTAGATCAATCCAAAGCTTTCGATAGGGTCGACCATCATTTCCTGGCATCTGTCTTAGAGGCCGCCGGTTTTAAACCGGACTTTTGCAAGTGGATCTCCATAATGTATCGACAGCCCATGGCTGTCATGCAAGTCAACGGAAAGCGCAAGTCAACGGAAAGCGCTCGAAACCCTTTGTTATCTCTCGGTCGGTTCGTCAGGGTTGTCCACTGTCGCCCCTGCTTTATGTCCTGGCTTTGGAGCCTCTTCTCCGCAAGCTGAGACATGGGGAGGCAAATTCGGCTCTGTGCGGAATGGCTCTGCCTGGCGGCTCAGCTGCCAAGGTATCCGCGTTCGCCGATGATGTCACGGTCTTTGTGTCGGGCTTCAGAAACATTGAGGTCGTGTCGGAGGCACTCACACAGTACGAAAGAATCACGGGGGCCAAGATAAACCGCAACAAGTCGGTAGGACTGCGGTTGGGCGCATGGAGTGGCAACGCAAACCTCCCTGCGCCCTTCAGCTGGACAGATGGCCCGGTCCGGATCCTCGGCGTGTGGTTCGGACCAGATCTCCAGCTTGACAAGAATTGGTTGGAGGTACGGTCAAAGGTGGAGGCTACAGTCAATTCGTGGCTTCCTAGGAAACTTTCCTTAAAGGGTAGAGCTGAGGCGTGCGCCACTTACGTCTTTCCTCTCATCCTTTACCGACTGGCCGTACTTCCCCTGCCTGCACAACACCTAAAAGCTCTTGTCGAACTCTTGTCCTCGCTCCTTTGGGACAGAGGAAGACACTGGGTGAGCAGACAGGTCTGTATTCAACGTCCGTGTGAGGGAGGCTTGGGAATGCCGGACTTGAAGTGTCATCGAGATGCTGAGAGGCTGGCCTTCCTGAGCCACTATATGCAGGATGACCAACCGTGGCACCCCGTGGTTACTGCCGCCTTCCCCGACCTCGTTCTCGGCCCTTCCATCGAGAGCCGTCGCAGGCCGCGGGGAGAATCTGCCTACATGAAAGAGTGCCGAGCCACGCTAAAACGACTACCAAGGTCCAGTGACCTTGTGACTGCTACCCGTAGGGAACTCCACAGCGATCTAGTGAAGGGGGCCGCTGACGAACCGCTATGCGCGCGTTTGGGGTGGCAGCAGAGTGAGATCCGCTCTGCGTGGAGCTGGGCGCCAGGTTCGAGTCATCTGAACAATTCGGAGTTCTCTCTGACCTGGCGATTGGCCCGAAATGCACTTCCACTCAACAACATACAATGCAGTTCCGGGTTTTTGGAGTCGCCTGATTGTCCCCGTTGTGGGACAACGGCCGTAGAAACTACGGATCACGCTTTCTTTGATTGCCGCGAACTCCGCCAGTACTGGTCGTATGTCAGCAGAGTGATGGCTCGCATCGATCCTGAGAATCCTCGCCCAATTACTGTATCCAATGTTGTGGACAACATGAGGCCGCCGTGGGACCAAGAAAGACAAATGGTCTACGTTACGATCCTGGCCGTGGCGAGAATGGTGATTTGGACGTCGCGTCTGCAAGGTTGCCGGGGGGTGTTTTCTTTTTCTGATCAAGATCTGATCGCGTTCTTTAAACACCAACTACGGGTGAAGATCAGATGTGATAGAAGAAGGCTGCATCGCACGGCATTTGACAGAAGATGGATACATGTGGCAAGTCTGTGTGTACGAAGAGGAGCCAAATTTGAATACGTGTTCCCCGCCTAGGTGTGGAACGCGCAGTTCTGTAAAGTTAAATTAAACAAGTAATCTCTCAGCTAGCTGAGTGTGTGTTCCATCCCTCCCCGATTAGGAAGCCTCCAAGATCCCCATCCCCTCTTACCTGCAATTTTTGTTTTCATCCCTTCCTCTAAATTTTACCCATCTTGGAGAAAAAGAAATACAAACTAACCTCCATCCCTTACCCACAAAAACTTTCTTTTCTCCATTCACCCCCATCTAGAGGGCATCCCCACCTAGAGACTGACCCGCAGAAGCGAGGTTCCTTTTACAAACCTAGTGGAACGGGCAGTCTATCAACTAGACGGGGTTGGGAGGGTCCTACTAATCACCTTTTGTTTTTTCTTCCCCCCGCCCTCGACACAAATGAATTATTGTACCATTTTATTGTTATCTTTTTTGTTTTTACACGTCAATAAAAAATGTTTTAAAAATTGGGAGTTACTAGGACGTCCCCCAATATGAAAGGGTGAATGCGGTATTATGGTGAAAGAAGATACTAGCTGGGAGAAACTTTTGACTTTGTTTAGTTCTGGAGTGACAAGGATGACCAACGACCCCCAAAATCCCCCCTTTTGAGTTGGCCATGTGCCTAAGTTTTTTGTTCATCGTTGATTTTTTCTGTATTTGTTAACATGAATAAAAGATTTAATATCTCAAAGTGTAGTATCTGTTCCAACAGATACTGCAAGCAAAGACCATATGTGGGGGTAACCCCACATATCTACCTTGGTCAATGTAGGGGCAACTCTTCATACCAACAGTTCCTATCCAACTCCCATTTTCCACCCATCGGGAGCTGGTCCCCATTTCCCTCCCCCCTCCCTCTCTCTCTCTCTCCACATTAAAAAACGGCCTTGTGCCTAATTTGCTCAGTGGGGAAGCAAATAAATACAAACTGGGGGATATGTATAATATATCCACCAGTCCACTACACTTTACCGTAAAATTCAGCTAAAACAATTGTTGACGAATTACCTCCTTTGAATCGATATCGTCTGCTTGTGACAATTGAAGCGAAAACCTTATTAGGTATTAAATGCTAAAACATTTTAATACAGCTGGCTAATTGGCTATAAAGTAAGTTATTCCGATCTTTGATCTAACAGTTTAATTTTAAAAAAAGAGCTTAACATTTTCTTGTATCTTTTTTTATATTAAGAAAAATGTAAGCATCATGCTGAAATAATAAAAATGCCATTCTTAATAAGGGGAGAGGGTTTGACTATTCTAAATCTTCACCTAAATAACCATTTAATGAAAAAAATGTTTAAAATGTTCTTGTATCTTTTTTATAATTTTTGTTAAATAAGAAAAATCAATAAACTTTGATAACACTATTGTAAGAATCATGCTGAAAGCCATTCTTAATATGGGAAGGGGGGTTAACTATTCTGAAACTTTACCTAACAATGTAAAAAAAATAAGGGAAAAATATATGTATGAACAATAAATATTTCTTCAGTTAAATAAATTATACTGTAAATCTTTAAATAAGGAATAAATATTTATTTAAACCATAATTATTGAAACAGTATTTTACTGCATAAAAAAACGGTTATGGGGAGAAGGGTTAACTATTTTGAACCTTCACCTAAATAGCGATTTAATGAAAAAAAAATTTAATGGTCTTGTATCTTTTTTTTTTGTATAATTTGTTTTAAAATAAAAAAAATAAAAACTTTGATACCGCTATTGTAAGAATCATGCCGAAAGCCATTCTTAATATGGGGAGGGGGTTGTATCTTTTTTATAAATTTTGTTAAATGAGAAAAATCAATAAACTTTGATAACACTATTGTAAGAATCATGCTGAAAGCCATTCTTAATATGGGGAGGGGGGTTAACTATTCTGAAACTTCACCTAACAATGTAATAAAAATAATTGAAAAAATATATGTATGAACAATAAATATTTCTTCAGTTAAATAAAATATACTGAAAATCTTTAAATAGGAAATAAATATTTCTTTAAATAAATTAAATTGTAAGTAATGAAACTAAGTGTTTTATTTCATATTAAAAAATTGCCGTGTCCATTTTTTATAGTATTTAAATATGTATGCTCTGTCGGTGGGCATTAGAAGATGATGAATGCCTATAAAAGAAGCAAATAAAACAGACAAAACATAAATAATAACTATGTAAACAACGTGAAGATGTATAAATGTTACAAAATTACTCGATTCGGCATTAAATAACACGAAAAAAGATTGATATGCCGTAAAACAAAAGCAAAACAGAACAAGACGTAAAATATGTTTTGACTATGTTACTCAGTGTATTTATGGTGAGCTACGATGTTCACTCTTTCGCTGCCGGAAATTCAACTGCCCCGAGACGTTTTCTGCGCAAGCGGCTAGAGGCGCCCTTTTTCTTTTTACTGAATTGCTCTGGAGGTTGTAGGGGACTAGGATATATAAATACCCCAATCCCGTTACAAGAGAATAATGAAACGAATGAGGAATTGAAGGAAACAAAGGCTCAGTTAATGGATAAGATAAACGTGGTTTATTTGCTATTGAAAGAAATGAACGTTTTAGTTACAATATGTCCGCGCGTATGTGGCCAATGTTCGTTGCAGGACTGGTGTTGTTGCAAGAAAGGAAATGTATTTTCATCTCAAGTTCGGGTCACTATTGTTTGTTCGCGCGTGGGAAGAGAAATAATTGTTGTAGGAAAATTGAGAATAGTAGTCAAACGGAAACGATGCGCGGAGCCATGTGCAAACGACGATTTTTTTATTTTGTCTTTTATGCTGGAGACGTTAGCATCCGGTTGGCATGTTCCCACAAGGTTCAATGTTTTGATTTTTTTTTTTGACCAATCAGAGAGTTTTCCGGGCTGTCGAAAATTATGTGTCTGGGAGCCGGTGAAAATCTTTAAAAACCTCTGTATTTTCCAAAAAAAGGCAGTTAACAAAATTCAGAGATAGTGTTGGAAGATATATATATCACTACTGTCTGCAGCTCAAAACTAACGCGACAACACTGTGAACGTAGCAGGCGAGTCGGCTGATAAAACAATGTGGGCGAACACACAGACACAGTAACTAACTTTTGTATTCCCCCTTTTATTATCGCATGCTCAATTTTAATTAATTTTATGTAAATAATTATTTTAAAACTTCCTTAATCTCAACTAATTCCCCTCTTTTGTTCACTCATAAATGAACTATTATTTTCATTGAAATATTTCCTAAAAAGTAATAAATCTTTTTTTATAAAAAAAAAAATAAAAATAAAAAAAAAAACAATTATATGATTTTTGTGACGGATTACTTTTTCTTTGAGATCCGTCATCACTCTGGTTACGATGGTTTTGGTTCCTTTTAACAAGGATCAGAGACCCAAAATCTGCCGTTCACATCTATATTTTGCCGAACGTGCAAAATATTGCAAACCATGGTGTAAATGGCCAGACAAACGGAATGTACAAATGCAACCCAGTTCTCGTCCTGCCTCCCCTGCTTTTAGTAAAACATCGGAAAACTAACCCGGCGAAGCGTGATAGCTTCCACATCTTCGCCGCTTCTTGAAGTAGCCGCACCGTTAGGAGCTATAAAATTGAATTTTGTTGTGGATACGGGAGCTGCAATATCTGTAATCCCAAGAAAATATATAAGCGGTATAGTTATATACCCAACAAACATCTCAATTGTGTCAGCTAACGGTCAGAACATTGAATGTTCCGGTGAAGCAGTATTAAACCTGGCACTTCATAACTTGAGGCGTGATTTCACTTGGACCTTTCTCATTGCAGAAACTACCAGACCTCTCCTAGGTTATGATTTTCTGAATCATTTTGGATTAATAGTTGATTGCACAAATAACAAATTGATTGATCAAACAACCAAAAGATATTCAAACGCACAGCCATCACCAATACTTATGAACATTGCTTTATGCTCGGATAACGTTGCCGACACAACAGTTCACACAATTTCGCAAAAATATCCCAACTTAATTTCTCCACATCGCGATTCCAATGCAACAAAACCTAAAGTGTTTCATAGAATTGAAACTGGCAGTAACCCTCCATCTTTCTCTAAAACGAGGCAGTTATCAGCCCAGAAATACAACATAGCAAAAGAGGAATTCAGGAAACTCCAGAATGCCGGAATTATATCCCCCTCTAAATCAGAGTGGAGTTCGGCCTTGCACATGGTGAATAAATCTGATGGGACTTATAGACCTGTAGGTGACTACAGGTTACTAAACACTATAACAAAACCAGATCGATACCAAGTGCCAAACATAAATTCCTTGTCATCAAAACTGCACGGTAAGAAAGTTTTTTCAAAAATTGATTTATCTTCTGCTTATCACCAAGTACCAGTCCATCCGGATGATGTATGCAAAACAGCCATCACAACACCCTTCGGTTTATATGAGTACAATTACATGCCTTTCGGTTTGCGGAACGCATCTAGTACTTTCCAAAGGATGATGGACAATATTTTCCGCGACATCGATTGTATTTTTATATACATCGATGATATTCTTATTTTCTCAAATAGTGAAGAAGAGCATTCCAAACACCTCGATACTGTTTTACAGAAACTCAGTGAGTACGACCTTAAAATTTCCCTTTCTAAATGTATTTTCAATGTTTTTCAACTTGAATTTTTGGGATTTCACATATCTGTTGATGGTCTTAAGCCAAGTGACAAGAAAATCCGCGAATTAAATGAATTTCCTCAACCAAACGATTCAAAATCACTGCGTCGATTCCTTGGCATGGCAAATTTTTACAGAAAATTAGTTCCAAATTTCAGTGAAATCAGTTTACCACTCACCGAGTGTATTCGGTTGAATCAAAAATCTAAGAAAATAGATTTTACAAAGGAGGAAGTTGAATCCTTTGAAAGGATAAAAACAAGTTTATCAGGTGTAACCGCTCTACCTTATCCCGATTCAAAAGCTACTAATTATCAGCTTGTTACGGACAGTTCCAGTTACGCCGTTGGAGCAGCACTTCATCAAATGATTGACAATCAACCAATTCCTATTGGATTCTTTTCAAAAAAGTTATCACAAACTCAACAAAAATATTCTACCTTTGACAGAGAATTGCTAGCTGCTTATTTAGCAGTCTTGTATTTTAAACATCAGGTGGAAGGCAGAAACTTGTTGTTATTAACAGATCATAAACCGCTCTGCAGCGCCTTTAAAAGCCAAACACCTTTAAAATCCGATAGACAACAGCGTCACCTTTGTTTCTTGAGTGAATATGTGACTGATATTTCACACATAAAAGGTTCACAGAACATTGTAGCTGATTGCTTATCGCGACCAGCGTATGCAATCCCAATTGATATTTGTGACTTACAGGAGATGGCCAATCACCAAACCACTGATGAAGAAACAAAAACTCTATGTGATCAACTGAAGCCGTATCAGATTAATGAACATAATACAATCCTATGTGACGTGTCTTTACCTTTTCCACGACCTTTTGTCACCCAAAAGCTCCGGAAATCTGTTTTTGACAGTTTACACAACTTGTCACACCCTGGAATTGCTGCTTCAACTAAAATGATAACTTCCAGATATTTTTGGCCCAAAATGGCCAAGTCAATAAAGGAATGGTGCAAGGAATGTCAGCATTGCCAACAAGCAAAGATAAACAAACACACAAAAAGTGACGTGCATCCATTTGAATTGCCATCCAGCAGATTTCAAACTGTACACATTGACATTGTTGGCCCTCTACCACCAGTCAAGAGCAAAACAGACCCGTATTTCTCTCCCTATCGTTATTTATTAACATGCATCGATAGAAATACGAGATGGGTAAAGGCTTGTCCATTGACCGAAATAACTGCAGCGTCAGTATCAACTGCTTTTGTTGATCTGTGGATATCGCGATTTGGTGTGCCCCTCCATGTCGTTACAGACAGAGGTAGCCAATTCGAGTCTGAGCTGTTCTCAGAACTGTCAAAAATTATAGGGTTCCACAGGCTGAGAACGACTTCGTACCATCCCCAAGCAAACGGACTGATCGAGCGAGCACACAGAACATTAAAGACAGCAATTATTGCCAGAAGAGAATCTTGGTTATCTGCTCTTCCTATAGTTCTTCTAGGTATCAGGATTACACCCAACGATTCCAATTATTTACCATTTACTGCAGTTACGGGTGCTAATGCACAGATACCTAGATTGTTAATCGATGCGTACGAGGATGCAAACATTGATATAACAGATGCTCACATAAAAGCTCTAGCTGAGGAGATGCGGAAATTTGACACAGACGGATTATCCAGTGGACACCTCCATTCTTTACCTACTGTGTACATTCCTAAGGATCTTCAAATTTGTGACAGCGTCTGGTTGAGAACAGACAGAATTCGAAAATCTATGGAAGCTCCATATACAGGTCCATTCCAAGTAGTACATCGTCATGGCAAATATTTTACTATTAAAATGTCTGATGATGTACACAGTAACGTTTCCATAGATAGATTGAAGCCTGCATATTCTTCAACAACGTCAAAAGATTTTGTTCCACCCCTTCCAGTATCTGACACTTTTGTATCTTCCTCTGATACAGAGGTTGAAAAGAAACAAACTAAATCAAAGTCCGGGAGAACCATCAGGTGGAAAAAGGACAACACATATTTTTATTATTAAAAATAAAAATGATGTAAAAATTTTCTAAACAAAAAAAAAAATTTTTTTTTTTTTTCCAACCTACATTTACATGTAAATATACTACCAAACTTTCCTTCACAAAAAAAAAACCCAAAGCTATTTATCATGAACGATGAACCTTTAAACTCCGTTTACTGGGCGGAAAGTTATATGGTGAGCTACGATGTTCACTCTTTCGCTGCCGGAAATTCAAGTGCCCCGAGACGTTTTCTGCGCAAGCGGCTAGAGGCGCCCTTTTTCTTTTTACTGAATTGCTCTGGAGGTTCAATGTTTTGATTTTTTTTTTGACCAATCAGAGAGTTTTCCGGGCTGTCGAAAATTATGTGTCTGGGAGCCGGTGAAAATCTTTAAAAACCTCTGTATTTTCCAAAAAAGGCAGTTAACAAAATTCAGAGATAGTGTTGGAAGATATATATATCACTACTGTCTGCAGCTCAAAACTAACGCGACAACACTGTGAACGTAGCAGGCGAGTCGGCTGATAAAACAATGTGGGCGAACACACAGACACAGTAACTAACTTTTGTATTCCTCCTTTTATTATCGCATGCTCAATTTTAATTAATTTTATGTAAATAATTATTTTAAAACTTCCTTAATCTCAACTAATTCCCCCCTTTTGTTCACTCATGAATGAACTATTATTTTCATTGAAATATTTCCTAAAAAGTAATAAATCTTTTTTTATAAATTGAGAAAAAAAAAAAAAAAAAAAAAAAATCAAAACATTGAACCTCCAGAGCAATTCAGTAAAAAGAAAAAGGGCGCCTCTCGCGGCTTGCGCAGAAAACGTCTCGGGGCACTTGAATTTCCGGCAGCGAAAGAGTGAACATCGTAGTAGCTCACCATATATTTGCGAATGGTGACTTTGGTTATTTATTTAATAAAGTCATTCTTGACTTTTGTAACATTTATTTCGAAACATATTTTTTGTTGTGTAAATAAAAAGTAAATAAAAAAAAACATAAAGTGGCACAGTAAACAAAAAAAAACGAACTCGTAACGTTAAATGTAAAAAATATATTTATTACTGAATAAAATAGAATAAACGTTCCTACAATAATAAACAGAAGGCATCGTTAAAAATGTAAGTAAAATACTATTTAAACTGTGGAACGATACCTTCTATGCATAATTGCCTTTAAAATAATCCGGAACCATAAATAGACAGTTATTATTATTATTTTTTTTTTTTTTTTGTTCGGGAACTTTTGGGAAATAAAAGGGGTTACTGATTTTTAACTGATAAAGATTGAACAATAAAGGGAGATAATTCACATTAATTAATGTTTGCGATGATGATGATGTGACACCGTACGTACAAGCAAATTAATATATAAAGCCAAGTACGGCCAAGGATGGAATACTGTTGCCATATCTGGGCAGGAGCTGCCAAAAACAGCCTATCATGCCTTGACAGAGTACAAAATAGACTTCGTGGTTTAGTGGGGGATGCCCTTTTCTCTACCCTGCAACCCCTCTCCCACAGAAGAGACGTTGCGAGCCTATCCTTGTTTTATCGTTATTTTCATGGCAGGTGCTCGCCTGAACTCCAATCCCTGGTCCCCCCTCGCCAATCTTTCACGAAAAACACCCGTCTAGCTGAATCCACTGTGAAAAATTTCCCCCACTCTATATCTGTGCCTAAATCAAAACGCGGATTTCATGAACAAAGCTTCTTTCTTAGAACTGCACACCTGTGGAACTCTGTTCCGTCTGCCTGCTTCCCTCCGAACTACAACTTGGATGTCTTCAAGTCTAATGTTAACAAATTCCTAATGAACCGCCCCCTTAAGTAAACACTTCATCAAATCTCTTCACTAACGTAATGTATTTGCAATAACCCTTATCCCTGAGTGGCTTCCGGGCCTTGATAAGTGGTGATCACTGTGTAAAAAAAAAAAAAAAAAAAAAAAAAAAAAGATTATTATTATTAAAACAACAACAACAACAACAAATGACTAAATACAATTACAAAAATGAAGCAGTTATCCATGTCATATGTAAATTCCTTTACTAAAAGTTTATCGGGGAGATCGAAATTACATTGTACGTACAGGGTGAGCCAAAAGTAGGTGGACAGCATTTTGAATAAACTTATGTGTCAGTTATATTAATGCAATTCTTTATTATAACTATAACCCTAACCCTAACCTGTCCACCAACTTTTGGATCACCCTGTATATATATTTCAAAAACATAGTCGTTTGTCAAAATGTGAATAAGAAAGAACTGGTTCTGTTGATTTGTGTAATTTTTGTATCACACAAACCATGGCCATTAATTTAATTAAATAAAATTCCGAATCCCTATTTTACCCCAAGTGTAATAAACCCAATATGAATATCTAAGTAGGAAGATCGCATTTTCCATTTTACTTCAAAACTTTTTACCTGAATATCTTTCTCTATAAATTCCATTTTAAGTAAAGTGAAAAAAAATACAAAAAAGAAAAAACAGGAAACCTAAAGGTAACACATTTAAGAGCAGTGATTATTAAAAGAGAAAGAGATTAAATCTCACAAGGGATTATGGGCAGATATGCTCACTTGCTAGTTAAAATTCAAAAAAGTTAAAATAAATAATCCAATCGAAATTAAGCTTTTCAAATGTAAATCTGAATTCTAGCAGGAGATAAAAAAGCAAAAAATGAAGTTTTGATGTTTTATGTTAAAATTATGGTCGCCTGTCCGGATCTTGCTGGTGTAGTCGAGAGCAGACTAAGAAACATGTTAATTTTATTGATTAGCAACTGAAAATGTATTTTAGTTTAATTCTTAGACTCGCTATTTCTATACACAAAACACACACACCTACACACACACATCCATGGGTTAAGGAAAAAATCTGAACTGTATTCTTTATTCAAACAACACATTTCTGTTCTGAAAAATTATGTTTTTTCTGAATGAAATTTAAACAAAAAAACTATGAATTTCATTTACTCTATCAAGTATATTGAGCTATTCTCTTTTTGGCTGGGATTGTCTTATATAGTATTACCTCCTAAAAAATATTGTTTAAGACTTGATACCACACGAATCATGAATCTGTGCTTCTATTCGCCTCAGGATTCTGATATATATATATATATATATATATATATATATATATATATATATATATATATATATATATATGCTTCCTTCAGTCAGTCTTGACAGACTATGGATACCCTTGAAAGAGTGCCTGCACGTGAAATTAATGTGGTCAAAGTTGTGCAATGTCCAACCACAACTCTCCTGAGTCGACATTGTTGAATACCAGTAACAAGTGGAGGTTCAGGACGATTGGAAACAATGCCGAGATCAACAGAAAGCACATACAGCGCCTAGAATTCCTAAACGGTCACCCATCTGGTACTAGCCAGGCTCAACGTTGCTTAACTTCGGTGATCTGATGAGAACCAGTGTCTCAACGTGACTATGCCATACATATATATAACGGTAGATATATATGTGTGATTATGCTGTATATATATATATATATATAGCGGTAGATATATATGCGATGTGTAAACATTCCCTATAGAAAGAAAGGTTAAAGAATCTACATACAATCTAAAACTGCATTTTTATGTAAAATTTTCTGGGAAGACAATGGAAGTGGTCTTGAATTTCTGAGTGCACCTCTAGGGAAACTAAGAAAGCTTAAATCCCTTAAAACTTTAAATATATCCTGCACATCATGAGTAAGTTGCTGGAATCTGTGTTAAACAGAGAAGTGGTCAACCTCAGCTAAAATAACCTCCTCAGTGACATACAATATGGTTTCCGTTCTGCTAGATCTACTGTTACATCTCATAAGATTAGTAGATCTATTGATGGGGTCTTTGTTTCTAGGGCAATTGCTCTTTACATATCAAAGGCCTTTGATAGGGTGTAGCATAAAGGTCTACTCCACAAGATCTCCAGCTATGGTATAGCTGGAAATGCCTTATCAGTTATTGAATGATTTCTCTTTGATAGGTTTATAAAAGTAGTGGTTGATGGGCAAAAATCAGAAGTTCACAGTGTTGCTGTCCCTCAAGGGTCCATCCTGGACTCAACTCTCTTCCTGATCTTTCTCAATGATCTCACAAATCACATTTGAAGATCATTCATAGACATTTATACTGATGGCATTACCATCTATGGCAACACTTCAAAGGCTGTAAATGACCAAGATTTCTCTGATTCTCTCTCCTCTGATCTTGAGCAAGTGGTGCAATGGGGAAAAAGGTGTCTTGTTACTTTTAGTGCATTTAAAACCAAGCTTCTATCTTTACATCATCAACGCTCTGACACTCATCTGGCATCAATTGAAATGAATGCCTCTCGACTTGGAGAGGCTCCATGTTTTGACAAACTTCTGGGTCTGACCTTTACTCCTGATCTGAAATGGAAGATGTATATCACTTGATGTTGTCAAGGTCACTGGAAAAACGGTGGGATCATTCTACCGCTCAAGTAGATATCTCACTCTTGATGCAATTCTCTACCTGTATAAAAGCCAAGTACGTCCTACGATGCAGTACTGTTGCCACCTCTTGGCAAGAGTTGCTCGAAGGTCCTATCTTGCCTTAACAGAGTTCAAAATAAACGTTATAGAATAATAGAGGATGCCCTTTTCTTTTACCTGAAATCTCTTTCCCACAGAAGCGACGTTGCGAGCCTGTTTCTATCATTATTTTCATGGCAAGTGCTCATCTGAGCTCCAATCCATGATCCCCTTCTTGCCAAACTTTCACAAAAAACACTCGTCTATCTGAAACCATTATCAACAATTTTCCCCCACTCTTTATCTGTACTTAAACCTAAATGTGAAATTCATGAACAAAGCTTCCTTCTTAGAATTGCCCGCTTATGAAACTCTGTTCCATTTACCTACTTTCCAGCTAACTCCAATATGGAGATCTTCAAGCCCAATGTAAACAAGTTCTTGATGAGCCGTCCCCTTAAGTAATCCAATTTACCAAATTTCCACTACTAATGATTATTACAATATTGTCCCATTGACAACCATAAACTCATTAACCCTTATCTTCAAGGGGCCTCCAGGCCTTGATAAGTGGTGACCCCTTTGCCAAAAAAAAAAAGAAAAATACTGAACTTTAAATCATATGTATAAATTTTCTGAGGAAAACAATGGAAGTGGTCCCAAATATCTAAGAGCTCTCCTAACTTACAGAGTTATCCTGGTCGAATCTCTTTTAAAACCTAAAGTGTATCTTATTTTGAGTAAATTTTTATCATAAGTATAAACTTCTCTCGGGGCGGCAATGGAAGTTATCCAGAATCTTTATACTACTCTCCATGTATCATATATTTACGTGTTCTCAACTCTAAGTGATCTACGGCAACATAATCCGGTTAAAACTTCAAATACATATATTTGATTTCAATGAAATTTAAATCATACATATAAGACTGTACCAAAGGGCAATAAAAACAAAGTAATATAGCTTTATGGGCAGAGTGAAAAAGGACAAATGCTCATTAAATCTCGAGCAACATCCGAATTTCTGCTATCATTACATAAAACTCAATGTCTGTGTGCATATTCTCTGTAGAAAGAAAGGTTAGCGAATCTACATAAAAACTAAAAATGTATTTATATGTAATATTTCTAGAGTAAAATAATGAATATCTAAGTACAACCGTAAGGCAGCTATGGGTACTAAGCCCTCTTTAAACTTCTAAAATACCCGATTTTGATGAAGTTTTAAATCATATACATATTTATATATATATATATATATATATATATATATGATTGTTGAGCTGGATTAAATCCGACGATATGAAATAAAATGGAGGTGGAAGGACCTGGATACTCAACGTTTCGCCCGATTTATGCGGGCTTCTTCAAGAGGGATGGTCATTGACGAGAGAGTCGGAGGATTGGGGCTATATATAATGATGGGGGAGAGCAGCGTGTTTTCCTTATGTAAATTAGATGTCATATATACATGTATATACATTTTATGAGAGACGTAATCCACTACACTAGTTTACTCTAATTAGTTCTTCTCTCATAAAATGTATATACATGTATATATGACATCTAATTTACATAAGGAAAACACGCTGCTCTCCCCCATCATTATATATAGCCCCAATCCTCCGACTCTCTCGTCAATGACCATCCCTCTTGAAGAAGCCCGCATAAATCGGGCGAAACGTTGAGTATCCAGGTCCTTCCACCTCCATTTTATTTCATATATATATACATATATATATATATATATATATATATATATATATATATATATATATATATATATATATATATATATATAAAATTTTCTGGGGAAGTTTTACATGCTTGTTTAGGGGAGCTATGGGGAGAGAACACCTCTTAAATCTTCATATATTTTTATGAAATTTAAATCGTTCTGTTTTCAAACAAGAAAGAATTGTTTTTTCTTTTCATGACTTTGAAGCCCGAGGTTATACTACAGTTTTTCCGTTCTTCACAGAGTCCTTTGCAGATCACCCAAATTAGTTGAGCCATAATAGCGAGCAGACAAGGCAGTACCACAACCGATTTTAATTTTTAATATATATATATATATATATATATATATATATATATATATATATATATATATATATATATATATACTATTTACTATAATAATTATTAAATACCTACAGACACTAGTGTGTCATCCTTTCAGGAATCGTCAGTGCAGGGTGTCATGATTAACGCCAGTCGAGGGATTCGAACCCCGGCAACAGAAGTCCTGTCTGTCTTCATTAGCAAAGACCCAAATCACTCGGCTACCATCAACCACGAGAAATACAATTGATACATGCGTATATATATATATATATATATATATATATATATATATGCATATATATATATAGAGAGAGAGAGTGAGAGAGAGAAAGAGAGATACATATAGATAGATAGATAGATAGATAGATAGATAGATATTTTCTATATATCTATAAAAGTGAAAATGTCTGTCTTTGTGTGTATGTGTACGTGTGTGTGGCTGTGTGTGTACATTTCCCTACCATATAACTCTGTCAATTTTCAGTCTAGAGACGCAAGATTTGACATTAGGGGTATTGAGATTTGGGAAAGTCTTTTTAATTGGGTTTCAGCCAGAAATTTGACCTTTAAGGGGTCAAAGTTCAACGATTTGACCTTTGAAAACTTTACCAAACTACTCCCCCAATGTTAGGTCTAAACACTTGAAATTTTAAATGTAGGTTACTTGGACATGGATCAAACTTTTTAATTTGATTTGAGGCCAAAACAATAGATGTTAAGGGGTCAAAATTGGGGTCAAATTAAAAGAAAGTTTACCTCTACGGTCTCTATCAAATTACTTAGCCAATTTCTGGTCTAAACATTTTAAATAAACGGGATTCAGACATTGGACAAGCTTTTTTATTCGTTTTGGGTCGAAAATTTGAGCTGCCAAAGGGTCAAAGTTCAAAAGAGTTGACCTTTGCGGTGTCTAGCAAACTACTCAACCAATTTTATGTCTAAACATTTTAAATTTTACATAAAGGGTATTCAGACATGCTATAAGCTTTATAATCAGTTTTGGGGCAAAAATTTGACTGCTAAGAAGCCAAAGTTGAAAGAGTTGACCTTCGCAGATTCTACCGAATTCCTCCGCCAATTTTGGGTCTAAACACTTGAAATTTTAGATGTAGGTAATTTGAACATGGGTAAAACTTTTTATTTTGATTTGAGATCAAAATAATAAATGTTAGCTCAAAATTGGGGTCAAAGTTTTAAAAAATTGACCGCTGCGGTCTCTACGAAATTACTCGGACAATTTTTGGTTTAAACATTTGAAATCTTACAAAAAATGTATTCACCCGTAGGGAAAGTTAGGAGTAGTACAACAGGGCCGAGCAAATCTGCTTGTCATTAAAGAACACAATAAATTATTATTTACAAGAATTTATTGTTAAACGGATATTCCAAAAAATAATAAAATTTGCTTAATCCGCTGAGTTTTAAAGAATGCATACTTTTCATCAGAGGAAAGATATTATCAAATAGTTATTATAGCGAAGCTATGAATTTGCTGGAACTGGCATGAGTTGAAATTGCATTATATGAAAACTAGTTATAAATGCAAAAAAAAGCTAATTTGGATCTATTTGTCAACATTTTAGATCCGACTACTTCTGAGAGAACATTGATTCTAATGATCAATCCGCCTTTGGAAATAGCTAATAAGTGCATATCCTTTTATTTGGCTTTTTTAATTTTTAATTTCTTTTCTCATCTTTAATTTCCCTTTTCATTTTTAATTTCTTTTTAAATTTTAAATTTCTTTTCTCATTTTTAATTTCTTTTTCATTTTTGATTTATCTTTTCATTTTTAATTTCTCTTTACATTTTTAATTTCTATTTACATTTTTAATTTCTCTTTTCATTTTTAATTTTTCTTTTCATTTTTAATTTCTTTTTACATTTTAAATTTCTTTTTACATTTTTAATTTCTTTTTTCATTTTTAATTTCTTTTTACATTTTTAATTTCTTTTCTCATTTTTAATTTCTTTTTACATTCTAATTTCTTTTCTCATTTTTAATTTCTTTTTACATTTTTAATTTCTTTTTAAATTTTTAATTTCTTTTCTCATTTTAAATTTTTTTTCTCATTTTTAATTTCTTTTCTCATTTTTAATTTCTTTTCTCATCTTTTATTTCTCTTTTAATTTTTAATTTTTTTTCTCATTTTTAATTTCTTTTCTCCTTTTTAATTTCTTTTCTTAATTTTTAAAAAATTAAAAATGAGAAAAAAATTAAAAATGAACAGAGAGTTCATTTTTAATTTTTTTCTTATTTTTAATTTTTTTTACATTTTTAATTTCTTTTAACATTTTTGATTTCTTTTTACATTTTTAATTTCTTTTTTCATTTTTATTTCTCATCTCCTTTTTATTTCTTTTCTCATTTTTAATTTCTTTTTCATTTTTAATTTCTTATCTCATCTTTAATTTATCTTTTCATTTTTAATTTCTTTTCTCATTCTTAATTTCTATTTCAGTTTTAATTTCTTTTTTCATTTTTTTCTCATTTTTCATTTTTTTTTTCATTTTTGATTTCTTATCTCATTTTTAATTTCTCTTTTTATTTTTAATTCCTTTTCTCATTTTTAATTCCTCTTTTAATTTTTAATTCCTTTTCTCATTTCTACTGTCTCTTTTCATTTTTATTTCTTTTTTCATTTTTAATTTCTTATCTCATTTTTAATTTCTTTTTTCATTTTTAATTTATTTTTTCATGTCAAATTTCTTTTTTCATTTTAATGTTCTTTTTCATTTTTCATTTCTTATCTCATTTTTAATTTCTTATCTCATTTTTAATTTCTTTTTTCATTTTTCATTTTTATCATTTTTAATTTCTTTTTTCATTTTTAATTTCTTTTCCGATTATTAATTTCTTTTCTCATTTGTTACTTCTTTTTTCATTTTTAAGTTCTTTTCCCAATTTTTATTTATTTTTTATTTTTAATTTCTTTTGTTATTTTTATTTTCTCTTTTCATTTTTAATTTCTTTTCCGATCTTTAATTTCTTTTTTCGTTTTTCATTTCTTTTTCCATTTTTAATTTCTTTTTTCAATATTCCATTCAAAAAGACAATAACTTTTCCAAATAGAGAAATCAAATTTCCTCTGGTCAAACGATTTTGTGTAGGCTCTCTTCCTTTAGCCAAATAATTCCAAATTCAATTCGTTCTACCATTCGTAGGATGCATCAACACACCTCACTAGACATGCAGCAGATCATATGTTTACAAAACAAAGACTTTTAAAACGGGTTTTCATATAACTAAGTACATAATAATTACTATATTATAATAAGTACATAATAATTACTATATTATAATAAGTACATAATAATTACTATATTATAATAAGTACATAATAATTACTATATTATAATAAGTACATAATAATTACTATATTATAATAAGTACATAATAATTACTATATTATAATAAGTACATAATAATTACTATATTATAATAAGTACATAATAATTACTATATTATAATAAGTACATACTAATTACTATATTATAATAAGTACATAATAATTACTATATTATAATAAGTACATAATAATTACTATATTATAATAAGTACATAATAATTACTATATTATAATAAGTACATACTAATTACTATATTATAATAAGTACATAATAATTACTATATTATAATAAGTACATAATAATTACTATATTATAATAAGTACATAATAATTACTATATTATAATAAGTACATAATAATTACTATATTATAATAAGTACATAATAATTACTATATTATAATAAGTACATAATAATTACTATATTATAATAAGTACATACTAATTACTATATTATAATAAGTACATAATAATTACTATATTATAATAAGTACATAATAATTACTATATTATAATAAGTACATAATAATTACTATATTATAATAAGTACATACTAATTACTATATTATAATAAGTACATAATAATTACTATATTATAATAAGTACATAATAATTACTATATTATAATAAGTACATAATAATTACTATATTATAATAAGTACATAATAATTACTATATTATAATAAGTACATAATAATTACTATATTATAATAAGTACATAATAATTACTATATTATAATAAGTACATAATAATTACTATATTATAATAAGTACATAATAATTACTATATTATAATAAGTACATAATAATTACTATATTATAATAAGTACATAATAATTACTATATTATAATAAGTACATAATAATTACTATATTATAATAAGTACATACTAATTACTATATTATAATAAGTACATAATAATTACTATATTATAATAAGTACATAATAATTACTATATTATAATAAGTACATACTAATTACTATATTATAATAAGTACATACTAATTACTATATTATAATAAGTACATAATAATTACTATATTATAATAAGTACATACTAATTACTATATTATAATAAGTACATAATAATTACTATATTATAATAAGTACATAATAATTACTATATTATAATAAGTACATAATAATTACTATATTATAATAAGTACATAATAATTACTATATTATAATAAGTACATAATAATTACTTAAATTGTATCAAATTTTCTTTACTATTTCATCACTACTTAGCTAGAAATTCAGAAAAAGTCAGAAAATTAATATCTATGCTGATGATATAACTTTCTATTCTGCTGTTGTTTCTCGCCTGTCTCCCTCGGATCACTTGAAATATGCAGCTAATCTAGAAGTTGACCTGGGTTCAGTTGTTTGATCAATTTTTTTATTTCGAAAACAGAAGTTGACAAAACAAAATTAGGCACAAGGCCAATCAAAAAAGTGAGGAGAGGAAGGTCTATGGACATTCTTGTCACTGCACCTTTGAGTTTTCTAAGATAATCCTAGGTGGAGTTCTCAGTCACCATAAAAGCACATTTACACCAGGGGCTGTCCTACTGAATCAAGTCATTTGGGGGGGGGGGATATATATATATATATATATATATATTTATATATATAATTATATTTTTAAAACAATATATATGCCACTCCCCATGTGGGGGTACCAAATTGGTTAAAGGAAAAATTATTCCCAACTCGCATTTAGGTAAAAATGCACTTTCGTAAATAATTGAATTCATTCAAAACGTATCGCAAACACAAAAAAATAACGTCTATGTAAATCGCGATATATCCAAACAGTCAGTGAGGTGTACGAGGGGTAAGAATTTAGGCTTCTTAGCATGGGGTCCCGATTTCGAATCTCGCTAGATTCAGCCACTTTGATGAGTCGTAGATGACGGAACACGTGTCAGTGGATAATTATATTTTAAAAACAATATATATATATATATATATATATATATATATATATATATATATAGACTAGCTAAGAAACTAAACTAAACAAAGGCTTATCATAAGAGGTCAAGGGTCTAATAGGACCCAGAACCGTGTGCACCATGCTCAGGCATGGAACACCTACTCAAACTTGGAAGCTATATGCACACAAGCTCGCTACTCTAATCCATCTCCTGTCAAAGACCACAGGATTCAATCTTTTCCTATCACATCTGATCTTGATCTGCAATTTGTGCTGGAAGAATAATATCAGATTCTGATCAGCTAAAGATTCAACCCCACCTTTCTCATTCAGTCACAACATCCACACCACCATTCTTGTTATAGACTGGATCGCAAGAAACACCATCCATCTCTCCCTGTCCCATAGCAGCCCAGCATTATGGATGATGTAGGATGCATCAAGTCGGAGTGGATTCTCTGGTTCAATACTAGCCATCACCTCATTGACATATTGGCGTTACTGCTGAAGTTCATGGCATTCAGAAAAAGCATGATCCGGCATTTCCTCTGCTGTAGTCTTGGAACAGAGACACTTGGGCAACTCCACTAGTTTGGCACTCTGTTACATAGCATTGAGGAATAACACATTTCAGGCCAACCATCAGGTCAATAAAAACTCAGAGTTGTTGAGATGACTCGAACCTGACTCCCAACTCCACCAATGTGGATCTCCTCCCTAGACAAACCTAAACGCTCACCATCAGGTCATCAGTAGCTCCGCCTCACTAATTCCCTTATAGAGTTCTTTTCTAAAAGTCCATGAAAGGTCATGGGACCATGTGAGCTTCCTGAGCACGACTTGGCGCTCTCTGAGGAACTGTGTGTCACCCATGACCTACAGCAAGCCTCAACTGAGTGGTCGAGGAAGAGGTCAGGAAAAGCGTTGACGACTGCGGGATTCCATGCAGGTTTCTCTGCCAAGGTTCAACTCAGGAAAGCCAGACTTTCAGCATTCTAATGACACCTCAGGTCAGGCAGTCCCAAGCCTCCTGCACAAAGACATTGAACACAAACCTGTTTGTGGACCCCATGTCGCTCCCTGTCCCAAAGAAGTGAGGATAGGCGGCTTTGGAGGGTCTTTAGGTAATTTGAAGGCAGAAGTACAACCAGTCAGTAGAGAATGAGAGGAAAGACGTAAGTGGCACACCTCTCCGCTATACATTTTAAGGAAAATTTCCTTCGAACCCATGGGCTTCAGCCTTTGATTGTACCTCCAACCAATTCTTTTGGAGCTGGAGACCCGATCTGAACCATATACCAAGGATCTGAACCGGACTATTTATCCAATTGAAGAGAGCCAGAAAAGTGGTGCCATCATTCCAAGCCCCAATCGCAGACCGACTGACTTACTCCGGTTGATTTTTGCCCCCGTGATCTTTTTGTACAGCGTGAGCATCTCTGTCATCACTTCAATCTCTTGGAATCACAACACAAAGATGTTGCTATGTGATGTCATCAGGGAACATGGAGACCCTGGCTCTCGATCCATCAGGCAATGCGATCCCGTGCAGGACCAGACTTGCCTCCCCACCTTAGCTTGCGAAGTAGAAGCTTCAATGCTAGGACATAAAGCAGAGGCGACAATAGACAGTTCTGATGCACCGACCAGGAGATGGGAAAAGATTTTGAGTATTTTCCATTGACTTCACCATTGCTGTCAGCGCACACTATGGCACGGAGATCTATCTGCAGAAGTCCAGTTTAAATCGGGTGGTCTCTAAAACAGATGCCAGGAAGCGATGGTCGACCCTATCGAAAGCTTTGGACTGATCGAAATTGAACAGTGCGGCTTCCATGTCATCTTTTATCCCTCTAAGATCGTACGGATCAGGTGCATGTTATTCTGAATTGATCTCCCTTTCACGGCATAGTTCTGCTAAGGTTCAATTAAGTCACTAATAACAATCTGTAGCCTATTTGATAGGACCTTGGCTGAAATCTTTAATTCTGTGTTTAGCAGATTTACGGGCCTGTAAATCATCTAGCTCTTCCCTGCCATGCCTCTTCCTCAGCAATGTGATCACTCCTTCAGTGACTTCACCTGGGAAGGAACTCTCATCAAACCAATGGTTGAACACATCCATCATTTGTTACCCTATGAAATTGTTTGTTTAGTTCTGTTAAGAATTGTGTATTTCACTTGTATGCATGTCACTTTTCTTCCAGAGACTCATTACTCTTTCTGTTCCTTATAAAGTTAGTTATCTCTCACACCTGAGACTATTCTTTATCTCTACAAATCAATTAGCAGACTGGATGGAGTACTGTTGTCATATTTGGGCTGGTGAATTTCTGGCCCAGTTGAGGGTTCTTGATGAACTGCAGAAATGCATCTGCAATTTAATTACCCCCCCCCATCCTTCCTTCTTCTCCTCTGCATCGTCTCTCTCTCTCTCTCTCTCTCTCTCTCTCTCTCACTCACACACACACACACACACACAAGTGGTGTTGCTAGTCTCAGTCTTTTCTACAAATACTATTATGGCATGTATATACGCATAATCACGTTGACACACTGGTTTTCATTAGATCACCGAAGTTAAGCAATGTTGAGCCTGGCTAGTACCAGATGGGTTACTCGTTGAGAAATTCTAGGCACTATATGTGCTCTGCACTTACCTTGGCATTGTTTCCGGTTGTCTTGAACCTCCACTTGCCACTGGTATTTAATAACGCTGACTCAGGAGAAGTGGAGTTGGAGATTATGCAACTCTTGCCATAAAAATTCCACACGCAGGTATCCTTACAGTGGGTATTCATAGTCTGTCAAGCCACTACCATTATGGCATGTGGTCTTCAGAAATGTCTAATCTATTCCTTGCTTCCTTTGTTCCAGCTCGTTTAACTCATTGGTCTAGTGGTCTTCATCAGTTCGCTTATTGTATTACAGCTTCCTATTCTACTAGCTTTCCTTCTAAGAACTGCAAACTTGTGGAACTCTTTTCCTACTTACTGTTTTCCTTTTACCTACAGCCTTGGTCTTTTCAAGACTAAGGCCAATAGGCATATTTTCATTTTGCAATAACCATCTTTTGTTTTTGTTAGCTTCTTACATCAAGTGACTTCATACTTTGTCTGGAGCGATTTATTTATTTCTGAAAAATTACAATTCTCAATTTAAATTAGGCACAAGGCCATTCAAAAGTGTAGGGAAGGAAAGGTCTATGGCCATCCTTGTTACTGTGCCTAAGATTTGTCTATCATTTTCTGAGCTAGAATCTCCAATCACCATCCATAATACCACATTCACTCCAGGGGTCGTCCTACTTAAGATTCCCAAATCGATTTTTTTTTTAAATAAATATGTACATAAATAAATAAATCGTTTTTTTCCCCACCCTCATTGGCGTGAGGGTGGGGAAAAAACGATTTATTTATTTTATCAAATATTTTTTTTTAAATAAATATGTACATAAATAAATAAATCGTTTTTTCCCCACCCTCATTGGCGTGAGGGTGGGGAAAAAACGATTTATTTATTTTATCAAATATTTTTTTTTAAATAAATATGTACATAAATAAATAAATCGTTTTTTCCCCACCCTCGTTGGCGTGAGGGTGGGGAAAAAACGATTTATTTATTTTATCAAATATTTTTTTTAAAATAAATATGTACATAAATAAATAAATCGTTTTTTCCCCACCCTCATTGGCGTGAGGGTGGGGAAAAAACGATTTATTTATTTTATCAAATATTTTTTTTAAAATAAATATGTACATAAATAAATAAATCGTTTTTTCCCCACCCTCGTTGGCGTGAGGGTGGGGAAAAAACGAACTCATTGAATACTTATGAGATGATTTATAACAAGAATTTGTTTCCTTTCGATTTGAAAATGGCCAAATTGTAATCAATGGGGAGCAGTCCTTCAGTAATATGTTCCATAGGAAGGGGAGCCTTTACAAAAACGCCATGACCATAGAAATTCTGCATGGCGCATCACCTTTCAATGTGGTAACAAAGCGAGCTCTTGCTGTGAATGTCTTTCAAGGAACCAAAAACTGTAGCTCAACCAACTTTCACGAATTTACCATGAAATGAAGTTAAAAATTTATAAGGTTAAATGATAGTATTATCGTAGATTAAAACTCTCATCTATAGCCCCCACCACCACCATCACCCTCTCCTCACCCCCACCACCACCATCACCCCCACCTCCAACCCCCATAACGGCAAACAATGATATGACACTTTTTAGGCGATTATGTAAAAAATTTGGCACGGAGAAAAGAAAATTAAAACCCAGAAATTTTGAATTTAAAATGGGGGATTAGTTTACTTTAAATTTATATACGAAATCGACCCCCCACCACCACCTCCGATGATTTTGAAAGAGATTACTCTAATTAGTCAGAGTGATTTTCACCGATAATCTGTTCTATCCTCTTTCGGTGAAGGAAAAATTCTTCTCAATTGTTATTTATGCCCCAACCTTTTGGGGAGCTGGATCATCCCTTTATTGTATTCTAACTTTGTCTTAAGGGGAGAAGTAAGTAAACAGGTACAATAACAAATTATTCACATAAAAGAACTGTTAATAGCACAAGATCGCAGTGTAGTATCTGCTTTGATGCTACACTTCACCTTTTTCTGTCCTTGGTCAGTGGAGGAAAAATCCTTCATGACTGAGACAATTTTTATTTTTGTTCTTATTCAGAGTGGCCCTTTTTAGAGAGCTGGATTTTCCCCACATTAAAAACCGACCTTGTGTCTAACTCTGCCCTCGTGGGGAGGCAAGTAAATAGGAATAGTCAACAAATGCATAAATTTGATAAATAAACATTGAATTATTTTTTCTCCAGTTGGAAGTGCTTTTCCCAACCTTAAACCCGACCCCTCAGTCAAAGGCCGTCATAGGTCAAGGGGGAATCAAAGTGCTTTGCCGAATGCTGAGCTACGCTTAGAGATGTGCCAGGGACCAGTGTCCTCACACTGCTTAGGGAGAAGCTTTATCAGCTACAAGTGGTGGTTACCGCTTCAGATCCCCTTAGGGAGCGGCTGGGATGGTTGGAGGAGGAGATCCGCTCACAATGGAATTGGCCACCAGAACAGGACTTTCTTAACAATTCAGAATATTTCCTGACCTGACAACTGGTCCAAAACGCACTGCCCCTCTTTGCTAAAGTTCACAAGGAAGGCACAAGAATCACGCCCTGGTGTATGCGGACGAAACTGAAATAGCCGAGCACACATTTTTTTCTCTTGCAGCCGACTCCGGGAACTCATGGAGTATGTCAGAGAGTAACAGCTCAGATCGATGGCGAGTGCCCACTTTTCCTTGAGACAACATACATTATTGACAACATAGATCCGCCACTGCTCGGGGAGAAAAGAATGTTTTTGTTCTGGCCATCCTAGCAGTAGTGAAAATGGTGACTAGGATCACCGGCCTCAAAAAGGTCTACGAGGGGACATCTGTTCCAGATCGTGATCTAATCGTTTACTTTAAACATTTGCTTAAAATAAACATCAGATGCGATTGGAAGAGGTTGCCTTAGTGGATTTCAGAAAGAGGTGGGTGCTTAACACTAGCTTATGCATCTGTTGAGGGGCCAGGTTTGAATTCGTGCTTCCTCCGTAAAGCATGGCACACATGGTCCTAAGTTCTTCGGAACTTCTTCCTTTAGTATAGCTTAGGTTGTTAAAAAGACTCTTGGCTGCTGGTACAAAGAGATCCCATTCCTGTTTTGTGTTTTGGTACTAGCGAACCTCCAAGTTTGCCGAATCCATTCATCCTTTTCTATTTGCCTCCGGTTCCTTCTACCCCCGACTTTCCCTCCCTAATATTTTTCTCCCCACATCCTACAGCAAATCACCCCAACTAGAGACCGTCTTGCTTGTTTTCGGTTCCTCGGAAAATAGTGAGCGATCTAACACTTAGAATAGGGTCCAGAGGGACCATACTAACACATTCCAATAAGCATTTTATTTATTTCAATCTTTTCTTTTTGGGGGTGTATTTTTAGCTTTGGCCCGTTCTCCACTACAAACTTTTTATCAAATTCAAAAACTTTTTAAAATGAACATTTTTCCCTTTATCATCACAAATGACACACAAAAAAAGTGTTATGCACACGCACACACAAACACACGATTGTACATAATTTTTTATACAAACAATGGAGTATTTTACTAAATAGGTTTAACTCCACGGGGTGAATGTGGTATTGTGGTAAATGGTGTCAGTCAAGAGTAATCTCTAAAGTTATAACGACAAATAGAAAGACCCTGTACCCTTCCCCAATTTCTTATAGGCCTAAGTTTTTTGGATGTAATTTATCATTTTTTTGTTTCAAACTTAATTTGTAATTTTGCAATCAATAAACAATATTTTATAACTAACTAGCTCTACCTACGTATTGAGCACTTTTGAAGTAAATACTTAAAGTTTACGCATAAATTTATACTTTCGTATATTAATTTTATGAGTAAATGAAGTATATATATATATATATATATATATATATATATATATATATATATATATATATGTGTGTGTGTGTGTGTGTGTGTGTGTGTGTGTCGTATATTTTCGGGATATAAAGCTTTAAAAAGACACTCAAGTTAAAAAAATCATCTTTAAGCACGAATATTTCATAAGACACCGGCTCTGTCTAGACTAAATAAACATGATTTCGCGAATAATAGTAACGACATATATTTAGTAAGTTGTTGTCGTATATATTAAATGTGTAATTATTATTTAAAATTGTCTGTTTTTGGGTTTCTTTTTACCCTACAGTTAAGTAGGGTTTCAAAAATAAGTCTATAGACTCATTGATTTGCTCCCGGCCACGGAAATCTTTAGTAAAAGGCGAAAGATTTATCCGCAATTCATGACCGGAAACCAGAGTTGTACAATTTTATCACGGTTACGCTATAATATATATGCAGCTATGCTTACGACCTACCACGATCTTGCTTTTAGCTTTTACGATAATTACAAATTTTATATTGTATAGATTTTAGAAATTTATGCATAAAATCAATTATATATGTATTATAATTAAATGTCTGTATGAATTTGAGTAAATTAATTCATATTATTATTAAAAAGTAAATTTTTTCCAGTAAAATATGTTATCTAGTGTGATGACCTTCACCTTTGTACTACAGAAGTTAACTGAGGCGACAATAAAAGCTAACTTTTAAAATGATTTTGTTTCGACAAATTTTGTATTTCAAATTTCAATTTATTTATTTTAAATTAGTATTTTACTTTCGAAAACTCACAAATTAGTCAAATTAATCTAAAACTTTTATGCTTGCTTTTTCACAAAACAAACACACAAACACAAAACAAAGACACGCACATGGCTTTCCGTCGTTTCGTAGTTTATTTTTTGTGGTCGATAAATTAGTCCTTTTTTCACGGATGTTGTCGCTGTTTTTCTCATATAGAAAAACAGTGAAATTTATTTAGTGTATTTTTTTTTTAATAGTATTTTCAAGTTTAATTAAAGTTTTACAGTATCATTTTTTTTTAATTGTTAGGTGAAAGTACAGAATAGATACACAAACTCCCCAGTCCCTCATGTTAAAAATGGCTTTCTAAATAATAACCTTATTATTTCAGCGCAGATCAATAAGTGTATGAGTACCTTTTATTTTCTTGAATAAAAAAAAACTACTCGACGAGAACACGACTGGTTTTGTTTTAACAATTTAAATTGGCGGCCGTACACGAGTGAGAGCGAAATATGCATCGGCTCCGATGTTGTACGCAGTTCGTTCGAAGGAGTCATCATTATATCGAAAAGGAAAGAAATTTTGGCGTGTGTGGCCCTGTTTTTCTTGTTTTTTTGCATTATGTTTTTTTTATGGATATTTTTTTTTTTTGACGTCGTGTTTTTTGTTTTGGGAATTGGATACATTTTTATTTTTGACCGTGTTGTTTTTGTTGGGATGGATTTTTTTTTTCTTGCTTTGTTTTTTATGGCTATTTTTTGTTTGGCCGTGTTGTTTTTTTTTGGGGGGGGGCAAAAATTTTAATTTGGCTTTAACTTTTCGATTTTCGGATTATTTTGTTATTGTTGTTATTTTTTTAACCGGTGGGGGGGGATGGGCACAAGTCCCAAACATTTAAAAACATTAGAAACACTTCAAACATTGTAAACCATAAAAAATCACGGTAACATAAGTGCATAAGCACCAAAATTGTTTTTGTTTTCATTTTGTTTTGTAAGAAATTCTCTTACTCGTTTTTGCCTTGGGCAGAATGAAAGAGACACAGAAAAGCAACAAAGGCTCACCTTAAATCCAAGAATATTTTTATTACAAGAAGGTAAAAATGAGTCTGTATTGCAAAAGAGTGCCCTCTTTAGCTTCAGTCAAATGGCGGGTAGTTCATGCCTTGAAAGGCGAAGGTAGTTTTCTTCTTGTGGAAGATGCTGGTAGAACAGTCGAGTAGGGTTTTTTTATTCAAGAAAATAAAAGGTACTCACTCATAAAGGTTTTTTTATCGCTACAAGTGCTACTCTGGCCTTGCACAAATTTTCCTGTTAATAATTACCTACAACTATAATCTCCGCTCAAAAATAATATCTCCACCCCGCCAAAAAAAACACGGCCAAACAAAAAAATTCCATCTAACAAAAAAAAAAAAACGGCCCCCAAAAAATATTCATCTCCCAAAAAAAACAACATAATAACAAAATAATCCGAAAAGCACAAAGTTCAAGCCCCCCCCAAAAAAAAAGGCCACACACGCCAAACTCCTTTCCTTTTCAGAATAATAAACGTTCCCTCGAACGAACTGTGTACACCATCAGAGCCGATGCGTATTTCGCTAGAGGAGCCTCAGCCTCACTCGTGTACGTCAGTCATTATTTTTTATTCAAAAATAAAAAATTCAATTGTTCAAAACATTTTTTTTATCCATCAAAAAAAAAAATCATAACAAAATAATCCGAAAAGCGCAACCGCAACGTTCAAGTCAAAATAATGTTGGAATTTTTTTTTTTTTGTACCAATAATGTTTACATTTATTTTTTTATCTGGTTCTTATATATGATTTTGTGTATTTCGTATCCTTTATGATTTTTAGTTTCGTATATTTTGGATTTGTATGAAACTCCCTTTAATTTGAGAAAAGGAAAATGCTAGCTCTGTGATGACGTCACGAGTCCAGCGCGAGATTCTTCCTTTTTTAGAAATTCCGCTGACGTGGAGATTGAACGTAGTTTCATTGCCCGGCGCTGAGAATAGAATTTTGACAAGCATTCTTCAAAGAAGAAAACCCCAGGAAGAATATCCGTATATGTGACGAGACATACTTATGAAAACTATCTACGTGACTACGGTTTTGCCCGTATTTTAGAAGGAGTGAAATTATTTTAAAGAAAATACCCTTTTTTTACGTGACAAGGAATTTTGGAATCTCCTATCCGGACAAGCGACGAGGTATTGCTTCTGAAATTCATCTGTGTGTCTACGGTTTGCACGCAAGCATGGAGGGAGAGAAAATTCTAAAAGGACTTCAAACAAAAAAAAGAAAAAGGCACGTGCCTGACTGGCTTTCAATTTGTGAGTACGCTCCTAAAATTTGTTTCATATGCGAGTGTGATTAGGAGATACTATTTTGAATATTATTATTGAATTCGTTAATGGATACACACATCTTTATAAGAACCAGTGTTGTTATTTTTTTTCATAATATCTTACCTTGGCGTTTCATAAGTTTAATGCCCACAAAGGGAAAAATTTGCAACTTATTATTGTAAATAAAATTTCTTCTTCGTTTCAAAGCAAGACGTTTATATTTTATTCTCTACCCCCTCCCCTTCTTTTGTTTCATGCTGTTCTTTTTTTTTTTTTTCAGGTTAGTTACTTTAGCGTCGAATTTATGTGGAAGCAAGATAAAATTCCGACAATAATGATAATAAAAAAAAAAAAACGAGCCCACACACGCCAAAATTCTTTCCTTTTCAGAATAATGAACGCTCCCTCGAACGTGCTGCATACATCGGAGCCGATGTATTTCGCTATGGGGGCCTCACTTGTGTATGTCCGCCAAAAATATAATTTGAAAAATGTTCGGCGGACCTGATTGAGCTTAAATGATTTTTTTTTTTTTTTTTTTCACTTTTTCTTATTTTTTATCGTGGATTATCATCGATTGCAGACAAGATGGTCCAAAAGTTGTCTGAAGTATTTTTGTGGTATTTTTTCCAAGTTTAAAAAAACAGAATTTTATTGCATATATGTGTCCGTATATCCAGATTGCATTTTTTAAATTCACCAGCTGTGACAATCGGGCTTTAGTAGGGTGTATTCCAATTCCTGCTGTAGCTGTTCATTTGGATCTGAAATCATAAAAAATTGGTCTGTCATCTCATAAGCAATAACATACTGAATTTTCAAGAGTCTATTAGAATTTTAAATGCCTGTTCAAAAAAAAAGTCTGGAAACTTATTGAAGGCAACTCATATGTTAAATATTTTTCTTGATTCAATTCAGCGTTGCAGAAAGCATTGCATTTGAAACATACTTCAGAGCTAGTAGTTGGTCTCCATAGTAATCCTTCCTGACTGAGGCAGGTCAAGAATGAAGTAGAATCATGATTTAACAAATCGCAACAAAGTGAAGAATTTCATATAAGTTTCCCAAACTGGAAAATAATTCAAAGGTCCTATTTAAGGGATTGCCACAGAAGTCATGAGTTCCCAAGAATGCTTCTTTGATGAGGAGGAGCGGGAAAATCCTCAAAAAGAATGTTTCTGTTTAGAACACAATTAAAGCATGATACTTGACTTTTGCATTTTAAACTTTAATGCAAGCCTTCTATCTTCTATCTATCTATATAAAAGCGAAAATGTGTGTTTGTATGTATGCATGTGTGTTTGTGTGTCCGCTAAAAACTTTCGACAGACAGAACAAAAATTCACAAACTTGGTATCATATTGAAGCTCCATCCTTCGCCCGAAAAATATCGAAAAATTGGCCAAAAACGTTAATTTTTTCACCCTGAAATCAACAATTTTCTACAAGGAGGGGGAGTCAACAAAAACCGTCCTCTCATGACGAGATCGGTTCTACGCATGCGTCAGATGACGTCATGACCTGATTTAGTTTAAATAGTTGAAGAACTGACAAAAATTTCATGTACGTCATGTTAGCTCAGTTGGTTAGAGCGTTAGGTCATTATCTAAACGTTTTGGGTTCGAATCGTGGTGTGAGATGTCTCTTTTTTTTCGATTTTTTAAATTTAAATATTGAAGCAGGGTTATTTAAGCGATTTTTCATGTAAAGTTCGTTTTTCTGTTTTTATTTTTACTTCGCTTATTCTTAGGTTTTCATTAACACCCCCACCCCCGACCGACCACACACACACAAAAACACCCGGGTACCCACCGATTTTTTAAATTTTAATATCGAAACAGGCTTATTTAAGCCATTTTTCACGTGTTTTTTTTTGTTTTGTTTTCAGTTTTAATGTTCGTTTTTCTGTTTTCTTTTTTGTTTTTTCGATTTTTACATTTAACATCGTTTGTTTACCTTACGTTAGTTGTTTTTGTGTTTTCTTTTGGATGTTTTGATTATCCCCCCCAACGCCCAAGTACCCCCCGCTTAAGTTTTAGCGTTTGTTTATCTGTTTTCTTTTTTTACTTCGCTTATTCTTAGGTTTTCATTAACACCCCCCACCCCGACCGACCACACACACCTCCAAACACTCGGGCAACGCCGGGTACTTGTTTTCTTTTTTGTTTTTGTTTTTTTCGATTTTTACATTTAACATCGTTCGTTTGCCTTACGTTAGGTTTTTTTTTTTCGATGTTTTGATTACCCCCCCCCCCGGGTACCCCCCCGCTTTAGTTTTAACGTTTGTTTTTCTGTTTTCTTTTTTTACTTTGCTTATTCTTAGGTTTTCATTAACAACCACACACACTTCCAAACACTCGGGCAACGCCAGGTACCCCCCTTTCGCTAGTCTATAAATATAAAAGTGAAAATGTTTGTGTGTGTGTGTGTGTGTGTGTGTGTGTGTGTGTGTGTGTGTGTGTGTGTGTGTGTGTGAGTGTGTGTGTGTGTGTGTGCGTTTTCGTGTATGTCCAAGAAAGGCTTTTTTCTGAGAACCGATCGGTCGCCTCACAACTTTTTAAAACTTTTTATATCGCGCCTAAATGATAATATCTACGAGTTACAAACTGGGGTCGCCTGTCTATTTAATTTGCCCGACTTTCAAAACATAAATATTCAACAATTTTCGATTGCCACATGTGCATTAAGCTTTTTTGTATAGAAAAAAAAAAGAAGCGAACAGGCTCGCGCTAAGTCCCGCACTCAAAGTTTACGTCATTAACTCGTCAAAAACGGGCACCTGCCAAGTTTTTTTTTCACACTTTATTATTTTCCAACTGTGCGCCGAGGCTTCATTTTTTTTTTTTTTAACACCCAACGATTTTTCTTTTCATTTACCCAAAAACACACACGCCTACAAACACCCGGGCCTTCGGGACAAGATCACAGTGTAGTATCTGCTCTTCAGATGCTCCACTTCAATTTCTTGTTCTCTGTCAGTGGAGGAGAAATCCTTCACGACTGAGACAATTTTTATTTTTGTTCCTTTTCCCCACGTTAAAAAACGACCCTGGTGTCTAACTCTGTCCCGTGGGGAGGTATTGCAAATAGGTACAAACGCCCGGGCAACGTTGGGTACCCCACACTAGTTATATATAAAAGTAATTTCATAAAATCAACAGTAGGTTTTCTAAAATAAGCCTGTTTCGATATTGTGGACTAAGTCACTGCAGGGAGGCATATGAAGTTGATTGAAAAATGGACAACTTCACTGATTTCGATGACAATAAAAGTATGGGAGTGTGAAACATTCCATTGCGAGCAATGTCGGGTCTCCCTACTCGTTCTAAATAAAAACTAATGCCTGATGTACAGAGGGAAAAAATCCCTATTTAAATAAGATTCTTAATAAGTATAACATTTAAAAAAAGTGAATGACATCGAGTGAATTTAGAAAGAAAAAAGAGAACCAGATGCATTCAGTTAATTATTGCAGTAAGAGCAAGCATCACCAATATTTTTGGATAACTGAAAGAATGGCGAGCATCGGCAGCACAATAATTCTGTAGAAACAAAAACTTGGAAGCAAAAGCATAAACCTGTCACCAGTCATATTGGAGTTGCAATAAAAATAAAACAAAAAGGATAGTTGTTGTTGCCTCACCACCTCACTAATCCTCTTGCCTTCTTTAGATAGGATTGAAACCGCTATTTTCAGACAATGCTCACCTGGAACCGTAGAGATACAACACCTCTATCCTCTGTGCCATAGACCCCAAAATGTGATCACTGTTGGATTTTGTAGTCTTATAAATTCAATTTTGTGCTCTTATCTGCTCTTCCATTGCCGGGTTCATACTGAATCATACATATTACTTTTTTTTTTTTAATCCTTTGAAATGAGGCTTCATAATTTGTGTAATCATTCTTTTGTTTCAATCCTACCCAAAGCAGGCCAGAGGATTAGTTGGCCAAAACATGGTGAGACAACAACTATGGAAGGCAGTAATTACTGGGGATACAGTTACAAGACTCAGCATTCCTATCCCATTGCAGTTAACTGAAGAAGGCTTGAAGAATAGTTGGGTGAAACAACAAGTGTGACCCTTTGATCGTCCAAGTCAGTATCTTGGTCAACAGCGACTAGATGTGACTTCTTCATACATGCAGGTACCCGTTGAGTGCGTGGATTAGTCTTCAATTCGTGGTCGGATGTTCGTCGGTGCTTCTCACATCAGGATTGATATGCCGTCACCTTGCCAGTTTGTCATATGCTAAAATAATAATTCACAATTCTTCCTCCATCAGGAAGACAATTCCATGCACAAGAAAAAAAAAAACAACTGTTCTTTTAGTCTACTGATTAATTTTCTAGAAAAATGATATGCACATATATAATATATACAATTGTCTTTACAATACAAGGTTCAATAATGTCCGACTTCACTAGGTCTACATTTAGATTTCACTTTTCTCTTTCGATATAGCGGAGAAGAGTGGCGTGGAAAGAGGTGGGGGGGGGCGATTCTCTACAAGTTTGTTCTCGCTTTTACCGACTGCGGCTTCTGTCTCAAACTCTCGTTTTTTGACTGTGCACTCCGTTAAATATTCAGGGGTGGGGGTGAAACCGCGGTTGTTCCCTGGATCAATCATACCCAACAACGTCACCCCAGAAGGGAGTCCCCCCCCTCACAAGTGCACCTGTTGATCTGCAAACGATTCTCTTGACCTAATGGGGTCACCCTGTGATCCCCAGTATGAAGCACTGAACTTGAATTATAAACATAATTTCTCCAGAACCCTGAGTCGTTACTTGTTTTGAAGTACAAACTTCCAAACTGACATTTTTTGTTGATTTTCATAAAAGTGAAAGTCACAAATCCTAATCTTTCTGTCAGCAGGGTTTTTCGCGATCACCCAGGCACACCGATGATAATTAAAAGAATAAAAGAATCATATGCAAATGATGGAAAAGAATGTGTACAACGACAGCAAAGGTTCATGTGGGTGATAAGAGGATTTGGAAGCACGAATCAGTGCGAAATAAAATTTTAAAACAAGAGGCAATCCAAACTTTCAATAAAAAAAATGATCAGACGACCGGATGTTGTTGGACAAGTTACAGACATAGCAACAGAAAGAAGAGGAAAGACTTTTTTTTTAAATCCCACAAAGCAGGACAATGATGTGGAGACGTGGTGATGTAAGAGACTTTTAAATCATGTGTTCAACGCGGCAAGGTTTTATCCACTACATGGCAAACTAAGAGACTTTTAAAACAAGATGTAATGTGCTATTTTGGAAAGTACCATGAATAAATGTCTTTATTTCAACTAGAAAAAAGCAGAGTTTCCTGTTTTTGTTCCACATGCAACATGTGAGTCCATGTTGACACGTAACAACAATATTACGCTAATGATCTGTGTGAGAAATTCTAGTGTGTACGTAATAATGATAAAAAAGATAATGACACACCAAGTGTTTTTATAATAGTTATTTAATACTACATTCTAGAAGTTTCTCCTTCCCGTCATCACCTCTTTTAGGAGAGGCTGGTTGGCTGAGATACACACGCACCTAAGGGAATGCTGATTTGTCTAAGACAATTTTTTATAGTTAATTTTTCCTATTTATATATTATTTAATTATTAGAATTCTTTTGAGATAAGTAATTTATATATTTTTATTTATTTATTTGCAGGCTATTATCTTCATCTTTTTATAGTTGTTGTTTCATGATGTTTCGGCTAACTATTCCTCTGGTCGGCTTTGGGTAGGATTGAAACCACTATCTTCAGACAATGCTCATCTGGAACTATTCCTATTCTATTGCCTCCTCGCAAGGGCAAAGTAAGATACAAGATCGGTTTTTAATAAAATAGACTAAGTATAATATTAAAGCATTGTTTTTTAATTTTTTTCTTCCTTTGAAGATTGTAACGCTGGGTATGGGGCAACCAAAACAGCTGCCAACATTGCCCTGCTTTTTATTGAAACCAACAGAGCTCTTTAGTATCCTCATTGTTTTCTTAAGTGCAATTGTCTGGATCTCTTTTGCATTTGGTTCACCAGGAATATTAGTTAGGTAGGACTTCAGGTTCTTCTTCATAAGCCCTGTGGCACCTATAATAACTGGTATGATTGATATCTCCCTAAGATTCCAGTTTCTTTTCATATCATACATGAGACCTTGATATTTGGTCTGTTTCTCCCTTTCAGCTCTGTTCAGACCTCCATCATTAGGGACACTCACTTCAACCAAGGTTGCAACTTTCTCTGACTTATTCCATATAACTATGTCAGGTTGACAGTGCATCCATCTGTGAATGGCAAAAGGAAAGGTTGGAAGTATTATCTCTTGTCTTAATTCCTTGTTTGTGTTTGTTTTTTTAGTCTTCCTTACTATTAGCACTTTATTTTTATGAACACCTACAATAACAGCAGTGTTGAAATATTTTTTGTTATAATTACGAAGGTATGACTACAAAAAAAATCGAAAGGTTATATTTAAAAACATAATAAGAACTGACCAATGAGATAGAACCACATTCTGCTATCAACCAATCAGAGACTGGACTCACTCCATAAAATATACTGAATTTGAATATTAAACTGTGCCAGTTGGCACAGTTTAATATTCAAATTTAAAATCGTTAAATACAATTTAGGCGCGCAGTGCAATTAATTGTTTTGGCGCGTTAAAAAAATGAAAAATGACACCCACGCAAATTCCGGTGTGACCTTTATATACCAAAGGTGCGGACCTAGTTGAAAGCACCCCATGTGATGTCTTCCGTCCAATGGAATTCCTCCTAGGACATATTTTAAAACTGATTTTCTAGAGCTCGTTTGGAGCCGATCAAATCATATATAAACATGCACAAACACAAAATCTATCTCTTTAGTCTCTTAGCCTTTCGAGCATTCTTTCGTCTCTTTAAACTCTTCCGACTCATTCAACGCTTTCTCATTAGGACTTGCCATGCGTGCAAACATCAATTATTTTATTTCCACTGCTCCGCGCATTAATACTCTCTTTTAACAGACGAACATTAATATTGTCTCTGTTACATATTTGAACATTCAAAGAACACAAAAAAAGAGACTCTCCATCTTTCATATGAACTCAAAAAAAAGGAACTCTGAAACATTGAGAACTATGTTTTGCTTGTTATTGTTTGTTATTTCTATTCCGGAAATAAACCTCCGTTTGTGTTACACATAAGATTTCTTATTTTCATTTTTATTATTTGTGGAGGAAGTCAGTTCCCCAAAAAAAAGTCCAGACGACCCCCACACAACTAATCAGAGACTGGACTCACTCCATAAAATATACTGAATCTCTTTGAATTACTGCACAGAACTTTTCGTCTTCACATGAGAAGGAACTCTTCTCTTTGTATTTGACTGCAAGATTTTATAATTCAAAGCTCACTGGATTGCCATTTTGTTTGGAACAGGATTTCTTTTCTCTTCAAAAACTAAAATGGCTAACACCTCAAAAAAAAAATAGATATGTACTTTTAGCCATTGGTAACACCCAGTTTACATTTCAGTATAATGAAATTAAATTTAAATGAAACCAGATAATTGCTTAAAGCATGTTTTATTTATAACTCACGACAGCTGGCCAAAGGATTCTATGGTAGAATGCCACCATAATTATGCAACACATGTGCTCTATTGATTGCTATTCTTTTATTACCCATGGAATGGATTTCAGTAGCACTGTTGTATAATACTCGTATAATTTTAAATGGTTTGCAGTATGAAGTGCTCCGGTATAAGAAAGACAGGCTTTCAAACGAGGGATGTGGGGCGGATATAAAATCAAATTTAACTGGAAACAACACAATCATAAAACGTGAAACTAATTTCACTCATCTTTTGCAAAGTGAAAGATCGATTTCCAATTCATAATCGATACATTTAAAACATCAATCAATAAAACAATTTCGAATATGAACGTCTTGTTCTTTTTTGATGATCAAATTAGTTAATCAATTAAATCGCTTCCTTGCATCTCATCTTTTGACGTCTTTAATGGTGCGTTTACATTTGAATTACTCACTTAATGTAACCATATATATGAGCTGCAAAGAGCTGTGCCACCGGTGAAGTTGGGTTAGGGTGAAGAATTATTAGGGGCGTAAAATTTCAAAAAGAAAACGATGTAATACAATAATTACGTGATAATTCATCAAATGTTTCTCACTCTCAATTGGTTGTTCTTCTATGATCGAAACAAATCTGTAATTGTGCCAAAGTTTTTGTTTGGAAAAATGATTAATGAGATGATAAAATCTTAGATATTTAAAGCTAACAAAATTGTTATTTATTTATATATTGTCACGGGAAAATCGAGCATAATTCAGAAGTAATTATCCCCCCCCCTCTCTTTTTAAATTAATTTTGAATATCTGTCGGCCAAACACCCCCACCCCATCTCATTGCTATCGAGACATTCAGCAAAGAAATATCTACGCGTTAATCGTAGAAGAAGGCGAGTTAGACATCCTCTCACCAAGTCATTCGTCAAAAACACGTGCCAAGGTCACGACGAGAATCCATCCAGACACCCCACCTCTACCCCAAAACGAAGCAGTGTGCGGGCAAAAGAAGAAGAGAAAAAGAAAAACCATTTTTGGCGGGAGTGACGTCGTAGACAAAAGGGCAGTTTTTCAAAAAGAAATGGAGCTGGTCACATTGTCGAACGAATGTCGATTATAAAAAATGATTCGCTTGATAACTTGGGAATTCACTCGATTTAATCCTCATTGCTGGAGCCGAAAAGGGGATACAGACAAATTATGAAAACACTTTGGCTCAAAAACATCGGAAGGAGACATATCCTCGAGTGGAACAGATGCATTGAACAGCAGCAACGCGACTTATGTGGTGAAATGGCATTTCTCAACTGAACCGTATCCCTGGGGCCGAAAAGGGAATTCATTAGAACTGTGCAATCACCTTGGTTCGAGACATGGGAAAGATACAACCAAACGTCGGTTGTTAAGAAAACAAGCAAGAAAGAAGTATGCTGGAGGACGAGTGAACAAGCGAAGTCCGAAGGACGAAGACTCGGGTGTCGGCGAAATGGAACTGCCTCACTTTATAACATAAGAATATTGAATTTTTTCGGATACCTAATCATCGGTTGAAGGTACGCCTTTGCAGTTAAGTACTATTCAATATCCCCTCCCCATCTCACAAATGTCGACTTGTTGAACTGAACTGTTTTTATTTTGAAAGATTTCTACTGCCTCAAATAACCCAACCATTTTCTATACAAAAAAAAAGGAAAAGATAAAAAGAAAAATGAAGGAAAGAAAAGAGGCCATGCTCATTTGAACAGTTTTCTTAAGTGTTGCCCCCCCCCTTTTTGACCCATGTTTTGATTGTATGTTTTCTCATTATTATTTTTCTTTTAATATTTTGTCTTGATTTTTGAATTGTTAACACACAATAAAGGACATGCATATAATATATATATAACCGTGTTGTTTCGTTATTCATTGCCATATATTTCATCAACCGTGAGTCTTATAAGAAAATTCCACGACAGACATACTGTCCAGAACCTGGGTAAGTGCTACTGGGTTGTAACAATTTTACAGCCGGCACGTACATCCATTACATTTATTATTTATTTGATTTTACGATACGTTTCGAGGACAAATTCCCCTTTTGGGATTTTCCAATCGGGACGTATCGTCACAGTATGCTCTATTGTTATAGCGTAACAAGCATTGAAAAGATTGAAACAATAGAAAATAAATGCAAAAGCCTAAATTTTCACACACATACACACACGCTCATGTGATTGATAATTCAAGATTCAAATTAGAATTAAATATTAAAAATCTGTTTCATAAGAAGGAACAACAAAAAAGTCAATAATTTGTACGATCGTTTCGGAAACGATGTTTTTATTGTGATAGACATTAAGCCACACACAATAATTTTGATATATAGTTTTTTTTAAACAAAGTCTCCTCATCAGCAAAAGTATTGGGTGGGTTTTTTTTTTTATAATATGTAAAACACACCATAAATAAACCTAGCAATTTTTAAGTAAGGCAGATGTATCTTTTAATTGTTCGCCTTTTGAAAACCGTAATTATCGTCAAAGCATTCATTTGGATGTTGATTGTAGCTTATAAATGTACGAAATATATGTACACACACACACACACACACACACACACACACACACACACACACACACAGGCAGCAAAAAGAAAGTCCGTACTTGTAATTTTTTCAAAAACTGCAAATTTAAGCTAAATTTAATGTAACTGTTTAAACAAACTATACCTCATTTGATTGGCCTTTTATTCTTCTATAATTTAACCTGTTCATATTTGACTTTTAATTGGAATATTCTAGTGTTCACATCAATTTAAAAAAATAACAAGAAATAGAGAAATAAATGTGAATCAAATGAGGTATAAGTTGTTTAAACAGTTTCATTAAATTTAGCTTAAATTTGCAGTTTTTGAAAAAAGTACAAATGCGGACTTCCTTTTTGCCGGCACTATATATATATATATATATATATATATATATATATATATATATAAACAGGGTGACAAAAAAAAAACGGGCCCTAACTCTAATGAGGTCCCGTTTTTTAGTGTTTTGTCCGAATGAAATAAAACTTTGGTCATAACTAGTTTATTATATTCAAAACATCACATCAAAACACAAGGGTCTTTGCCCTTTTTTTTTCTCCGTTCTACAGCATATGTTCTAGATGGCCTCCATTTAGCTCCGTGCATTTCTGGACGCGCAGCACGAAGTTGTCCATGACGTTCTTACAGACCTAATTGGTAATAGCTCTCATCTCCTCCCCGATGGCTTCCTTGAGTTCCGTGATGGTTCTGGGTTTCCCTGCGTAGACTCTGTCCTTAAGAAAGCCCCAAAGAAAAAAATCTGGGGGCTTAGGTCCGAGTTATGGTGTTCCCACTCAAAATCAATCTTGAGACTGATCACTAGGCCTCCGAAGTTCTCTTTCAGCCAATCTCGGGAAAGGTTTGAGGTGTGAGAACTTGCTCCGTCCTGCTGGAACCAGAACTTGCTCATGAGCGATGGGTAGATGGTCTGGAGCTCACTCTTGAAGGTTTTGAGGACCTCCACATACCGCTCCTTGGTGACTGTCAATGCTGCGACAGATTCTTCGATGAAGATTGGTCCGATGATGCCTCTGGTCGAGATTACAGCCCACATTGTGCACTTAGGAGAGTGCAGGGGCTTGGTGACTACTTCATTGGGTCTGGAGGATCCCCAGAAGACATTTGTCTTGGAGTTCGCCTTTCCATCAAGATGGAAGTGGGCTTCATCTGAGGTCCAAAGGAGGTTAAGGAAACTTGGTGTCTCCTCGATCTTCTCAAGCATCTTGACTGCCATAGCCCTCCTCTGCTTCTTGTCTGAGGCTGTAAGGGTCTGCAGCGTCTGTATTCTGTATGGATAAGCCCTGATATCGTTCACCAGCACTCTCCTGAAAGTCTCACTGGACATACCGAGGGACTGACTTCACTTACGCACAGAGCGTTTTGGACTCTGCTGGAGAGATTCTTTCACTCTTTCGACCAGCTCGGTTGTTCGCTTCTTGGGATGTCCCGAGTGGCTTGGACAGTTCTCTCTGGCAGCGATGAGGTTCTCCATGGTCCCATACTTCTTGAAGTGGTCCACCCAGTTCTGAATTCTGCTTTTGGATGGAGTCTTTTCACATTCAAACTGACGGATGAAACTGTCCTGGGTTTTCTTAAACGAGCCTGTCTTGTAGTAAAATTTAACACAGTGTATTCTTTGTCCCAGCTCCCACTGGGGTCTTGGTGTACTCACGGCCGTTGATTCTGCCATGTCCTGTAAAATAAGGGCAATCGGTGAATAAATAATGGAGATATCACATAAAGTGTACACGGGGCCCGTTTCTTTTGGGTCACCCTGTATTTCTGTAGAAATATATTTTCTTATTATATATCAATCCTTATTTAAGAAGCTCAATGTAATTACAGAGCAATATAGAGAATAAATGACAAAAATTTATATTCCAAAATTCATGATGTTGACCATCTTATAATTTATTCCTTTAATTCAGTTGACTTATACAATTCTTGACAGTATCTGTTTCATAGTGCAAAATCAATCACTTAATTATTATATCAATCAGTGAATCTATTTTGCCCTAAACTCATCAGAAGAAATAGCAACGATCAATCCGTCAAAAGGAATTGAAATGTGATTTGACATGGTAAAAATCCGAAAATTGGAAGAGAAGCTGCAGATACCTTTATATTTTTCCATTACGCCGTATTGAATTTTTATCCAAAAAAAAAAAATTCAATATTCCTTTTTACTAGATTCTGTCTCTGACAGTTTAAGGGAGGTCACTGTCGCCTTTTATTCACTTTTAACTGATCGTGCATTTTCTATATTCTCTGATATATATTTAGGTATTTGCTTATATTACATAACCACACACACACACACACACACACACACACACACACACACACACACACATATGCACACATATATATGGCAGCTTGGTTTTGTTTCCTAGCAGTGCATCCACTGAAACATGTATCTACCAAAAAAAGTGCTCAATGAGTAAACAGAGCAAATTATATTAAATTCGTTTATACAAACAAACGGCTACATATGTGCATACATTATATATATATATATATATATATATATATATATTAATTTTATTTATACAAACATTTATGGCTACATATGTGCATACATGTTTCTGTAATCACCCACGTTGGGGGATTACGTCTTTAGGCCAAGAACTACCTTCAAAAGTGACTTTTGAAGGTAGTTCTTGGCCTGAAGACGTAATCCCCCAACGTGGGTGATTACAGAAACATGTATGCACATATGTAGCCATAAATGTTTGTATAAATAAAATAAAATTAATATACCTGCTCTGTTCATTCATTGAGCACTATTTTGGTAGACACGTGTTGTTTCATTGGATGTACTTCTAGGAAACTAAACTCTACTGGCTATATATATATATATATATATATATATATATATATAATTATTTTAGTAAATTTCAGTTATATTTACATCTTACTCATCAATGTAGTCCCCACACAATGGATGCAACGTGCCTGCAACAATCCAATTTCTCTGATTTGTCCCCTTAGCAGCTATTCTTCCAGTACTTTGATGAGGTTTTGAGGGCCATGATTTCCTAAACCGTATGCGAAAGAAACCACAGGATCAACATTATCTATTCGTTGTAAGAATTTATGTGATTGTTGCTCTATAGTTCTACAATTAGTCAACAGTGTCGAAAAATTCCTTATGTTGCCAGGCATTCTACGTGGGCTTGGTTGTTGGGGCCCATGTTTTGTTAAACCGACATATAAGAAACCTCTCAATCACATTTTCACTAAATGTGTGTGTAGACTGTTTTGCAATTTCTTCGTGATCAGTTGCTTGTTCAGAAACATAATTTACATTTGCATTGCTAAAAAACACGTAAATTTTCAAGTCTTATAAAATTAAATAAATCTAACTGAACAGTCAAATTGATGAACATGCTACACTTAGAAAGCTACATAGAAAGCTATGATACACTTAGAAAAAATTCTAATTCGACGAGACTTTTAACAAGACATTTGAAGTGCTTTATTCAGTCTACTAGGATTTGTGGTGAGTGCTTTTATTTATTTGATTCCCGAACAAAACCTGTTATTAAATAAACAATATTTTCTCAAGTAGAAGATGCATTTTAAGTTAAAGCTCTTATTAAATAATATATTTTCATTCTATCAATTTTTTTACATAATTTATTTCACTGTGTAATAAAAATGTGTCTTTACTACATAAAAATAAGTTGAATTAACAGGAAGCAAGCCACTGCATCAAACAATTTCTTATCTGTCCAATGTTTTAAAACAACGATAGGATTATCAGGGTTAGTTTCTTGCTTATTCCATTGCAGAACAATGTTTCTTTTTTTGTATTAAAAAAAGGTTAAGGCTTTTGTGATTACAATTTTTTGTCAAGAGCTTTTTTATTTTTAAATAGAACTTTTTCTCATTTTCAGTTTTTAATTGGTTAACAGGAAGCAAACCAAAGCATCAAGACCATTGACCGAAGTCGATTAAAGTTCATATCTAAGCAAAGTTTTAAAGTAACAATAGGATATTATCATAGTAAGTTTCATTAGAGAACTGTCTACTGCTATTTTTGTATTATAAAAAGATTTTGAAAGTTTGATTTATTTATGATTTTTGTCATATGATATTTTTTTGTAGAGGAAATTTTCATGGAAATTTTCATGGGAATTTTCATGGAAATTTTCATGGGAATTTTCATGGGAATTTTCATGGAAATTTTCATGGGAATTCTCATGGGAATTTTCATGGAAATTTTCATGGAAATTTTCATGGGAATTCTCATAGGAATTTTCATGGAAATTTTCATGGGAATTTTCATGGGAATTTTCATGGAAATTTTCATGGAAATTTTCATGGGAATTTTCATGGAAATTTCCATGGGAATTTTCATGGAAATGAGTAAAAGGAAGCAAACCAAACCATTCAGACCATTTCCCCAACCCCACACGAACCTCTTAACAACATTTTAAAGCAATGATAAGAAATTTTCATAGGAAGTTTCTTGTTTATTTCATTGCAAAACAATATTTTTCTTTTTTATATTTAAAAATATAAGGCTTTTGAGATTACATTAATTTAGTTACTATATTTTTTTCATATGATTTTTTTTTATATTTTTTAATAGTTTTGATTTAATTCATGATTTTTTTTTTTTTTTTTTTTTTTTACAGGAAGCAATATCCCATCTGGATTTTTTACTGGATAGTGTTTTTACATAAGTATAGAATTTCTTTGTAAGTTTCTTATCATTTTTTATTACTAAACAATCTATTTTGTTTCTCTTTCAGTTTAGAATTGATTTACAGAAAGTAAGACCTACCAAGTCTTTTGAACGAATTGCAAGAAGATTTCAATTCAAACGGCATTTTTACATAGTGTACAGAGTTTCTTCATGATAATGTTCTTATTTTTATAAAAAAAAGCTAACCTGCGTTTGTTTTTGGTTCTATTCAAACTTAAGAACGCCTTTGCAATTACATTGATGTACATTCTATAAGCTGATATCTGATCAGCCTGCACACAGCTGTTGTTTTTGCTTAATTACCATCAGTATGCATACACAGCCATCTAAGATTCCAATTTGCTAAAATTAAATAGACAAAAAATATATATATATATATATAATAATAATAATTCTGATTTCGTTTATCAATGTCTCTCTGGAAAGGGATGAGATTCAAAGATCAAGGGTTTTCCTAAGGATGTTGGTGGTACCTACAACTGCAGAAGTCTAAAGGCCGCCTAAAACATCGGGGATCTGTAGTTTTTTCAATTGTCCTTCCAGACGACTTGATACTACTCCTAGTGTACTAACTACAACCGGGATAATTTGTGTTTTAACCCCGTGTATACTCCTTATCTCCAAAGCCAATGGAAAATAATTGCTCCACTTCTCATTCTCCTTCTCTTTTTTTTTTTTTTTTACACAGGCATCAACACATTATCAGGCCAATAGGCCACTCGAGCATAAGGGTTAAAGAGTGTACAGCAGAAATTGAACAATATAGTACTCAATTTGGTAAATTTGTTAACATATGCAACGGCTCATCAAGAACTTGTTTACGTTAAACTTGAAGATAACCATATTGTAGTAAGCCAGAAAGCAAGAAAATGGAAGACAATTTCACAGGCGTGCAGTTCTAAGAAGAAAGCTTTGATCATGGAATCTACGTTTAGGTTTAGGCACAGATAAAGAGTGGGTGGAATTATTGATAGTGTTTTCAGCTAGACGAGTGTTTCTTGTGAAAGTTTGGCAAGCGGGGACCATAGACTGAAGCTCAGTCAAACACTTTCCATGAAAATAACGATACATCAGAGACAAACTCGCAAAATCTCTTTCGTAAGAAAGAGGTTGCAGGGAAGAGAAAAGGACATCTCCTACGAGGCTACGAAATCTATTTTGAACTCTATCAAGGCAGGACAAGTCCTTTCTAGCAGCTCCTATCCAGATGTGGCAACAGTATTCCATCCTTGAACGTACCTAGCTCTTATATAGATAGAGAATTGCATCAGCAGTGAGATATCTACTGGATCGATAGAAAGATCCCACCATTTTTTCAGTGGCCTTGGCAACAGATTTGATGTACGTGTTCCATTTAAGATCAGGAGTAACGGTCAAGCCCAGAAGCTTGTCAAAACTTGAGGCCTCATCAAGACGAGAGCCATTCATTTTAATTGATGCCAGATGTGGATCAGAGTGTTGATGATGTAAAGAGAGAAGCTTGGTTTTAGATGCATTAAAAGTAACCAACCACTCCTTTTCCCATTGTACCACGTGCTCAAGATCAGAGGAGAGAGAATCGGAGAGAACTTGGTCGGTTACTGTCTTAAATGTGCTACCATAAATGCTAGTGTCATCAGCATAAATATCTACAAATGATGTAAGGATGTGACTTGGAAGATCATTAATATAGATCAGGAATAGAGTTGGGCCCAGGATGGACCCCAGAGGGACTCCAGCATTAATACTGTGAGCTTCTGATTTTTGCCCCTCAACTACTACTCTTATGAACCTATCAGAAAGAAATGGTTCATTATAGTAGTAGTTCAGGGGCAAAAATCTCTCTCACATTCCTGTCCGAGGGTACTGAAAAGTCTACAATCTGCCAGTTTTTTTAGACTTTGTCAACGACGACCAAATCCGGATGATTATGTTCCAATTGCTTGGTCGTTATGACACTTTTCTCCCACCATACCTCTTCCTTACCATCCTCACTTATTCTCACTTCATCAGGCACCTCCTCAAACCATTTTTCAGCACACTTCACCCCTACCCTCTTATACACCTCCCAATATATCTGGAATCCCATGCGATCGTGTCTTTTGGAGTACTCTCTCTGGGCCAGTCCACTACACCCTGCTGCAAGGTGCATAATTGACTCTGAGGTCTTACCACAAATCCGGAATTCTGCAGCAACTTCCTCTCCTATAACCACTTTTTTGAACAATCGTGTTCCTAATGCCTGCTCTTGTGCTGCACAAGCACAAGCTTCAGTACTCTTAGCCAGATACCCAGCTCTAAGCCATTGCCATGATCTTTTATCAGCCATCTCTGCTTTATCCTGGAAGAACCTTTCAGGCATTTTCTTCCTAGCCAGTTCCTCTACCCTTTCTCTATCCACACGTTTCACATAATCAGCCTTGGTCTCACATGCCTCCACTTCATTGGCCACAACCTTAAGCACCCACTCCTCATGCCTAACCACATGCTCCTTCAATAACATCTCCTCGGTTCTAACACAATCTTTTACACTTTTCAGCCCTCTCCCACCATCTTTCCTCTTTTGATACAGCCTTGTTAAACTACGTCAAATGTGAAATCTACCAAACATTGCTAAAACTTTTCTTGTTTTGATATCCATGGCATACAAATCCTTGTCAGACCATTCTAAAATTCCCGCACTGCATCTCAAACCACTGACTGCCCATGCATTCACTGCTTTCATTAGGTTTCCTCCATACAGTTTCGACTTTGCAGTTGTTTTCACTCTTCTAAGATACTCCTTCCTGACTTTCTCCTTCATTTCTCTGTTCATGATGCCTACACCCTCCAACACTCCCAAATACTTATACCCTGTATCTTCTATTTCTTTCATGATTTCTCCATTTGGCAGCAATATTCCATTCGAATGAACCTTTACTCCTCTTTTTATCACCAGCACTGCACATTTACTAATCTCAAACTCCATCCCAATGTCTTCTGAGTATGTCCCCACAAGTTCTACCAGTCTCTCCATTTCCTTTTCATTTCTACCGAATATTTTCAAATCATCCATAAATAGTAAATGGTTGAGGCGTCTGTCACCAGATCCAAAGTTATACCCCAGTTTTTCTCTCAATGGCATCATTATCATTACAAAAAGAAGTGACGATAATGAATCTCCTTGAAATATTCCATGTTTAATGTCAAACTGTCCCATCTCCTCTCTGTTTGCTGTCAGCACTGTTTTCCATTGAGCCATACTTGTCTCCAAAAGCCCTACCACATTCTCAGCAACCTTCATCATCAATAGTGTTTCACGTATCCATGAATGAAGAACCATGTCATAAGCCTTTCTGAAATCGATCCATGCTACGTTCAGATTCCTTCTCTTCTTCTTCATATCCTGCATTAATGCTTTATCAATTAGTAGTTGCTCTTTAGTACCTCTCGAGCCTTTCCGGCACCCCTTTTGTTGGTCAGGAAAAACACCATTACTCTCAAGATGTTCATAAATTTTCTCCACAAATATTCCAGTCAACAGTTTCCACATCAATGGCAGACATGTAATTGGTCTATAATTATTGGCATCTGTTCCTTTTGCAGGATCTTTCCTAATCAGTGTTGTTCTTCCCTCCACAAGCCAATCAGGGACATCTCCCGACTCTACAACCCTTTGCAGGGCAGCAGCTATAGGTGGATAGAGGCATGGAAACTGTTTAAACCAGAAGCCTATCACTCCATCTGGACCAGGTGCCTTCCAGTTTGTTATCCTTTGTATGCCAGCCTTAACATCATCGATGGTTATCTCAACGTTCTTCATCTGCTGCATTTCTGATAGCCTTTCTCTGACCTCTCACAACCAGTTAGCCTTCTTATTATATCGCCCTACGACAGACCAGATCCCACTCCAGAACTTCTTTGCATCTTTTGCATGTGGAGTGTTGTTATTTCCCGCATGTTTACTACCATTTAATTCTTTAATTCGATTACGGAACTTAACAGGTTTCTGTATGCAGTGTCACACATTATTGTGAATCGCCTTGGCTTAATACAGAAGAAAAAGAGACAAATGACAGATAGAAGGCCACACTGGCAGAGGCGGCTTGAAGAAAGTATTAAACGGTGATGGAAAGACATTGGTAGAATCGAAGAAATAAGAAAAGGAGTTAAACTAGGAGAGAAAGCTAAGGACGACGAGCTTGAAAGGAGGTATAGATTGCTGGAAAAGGGAACCATGAACGTTCTAACAATGTTGAAAGAGAAGGTTCACACTGGTGGTATGAAAATTCAGAACTTTGTTGGAAAAAGAACAACCTTTTCTGGAACAATCAGTCTCAACTGTATAATAATAATAATAATAATAATAATAATAATGATAATAATAATAATAATAATAATAATCCCAATAATTACAGATTTATAAAATGTGGAAAATACTAACTACACAACTGAGGGAATGCATTAACCACTCCCTTCATTCCTCGAGGAACAAAAAGGATGCCAAAATCGAAAAAGAGGAATGGATGATCTACTATACATAGACCAAAGGAGGTAAAAATAGAAAAAGAACATAGTCATGGCATAGATCGACTACAAGAAGTATATGACAGAATCCCACAAACATGGATAATAGAATTTAAGATCAAGATTAAAGGTCAAGCCCAGAAGCTTGTCAAAACTTGAGGCCTCCCCAAGACGAGAGCCATTCATTTTAATTGATGCCAGATGTGGATCAGAACGTTGATGATGTAAAGATAGAAGCTTGGTTTTAGATGCATTAAAAGTAACCAGCCACTCCTTTCCCCATTGTACAATGTGATCAAGATCAGAGGAGAGGGAATCAGAGAGAACTTGGTCGTTTACTGTCTTAGATGTGCTACCATAGATGGTAGTGTCATCAGCAAAAATGTCTACAAATGATGTAAGGATGTGACTTGGGAGATCATTAATGTAGATCAGGAAAAGAGTTGGGCCCAGGATGGACCCCTGAGGGACTCCAGCATTAATACTGTGAGCTTCTGATTTTTGCCCATCAACTACTACTGTTATATATTTGTTTTTTTTAACCACTTTTTCATATCTTTGTAAAGCAATCCTGATAATCAAATATTCTTGCATTTGGTAAAAGTTATTTGTAGTATATTTTGTTTGTTTTCGATTTCTCGGCTGTTAACTATGGTGTGGATGAACGAATTGCCGCTCCATTTTTTGTAGGTACTTCACTCATGCTTGATCCGAGATGATGATTAATACAAGAAACTGTTTAAATCTTTAGTTTAACGAGTTACATCATATAAAAATCGTAGTTATCTCCCTTGCACCATATTTTATTTTAACGATAATTATATCCCTTGCATTTTAAATAGAATTATCTCCCTTTCACTGTTGCCTGATTGGACTTTTTAAGGTTAAATTTTGCGAATGTAGCCTTTCCGGAAATAGTTTGGCCTACAAAAATTGTATTCGGCCTTTTTTATATTTGGCTTAAATTAGGACTTTTTTCTGATTACCTGATAGATATATTTATTTGATAGCAATTATTAAATAAAACCTTAACTTAAAATTGTAATGGCCTATTTTTGTTTCCATTTTAGCTTCCTTAAAACAGTAGATGTATGTATGTAGTGTGTGTGTATGTGTGTGTAAATATTTAACCGATTACCTCTTAAACTACTGGTCACATAACATTGGAATTAACAAGAAATGGTAGTCATACACCACGGATGGCTTATAATGAGTAAAATCTTTGTTTGGATGGATGAATAGCATGTACAGAAATACGTCGGCAAGTTGAAATGAACATTTTGCATTTTAACTTGCCGATGTATTCCTATTACTTTTGCACAGGCGCAAATTCATTCAGAACTTGAAGTGATTTAATTTTAAATCTTTTTTTTATTATTTATCTATCTGTCAATAGTCCAAACCCTAGGGAATATGGATGGAAAACTAAATGTTTTTATTTCGATTCTAGCTGATAACACTCAAGTCAATTTTTTAAACCTTTGTCATCAGTACTATAGATATATAAAATTTTATAAAGAATTGGTTCTGTAATAATAAATACGAAATCTGCATGAATTAAAATATATTTAAGTATATTTTATGACCGGGCAATACCGGACATCCCCTGCTAGTTCACAATTTTATTTTTTTTTTACATTAATATATGTAATATAACATATATGCAATATTACATCATACATTATTTAATATCATAAAATTTTTATATTATATCATATATGTAATGTTACATATACAGTGCTATGCAAAAGTATTGGATACATTACATTTTTCTTCATAATGTTAATTAGGGTTCAAGATTTTACCTAAAATTTGGTCAGTATATTCCTATTACTATTCTAAATTATATTTGGAGTAGTAATTACAAAATCAAAGTTTAGAAAGTTTATATTTAAGGAAAAATATAAATTAACAAACACAAAAAGGTTGGATACACTTTTAAAAAATTCTTTTTCTGAAATAAATTTAAATGACTTTTGCTTAGCATGTTGCAATAATGCAAACGAGTTATCACTGACCAATCAGAGAGCTTTATATTAAAATAATTTTATAAGATTCTTCCAGTTTGGGCTCACTCCTTCAAAGTCAACCAGTTCATTTATAAAAATGCCTAAAACTAAAGAGTTGTCAATAGATATCCGTCCAAAAAATCATTGATAAGCACAGAGAAGGAAAAGGGTATCGAATAATATCAAGGGAACTTAATCTACAACTTCGTACAGTTGGAAACGTTACTAGAAAGTTTAAAAACCCTGGCGAAGCTGTTGCAAATCTTCCAAGATGTGGTCGGCTAAGGAAATTAAACGAAAAAAATCAAGGTGGGTAAGCAGAAAGGTACAAAAAGAATTTTCTTACTCGTGGTGAAATTCAAACCGACCTCAGAGAAGCTGGGATTAATGTGAGAAAGGATACAATCAGAAGAGTTCTAAATCGTGGAGGTTTTGTATCAAGGTCCCCAAAAAAAGTTCCATTATTGAAGCTTAAACATGTCAGATCACGTTTGAATTATGTTAAAACATATGGGGAATAACCCAAGAATTTTGGAACAAGGTAATCTGGTCAGACGAAACGAAAATCGAAATCTTTGGAAGAAACACAGCAATACATGTATGGCGTAAAAATGGCACCACCTATAACAAAAAGAATATCATTCCTACGGTAAAGTTTGGCGGTGGTTCAATTATAGTATGGGGGTGTTTTTCATCCAAAGGTACTGGTGAACTAGAAATCATCAATGGTAGAATGAATGGACGTATGTACAGGGAGATTTTGGAGAAAAACCTCCAGAAATCTTCTGATTTTTTGGGACATAATAGAAATTTCGTGTTTCAGCAGGACAATGATCCCAAGCATACTGCCAAACTAACCAAAGAATGGAAATAACGGAATTGACGTTCTTATATGGCCCAGTCAGTATCCAGACCTCAACCCAATTGTAAATTTATGGAAAATATTGAAGATCAATGTTCACAAAAGGAATCCACAAAATATTCAACAACTAGAACATTTCTGCAAAGAAGAATGGCGCAAAATACCTGCATATCTTTGCAAAAAACATGTGTGCAACTATAGAAAGCGATTGAAAGCTATTGAACGCAATAAAGGCTATGCAACCAAATATTAAATCAATGTATCCAATACTTTTGCGTTTGTTAATTCATATTTTTCCTTAAATATAAACCTTCTAATCTTTAATTTTGTAATTACTACTCCAAATATTAGTTAGAATAGTAATAGGAATATACTGACCAAATTTTAGGTAAAATCTTGAACCCTAATTAAAGTTATGAAGAAAAATGTAATGTATCCAGTACTTTTGCATGGCACTGTATGCAATACTAGCAGGGTTGCTCAGCAGTACTCAGTATAGAGCGCAGGATAGCATCATGTAAAACGTCATATTAACAAGTGTTTACTTGAAAAGCAACCTTGATGTTTGTCAGCTAGATATCTTATCCACTGACCTATTCAGATATATGTTAATACTTGTAACTTTACGCTTATACATAGATTAATTTCATTGTGTAATATGGTTTTAAAAAAATGCTCATTATTAGCTCCTTTAACAGACAGCTAAACATGAAGAACAACTTCCATTACATTTACAATTTGTACATATTAGTGCACCTATATTTAAGGTACACTCTTTGGTATGTCTTTGATTTTAGGAATAGACGTGCACACGGGCAGAGCAGGTTTCCCTTTTTAGTTTTTTTTTCACATAGGAATCACCACTTACCAAGGCCCGGAGGCCACTCGAGGATAAGGGTTAATGGGTATACATTAGTCAATGTGATTATAGCGTAGTAAACATAAGTAGTGGGAATTTGGTAAGTTGGATTACTTAAGGGGACGGTTCATCAATAGCTTGTTTACGTTTGACTTGAAAACAATCAGATTGTAGTCAGCTGGTTGGTTGGTTGGTTGGTTGTTTTTGTTTTACGGCATATCAACCCTTTTCAGGTTATTTAATGCCGAATCCAAAGATTTTGAAGAAATTTTTTTTAGTAGAATATATTTGTTGTTTTGAAGTCGGTTTCTATTTAACTCATAGTTGGGACCCTAACAGGTACTACCCCTCCGAGTCAGAGTGGACTTGGGAGCAATGGCAATTAAAGGGTGGCTCCACACTCCCCAAAGCCCGCAAGCTGGGGCCTCACCACTGGATATAGTTTAAGGTCATATCCAGGACCTGTAGTCAGCTGGAAAGCAGGCAATCGGAAGAGAGTTCCACAGGCATGCAATTCTAATAAAGAAGCTTTGTTTATGGAATCTAGATAGATAGATACATAGATAGATAGGTCTAGTAGAGAGTAATAAAGTAAAGAGTTGTTAAGTAGAAAAAGAGAGACAAACCAAAGTTTTTCACTCGCATTTTATTATATTAAAAACAGAAAAGATACATTTTTCATTTTCTATAATTTTATTATAAAATAAACGGGGGGAGAAGCAGGACCCTGTACTTGACGTTTTTATTCTGATATTATAAAGGGTACTGTAGACATTCAAGACCACTTATATTGCCTTCCCTGGAGAATTGTATACATATGATATAAATTTCATCAAAATAGGATTTGTTTAAAGTTTTAACAAGGATACGACAATTGTCAAAATGAAGTATACCTACAGATTCAGAAACTTCCATTGTCTTCCACGGTAAATTTTACATGAGAATAGAATTTCAAATCGTAACTAGATTCTTTAACTCTTTTTTTTCTTCATAGAGAACACACAAAGGTCACACACACACACACACACACACACACACACACACACACACACACACACACACACACACACATACATAGAGATTTCAACTTTCTCACAGATTCCCATGGAAGATGGGAGAGGATCTCTGAAAAACATGTCTGTACTCACTTACCAACAAAAAATAAAAGAAAGCACATTCTGATCTTTTCGCCATGTATCGCTCCTGACTTATTTTTTGTGATGTCCCTTCCCTGAATTAAGAACTTGGTTTGTAAAGATATAGCTATTATTAGAACACAGACTTAAAACTTGTAGAATATTGATTTCGACTTAACTTTGAATCTATTAAAATTCAAGTTTATCTTAGGTTGAGAAAATGAATAAAATTAATACTACTGAGTTATGAGGAACAAATAAAGGACATAAAAAGAATAAAAATTGGACTAATTTTGAAAAAAATAGTTCCTCCTTTGGCATTCAGGATAGGGTCATATATTCCGTCCTCAGTCTGAGAAGGGCATACCAACTCCAAGTTTAGGGAAATCTTTATATTTTTTATTATTAAATTTATTTTATTTTGTTTTGTTTTGCTGCCATTTGTTTATTTAGACCACTTCCCTGTGATAGTATGTAACCGTTACCTCCCCTTAGAGAACTTTCTAATCAACAGAGTTTTGACAGTATCGATAATATTGAGGGTGAATATCATATTGTTCTGAAACCAGACAACCACCTTGTTATACATGCACAGAGAAAATATCTCTTACATATGAAGGAAGAAATCCAGACTGAGTTGGAGAATATAGTAAAACAAGGTTTCATACGAAGAGTAATTGAGCCTACAGAAAGGGTCAGCAGCTTTGTTTATGTGCATAAAAGCAATGGAAACGCCGCCTGTATGTAGATCCGAAAGATTTAAACAAGGCTATTATGAGATGCTATTACAAGACCTATACTATGAAAGAACTTGTACATAAATTTTCTGGTGCCAAATATTTTTTTAAATTGGATGCCAAAAATGGCTATTGATCCATCAAACTTTGATGCAGTCTCACAACTGTTGACTACATTCAACTCCCCTTTTGGAAGATTCTGTTTCCAACGGATGCTTTTTAGTCTGGTGATGTCTCAGGATGTGTTTTTCCAAAAAATGGGTATGATTCTAGAGAAGTGCCCTGGCACTGTAGGACTGATCGATGATATCATTGTTTTTGGAAGAAAATCATGACAAGAATCTTCACCAATTAATAAGGATTGCACAGAAGGAAGGACTTTTTTTCTTTTTTTTTTTTTTACACAGTGATCACCACTTATCAAGGCCCGGAAGCCACTTAGGGATAAGGGTTATTGCAAGTACATTACGTTAGTGTGGAGATTTGATGAAGTGTTTACTTAAGGGGGCGGTTCATTAGGAATTTGTTAACGTTGGACTTGAAGACATCCAAGTTGTAGTCCGGTGGGAAGCAGGCAGACGGAACAGAGTTCCACAGGCGTGCAGTTTTAAGAAAGAAGCTTTGTTCATGGAATCCGCGTTTTGATTTAGGCACAGATATAGAGTGGGGGAAAAGTGTGCAATCAATTAAAAACAGATTTTGTTTTTTTGGTGCAATCTATGATCAAAATGATATGCACCCTGATCCCTACAAAGTAACAGAAATAAAAATGTTACCTCGTCCATTGAACACCACCGACCTGCAGAAGGTGTTGAGAATTATCACGTACGTGGCACCTTTCATTCCACACATGTCAAATCTCACAGAACTATTGAGAGATCTCCTAAAAAACGAAGTGGGGTGCCAGTAAACAGAAAATCACCAAAAATCCCTCCAGCAAATCAACGATCTAATTTGCAAGGATATGTTGCTGTCGTACTTGACCCTGAAAAGCAAACCATCATTCAAGTTGATGCACCAAGTAGAGAACCTGGCGCTACACTCCTTCAAGAAGGAAAACCCATAGCATTTGCATACAATTCTTTAACAGAGACTGAACAACGTCATGCCAACATAGAGCGAGAGCTCCTTGCAGTTGTTTTTGGCTGTGAACGAATCCGGACTTACATCTATGGAAATTAGTTCCAGGTGGAAAGTGATCATAAGCCTCTGGAAATGATCAACTTAAAAAATTTGGGTGCATCTCCACCTCGCCTCTATCGCATGTTACATTTTCAATGATATAATATGACGATTGTATGTCGCCCTGGAAAAGACATGACATTAGTGGATGGATTCTCAAGGTTACCAAAGAAATACTAAAAAAGCCATTGACTTGGACCTTAGGGTGGATTTTGTTCAATTTTTACTCAGAGAAAATATGAGACTTTATTAGCCCTATCAGGATGAACTGTCCATTGAAAATGGAATACTATTGAAATCAAACCGAATAATGATACTCAAATCAATGCAACAAGAGGCATTATAAAAAATACATTATGAACACCAAGGGATTAAAAATGAAAACTCTGAACAAAAAGTTGTGTTTTTTTTTGGCACAACAGTAAAAAGGACATAGATAACATAGTATAACAATTTACCATATGCCAGCAGCACCAAAAAGTGCAGAGAAATGAACCCCTGATTCCCCATGAAATTCCAGTGAGGCCATGGCAGATAGTGACCACTGATTTCACATTGAAGGTCTCAACTTTATGCTCATTGTGGACTATTATTCCAAGTTCCCATTTGTAAGATTGTTAAAGGAGTTCTCCAGTCATGAAGTTATCAAACTCACAAAGTAAATATTTGGAGAACAAGGAATTCCAGTAAGAATGATAAGTTGCAATGCTTCAGTTCTATACATTTCAAACAATTTGCAAAAGAATGGGGTTTTGAATCTCACACGACCTCGCCCAAGTTTCCACAGTCAAATGGTTTCACAGAATGTTGTTTCCAGGCAGCTGTTTCAAGTAGTCGTGACTTGGACATGGTATTACTATGCCTGCACTCAACTCCTCTAGATCATACCCTTCCACCACCAGATGAACTTCTATACCAAAGGAAGCTAGCTGGGAACATCCCAGTCAAATGCACCAACCAAAATACTAACAAAGAGAAGATAATGTATCAGAGACAAGAAAATTAGAAGATGTACCATGATAAACATACAAAAGATCTGCCCAGGCTGCACATAGGACAACCTGTACGTGTTTTAAAAAAAGAAGCAGGCGAGTGGTATCCTGCACGTGTAACACAAATGAGCAGAGAACTAAGGTCGTACATGGTACAGACCCCTTCTGGAAAAACTCTTCGTCAAAATCAACTGCACCTTAGGTTAGACCCCACCAGAAATCACATCATGTCTGAAGGTACACTCAACTGAAATTCCTCAGGAGCCTACCAAAGACTGTTCACCCAATATAGAGACGAACAGCACACAACCACCTTTTAAACAAATGCCTCATAGAGTACCATACACGAACACCTAAAACAACACTACAACAGTTCAAACCATCAGGTCTGGACGTGTCATCAAACACCCCGAAAGATTTAGAGATGAGATAGTTACTAATTGACTTTTTATTTATCGTTTAATAAAAATCTTTTCTTATCTTTTCCCCTCATCACCATTATGCAGTCTGTCAGTTTTGATGATGACTAGTCAGGACTTCGATGCTTTATTCCTCAGTGTTGGCATAGTCCTTTTTCTGTGTGAAACGTCTGGTCACAGGCACCACATATGTGGGTGCCAGGGTTGTATCGTCAATAGTGTCTCAACTCTAAGGCTTCGCCAATCTTTCTCTCTATTTCTTCCTTCCCCTTGTGGAGACTATTCCGCCAGCACATTGCCAGAATGGAAGACAACCGAATCCCAAAGATGACCTTCAATGGGGAACTGGAAACTCTTTTCCTCTAATCATTGAAAGAAGGGGGATGTGATAGTATGCAACCATTACCTCCCCTTAGAGAACCCTCTAATCAAAAGAGTTTAAGATATACAACCCCTTCTGTTCGGGCAGGTTTACAAAAAATAAAAAATAGAGGTCATATCACGACTCCTTAAATATATCAAGTGTCTTGTTTTTCTTTCATCTTGATAAAAGAATGTTTCAATCCTCATCAAAATATTTATTAAAAACAAACATGAAATCTAATCTTGTGGGCAGGCAAGTGAATGAGGTGTATAACCTAGCAGTTCGTAGAAACATTGGAGACTTAAGTTCTTGGGTAAATATGGTTGATATTAACTGATAAATAATGTGAACCTATGCATTATCTATAAAAGTACCCTCTGAAAAATAGAGATGTATGAGTTAAGCAAATAATAAGTGATTGAGAACAATTGAACCACTATCGTGAAATAAATAATATACTTTCAACTCAGAAAAAAATAAATTAGGTATCTGGCCTTTACGCTCTGATCTAAGTGTATTATTTGTTCTGATTCTGATGCTAAACTTAAGTTAATTTGTCCTTAGTCAATGTAGAGAAAGGAGGAGCTGGTTTCCCCCCAGATTAAAAACGATCTTGTATCACATTTTGCTCTCATGGGGAAGTACAAAAAAAATTTAACAAACAAACTATTCCAAAACAAAAAACCAAATCGTAGAATAGAATTATCTCCCTTAGATCACAAGATAATATATTTAAAACCAAGAAAAGATAACTCCAATTGGATTGATTACCGGAAATGAACTAGCATTTCAGATTGATACATTTATTAGTAAACTAGCAGGCTTCCCGGTATTGCCCGATCGTAAAATACACTTTAATATTATATTTTCATTAGTGTAGACAGCAGATTTCGTATTTATTATTATATTATATTGGACCCAATATGTAGTAATGATTTAAAAAGTTTTTTAAAAAATTGACTCGTGCACCACTGCACCACCACCGAGAATCGAAACCAAAACTTCTTTTTCCTTTGACGTTGATGTCTGAGCTATGACGACATATTTGCTGCAAGACTAAAAATTAAAACATGAACCAATAGCTATTATGTTATGAATGCATAATCGTAATGCCGTCGTTCGGCCTTCACCTGGCAAATTCCATTTTTTTAATTTTCACACTTTTGCACCAATTTTTCTCGACTAAAAGCCAAATATAAAATTTTGCATGGGTTCGAATACTCTATATTTTAAGTTTCATATCTGTAGACCAAAATCTGACAGAGGAGTTTGGTAGGTAAAATATTTTAAATATATATATATACGCATACATAAATATATATAGAAAGAAGTTTGTGCTTACTGTAACCTTTCTATGCAAATATTATGCAAGTATAAATCATGCGGAATATCTGCATGAATATAATTTCACTAAAGATGATCATTCCATAAGAAAACCGAAAAAACTAATAGGGAATTAAAATGAATGTTTAAAAGAATATTTGCAAAATTTGCTAGAGCTCTTGCAGATGAATGCAATTCCACAACCCATATATAACAAAGTTGTATTTTCTTTTTAAATAAATGATAAAAAAAAAATGGGTTTTAATATGAATATCAGTACACACAACAAAAAGAAAAAAAATTATAAGAGTATAGATAAACAACAATAGACGATATAACAACTTTCGACAATGGAGCATTATAGTTAACAAGAAAAAGGGATAAAAACAAAACAAATTCTAGTGCTTGTATGGATTAGTGATTTTTTTTAAGGTAAAAATATGGTGCTTAGTTAGAATCACACTTATTTTGAAAAAAACAAAATACAGAAAATGCAGAAAAATTTTTATGTGTTAGTACACAGATATTAATCACATCAGATTGCCTGGGACCAGATGTAACCCTTATCGGCTTAGAATGCCCGCCTGAATAAAGTTGCTATCATGCTCACTCTATCGTTTGGCTCTGATTTCTTAACCAACAACTGTCACTTCAATGAACGTACCCATCATGAAATGAAGATGTCATATTTCAAAATTTACATAAATTGATTGAGTAGTTGTTTTTTTTATTATTTAAGAAAATCAAATTTTATGACGTGCCGGATGGGAGAGCAGCCACTCGTCATATTTGTTTAGATTAAAATTCAAGGGTGGACAACTCAATTCGACTAACGAGGTTAATCTATTTCTCTTGCCCCAAATACATAATCGCTAAAAATGGTAAAATTTGATTTTTTCTATATAAAACCTACTTGATCAATTTACGTAATTTTTGGAATATGACATTTTCGTTCCATGACGAGTACGTACACCAAAACATTTTTTTGTATATATATATTTTTTTTTAATTAAGTGTAATTCTAAATATGAGATGAAAAATCTTTTTGCTGTACGCACTGTAGATTAAGAACTCTCATTTTAACATTTAAAAACAGTTTTATTGATTATCTTCATTAGTAGTTTGTATAGCAAAAAGGTTAGTCATGGAAAGAGTTTTCGTGTAGAGACGTTGATCATTATAAAAGCCTGTTGAAAGAGAGAAGAGTTCATGTGTGTGTGTTGAAGTTATGGTTCATAGCCATGATGGATTAGTTGTCTCCTTAAAGTTAGTAGTAGAAGTGTGTCTCATGAAATATTAGAGTCAGTACCGTAGAATGAGAAAAAGAGTTTGTGTTTGTACCGCATTGAAGTCCATGGGTAGAGATGGCTACGTTGGCTTTTTTGTATTTATGGCTTAGTCAAACCCTAAGCCCAAAGACTTGGTGAGTTCTGTTGAGTCCCAAGAGAGAAGTTGAGGGCGACAGGTCTTTTCCACATGGAGTTGTTGCCAATCCAAGATCTAGCAAGAAAGAGAGGGAGTGTGTTGCAGGTTTAACCTAATATAAACTCGGTCACGTGACTGAGGGCTGGCTTCTGATTAAACAAGTCAGGAAGGAAGTGTATTCAAAATCTCAAACCACGAGAATTCGCTTCTGCTTCTGTTTCTTGCAATTTCGTCTGCTACAGTTCTCATCACGGAACGAAGATTTCACATTTAAAAAATCTTGTAAATTGATTAAGTAGGTTTTTCTTAACTAAAAAATAAAACTTTATGATTTGTAGCGATTTTAATACTAAACGTATTCATTATAAGGCTGATTTTGATCTTGAGAGTTCGAATTGAGTTGTCTCTTTGACACCAAAACCTGACCCTCAAGATCGTCATGGGCATGGAATATGTGCCTACATTAAAGATGGCTTACCATGTGGTAGGGACATCTTCAATTGCTCACAGCAAGTTTATATTTGGTTTGTATCACCCACAGCAGAGTTACTATCATTGAGAGTATCTCTGAGAAAATTTAACGACGTCCTGTCTGCTTATCTCTCGGCTAACATTTACATTTGTGGAGACTTCAATGTTCATAATGTTGAATATCTAGCCCACTCAAACAAAACAGATAATGAAGGAAGGTGCTGTCATGATTTCTTCATAGCTAATGACCTGACACAGATTGTTCACAAATCCACCCGTGTGCCTGACACTGATGGACTATGCACGTCTCCTAGAACTTTTTCTTACAACTTGCCCAGAACTATGCACATCCTTTGTTGCAATATTTTGTTTAATGGGGTATGATCCCACACAGTCGGACGATTCTATTTATAAACGATGCTGCTAAGAACTGATGAATCAAATTAAACCACGTTCTGCTACCAACCAATCAGAAACCAGAATTGCTTCATAAATATTAAACCTTTTCTGGAGCAATTTCACATGTTCTTTTCCCGGGTTTCGACACGGTAAGAATATTTTGTTCTGTGGAAATGTCTACTACAAACAAGTCACCTCCCAGGACTTGTGTGTAACAGCGAACCATCTGAAACTGTTCTGAAACTCAAAACGGCTTACACTTCTAGATCCTTCATTCTGCCTTCACTGGGATCTTTCGATTACTCGGTTGTCTCAATTAAGATAATAACAAAATGTAATAAGTCCTCAGATGTACCTCTCCATCGTATATCGATACTCCATAGCTGACTGGGATAGCTTTGAAGCATTTATATCAGATATACATCTGTGTTATATGTTTAAAAAGAACATGTTCTTTATAGTATCAAACCTGATTGAATAGATAACTGTCAGTATAGACCACTTCATACCCCCCCCAAAGAAATTCTAGCAAACATTTAACAGCCAACTGTGGTTCTCTCCAGAATGTGCTGCTGCCATTGTGCACAGAAACTACCAATTTCATTGCTTTCAGCGAAATAGATGTTATGAAACTAAAACCGACTTTAGGACTGCCAGCAACCACTACAAAAGAATGCAATGGAGTTTTATGCTCAGTCTGTTAAGTCTAAAGTAGCTGAGCCGTGGCTTGATTCCTACACGTTTTGGTGAATAACAAACAGGGTTCTGAACAGAGGTGGGTTCTATATTCCAACCATCATCAATAGGTCTGACGTAATTTCGTCAGCATTTGACAAAGGCAAACTTTTTGCTAAGAATTTTGCAGCAAATTCTACCCTTTATGATTAGGGCAGTCTACCTCCCATATTTCCTCCTGTGACTGAAAGCACGCTATGCGACATATAAATATCTGTGTGTAATATTGCCAAGCTTATCAAAAACATTGGTTTTAGTAAAGCAACTGACTCTGATGGCATTCCCATTAGTGCTAAAAAAGCTTCAACCGGAACTAGCTCCCATACTTACAAAGCTGCTTAAGAAGAAATGCTTCCCAACACCTTGGAAAACTTCATCGGTATTCATCCCTGTATTTAAAAATTCTGAAGATCGGTCATTTGCCTTTCAGTACAGACCAATCAATCTCCTGTGCAGCATAAGTAAGTTGCTGGAATCTGTGATAGATAAAGAAATGGTCAACCACCTCAGAAAAATAACCTACTTAGTGGCATTCAATATGGTTTCCGTTCGGCTAGATCTACAGCTGATGTGCTAACTGTAATATAACCAGGATTAGTGAACCTTTAGAAGGTTTCGCCTGATAGCACCTCTAATAAAATAATTGTTGAACTCAAAAGAACGGAACAAATAATAAAACTCTGTTCAGAACAAAACAATGATAGGATTTATTTGGGTAGAGTTGAAAGTTAGATTGTGTCCGGATTGAAAAAGAAGGAATAGAAGGTTCTTTGGGTTTGTTGGTCATGAAGCCATTCTTTGTGTATTCCTAGGTTAGCAGCAGTTATTTTCGGTTAAAATCGTCAATGGTAGAATGTCGAGTGGACAGGGATGTGAGAGAATAGAGAATTGGTTGGGTTCTCTGATAACTGACTAAAAGGGCTAAAGAAGTTCCTTAGGGAACAAATGAATCAATGTGCCCCGCCAGCTGATTGGTCAGTGTGTGACCGAAATCACTCAGTGAGGGGATAAGATATTGATTCACAAGAGACAATAGACCATTATTTGTGATTGCTACAAATCTCTTGATAGGTTTTGTGTCTAGGGCAATTGCTCTTGACATATCAAAGGCTTTTGATAGGTTATGACATAAAGGTCTACTTCACAAAATTTCTAGCTACGGAATAGCTGAAAATGTCTTCTCAATTATTAAATCCTTTCTCTCTGGCAGGTTTATAAAAGTAGTAATTGAAGGGCATAAATCAGAAGCTCATAGTATCAATGCTGGTGTCCATCAGTTACATCCTGAGCCCAACTCTCTGTCTGATCTTCAATGATCTCCTGAATCGCATTCTTAGATAATTTGTAGATATTTATGCAAACACCATTACCATACATGGCAACATTTCAAAGGCTGACAATGACCAAGATCTCTGTGCTTCTCTCTCTTCTGTTCTTGAGTATGTGGTATAACAGGGAAAAGGCTAGTTAATTTTAATGCATTTAAAACCAAGTTTTTCTCTTTCCACCATCAACGCTCTGAATCTCATCTAGCTACAATTAAAAGAAACGTTACCAGTCTCTCTCTGCTCTATCATTATTTTCATTGCAGATGCTCGCTCAGATGAACTTCACTCTTTAGTTTTCCCTGGTAAGTCTTTTGCAACAAACACTCGACTAGCTACACTAACTATCAACAATTTCCTTTACTCTCTATCTGTGGATAAAGAGCTGCTCGTTTTTGAACACAATACCACAGAGCTGTTTGTCATATAACTATGATGTTTTCAAGTCCAACGTGAACAGGTTCTTGAAGAGTCCTCCTCTAAAATATATTACTATGAAATTTCCATTACGGTACCAATTAACCCTTATCCTTGAGTGGCCTCCGGGCCTTGATGAGTGGTGACTATATAAAATAAAAAAAACATGGCCGATCAAAATCTTATGCTTTGCTTTGCTTTGTCATAAAATTTGATTTTTTTAGTTAAAAATAGATTTTTGGAGTATGACATCTTCGTTCCATGATAAGTGCGTACATCATAAAGTTTTGTTTGTTTTTGTTATTTTTAATAAATATAATTTTTTTGTTATTTTTAATAAATATAATTTTTTTGTTATTTATAATAAATATAATTTGTTTGTTATTTTTAATAAATATAATTTGTTTGTTATTTATAATAAATATAATTTTTTTGTTATTTTTAATAAATATACTTTTTTTTGTTATTTATAATAAGTATAATTTTTTTGTTATTTTTAATAAATATAATTTTTTGTTATTTATAATAAATATAATTTTTTTTGTTATATTTAATAAATATAATTTTTTTGTTATTTATAATAAGTATAATTTTTTTGTTATTTTTAATAAATATAATTTTTTTGTTATTTATAATAAGTATAATTTTTTTGTTATTTTTAATTAATATAATTTCTTTGTTATTAATAATGAATATAATTTTTTTGTTATTTATAATAAATATAATTTGTTTGTTATTTATAATAAGTATAATTTTTTTGTTATTTTTAATAAATATAATTTTTTGTTATTTATAATAAGTATAATTTTTTTGTTATTTTTAATAAATATAATTTTTTTGTTATTTATAATAAATATAATTTGTTTGTAATTTTTAATAAATATAATTTTTTTGTTATTTATAATAAGTATAATTTTTTTGTTATTTTTAATAAATATAATCTTTTTGTTATTTTTAATAAGTATAACTTTTTTTGTTATTTATAATAAGTAAAACTTTTTTGTTATTTATAATAAGTATAATTTTTTTGTTATTTATAATAAGTATAATTTTTTTGTTATTTTTAATAAATATAATTTCTTTGTTATTAATAATAAATATAATTTTTTTTGTTATTTATAATAAATATAATTTGTTTGTTATTTATAATAAGTATAATTTTTTTGTTATTTTTAATAAATATAATTTTTGTTATTTATAATAAGTATAATTTTTTTGTTATTTTTAATAAATATAATTTTTTTGTTATTTTTAATAAATATTATTTGTTTGTAATTTTTAATAAATATAATTTTTTTGTTATTTATAATAAGTATAATTTTTTGTTATTTTTAATAAGTATAATATTTTTGTTATTTTTAATAAATATAGTTTTTTTTGTTATTTTCAATAAGTATAAGTTTTTGTTATTTTTAATAAATATAATTTTTTAGTTATTTTTAATAAATATAATTTTTTTCTTATTTTTAATAAGTATGATTCTAAATAAGGACTGAAAACATAATTACGTATTTATGTCTCATATTGAGATTAATATAAATTCGAAAATCCCCCCCCCCCCAAATAACCCTGTAGATGCGATAAACGTATTTCCAACAAGTCATCTACAATTACATTGTGAGTTTTTTGTTTAAAAATGGTGGACTCTTAATTTAAATGAAGGATTATCTCCCTTGTTTGTCATAATTAATTACTTGCACAACTCATCTACATTAAAAACAAACGATAAAACTCAATAATTTGATAAATTCTATTTTTACTTGTAATTATTTTTTTACTGGACCATTTTACGTAATTTTTAGAATCCCTACTATTATGTAAAAGGAAGTGTGTGACAGAGAGAGAGAGAGAGAGAGAGAGAGAGAGAGAGAGGGAGAGAGAGAGAGAGAGAGAGAGAGAGAGAGAGTCCCCTATGGATTCGGAAACGCTGGACCATTTTTTTTTTTAATTCACACAAAGGTATTTGATGTGTCTGAGAGTGTTCTTACATAGGTTTTGTATCGGAATGTGTTTGATAAGTATCGATAATCAAACAAATCCAATTAAAGTAGGATGTCCAATTTTAGATTAAAATTAACACCTTTATACAACTTAACATCACAAGTGCATTTGAGAAGTTTCATCACTGCACGAGCAGAAAGGTGCAGCTTGTAAAACAGATAATCAATCGATTTGATTAAAAAATAGGAAATTTCACCGATTTCGATGACAATAAAAATATGAGAAAGTAGAACATTTGTTGATACTTATTCAATCCCGGACAACGTTGGGTCCCCCTGCTAGGTTATACTAATTTCAACATGATACGTAAGTATGTAATTTTGTAAATCTGAAATCTGCTTGTTTAAAAGCTCACCAATCTATATAAGCACCCAAATATTCAACAAATAACAAGTATTTTGCTATTTTTAGGATTTTCAAGTTACATAAATTCAATTTGGGGGATTTTTTCTATAATAGCTTACAAACCGAAAAAAAAAAAAAAAAAAAAAGAGGCAAAAAAAAAAATAAATAAAAACTACACAAAAAATAAATGTTACCAAAGGAAAGCTAACTTACACTTCCATCTACCTGGATATGTTTTTTTCATGTTTTAACTTATTTTAAACTGCTTTTCTTTTTTTTTTTTAATTTTAAAATCAAGATAATGTCAAGTGAAAACAAAAAACAAACTGCTGATCTCATTAGAACCATAGTCGAGCCTTGATGATTTTTATTTGTTATTATTTGGATGCTTGTATAGATTGGTGATCTTTTAAACAAACATATTTCAGATTAAAAAGATATATATATATATATATCTAAGTGAAAGTGTCTGTGTCTCTGTGTGTGTGTATATTTATCTACACAATATCTCTGTCAATTTTCAGTCTACAGACTCGCAATTTGATACACAGAGTATTAAGATTTGGGAAAATCTTTTTAATCGGTTTTCGGCCAGAAATTTGGCTATTAAGGGGTCAAAGTTCAACGATTTGATCTTTGAAAACTCTATCAAACTCCTCCGCCAATTTTGGGTCTAAACACTTGAAATTTTAGATATAGGTTCCTTGGACATGGATCTAACTTAACTTGATTTGAGCCCAAAACAATAAATGTTAAGGGGACATAATAGGGGTCAAAGTTGGAAAAAAATTGACTGCTGCGGTCTCTACCAAATTACTCAGACAATTTCTGGTCTAAACATTTGAAATTTAACATAAAGGGTATTCAGAGATAGGGCAAGCTTTTTAATCGGTTTGTCGAAAATTTGAGCTACCAATATATAAATGTATGTATGTATGTTTGCATATCTGCCTAAAACTTTCGATTTTCACAAGATCAGTATCGTTTTTAAGCTTGACCTTTCAGACGACAAATATCGAAAAATTGGCTTAAAACCTTCAACTGGGCATTTTTCTACAGCGAGGGGTTGCATTTTTTCGCTGATATTGTCGAAAGTCATTCCCTCTTTTCGATTGTTTAGCCTTAATTTAAACCTACGTCACTTCCGATTTGGTGGTAGTCGTAACAGCAAAGACATCACGTTTTTTCCCCATTCTTTTCCTCCTTCGTAGTAGGGGTTCGAGCCTGTCTTCCTACTACCACTTTTTTTTTTTTTTTTGCTCAACATACACCTCCAAACATCCGGGTAACGCCGGGCTGAAATGCTAGTATATATATATATATATATATATATATATATATATATATATATATATATATATATATAAAAGTCACTTTGTGTGTGTTTGAGATTCTTCCTCATAGGTCCTGAAACGGTTGAGCCTATATTTTGCAAATTTCACTAAAAGGTAATTTATAAGTCTGGCAGTGTTCTTAGATACGTTTTGTACAGAAATTTATGCGATAAGTATCAAAAATCGAAAACATCCAATTCTAAAAGTTGCTTCAATCTGTTCTTAACTGTAGAAAGAGAACACTTTTTAACAAGATTGCACTGTTGTTGGATTTGAGGAGCCGTTTCAAATCTGTTTCTGAGGCTGCGGATCTTAATAGCATTGTCTTCTCTGTAAGAAATAACTCCAGGGCGACCAGATTTTGAGGCATCACGAACACTACTAATGTTTTGGTGCTTTTGCACAGTCATTTATACCGTTTTCTCATCACATTTCAATTTGTGGCCAATTTCTCGATTGGATAAACCAGAAAGGTGGAAATTAATGAGCTCCTGATAATCACTAAGAGAGACTCGAAGATTTAACCGAAATAAGTCCAGTTCAAACAGACAGAAGTATATAGAAGCCAGAAATAGATGTAAGAAAGAAATAGCGACAGCTAAGAGAGAATTTACTGAAACCACCAAAAAACGCATTGAAGCACAGAAATTGCCCAAATGAATCAGAGGGGATTGTAAATTGCATTGCTATGATTATGTTGTATATATATTTATATTAGAGGAGATGATGCATTAAAACGTGTCATGTTATCTAGTGGATGTAAGATATCATTCTTTTAACAGACAGATAATAAACGTATAAATCGTATGTATGTTGTCTACCCAGGAGGACATGATATTGACGTGTAAACTGAATCATGTTGTATGAGACTTATCACATGGGATATTTTTACAGTTCATATGTAAGAATAATATATGCTTCATACCTTTTTTCTTGAAGAGTTCTTCTGTATCTTCCCGCTGCTCCGTGACAACCATGAAGCGATCAGCACCATATAATTGAGACAACTTTTCTTATTTGTGAAACCATTAAAACAACTCTTTTTTATATTATAAATTTATTACACTTGTCCCAAAATGGTTTTCACAGGATCTGCAGTTAGTCTACATTTTATGTTCATACAGCCCACTCCTAGCTGTCTGTCCACCCCTGTCTAGACGTCTATCTGCTCTGGTGGTCAATCCTCAACTCCCTGAATTTCTCCAAAACTAACTACATCACGTGTTCTCCCACATCACCTAATTACGTGTCTCAGACCAATCTAATGTTTCCATCTAGTTATTTGTTTATCCAAATCCAAAAGAATGTTTACATCTATTTTCTATTTTTGCATTCCTTTTGCGATTCACACGTCAATCATTTCTTCCGCAATTTAATTGTTTATTCTTCTAATCATAATAACTGATTCAGCGATCATCCGTCGGTCAAATCAATTAATAAAAATACAATAACAATAATAATAATGTTTTGACCCTTGACCCCGCTTGCCACAGTAAACAGATACTACGCTATGATCACAGCCTAAAGGGTCATAACATTACACTCCTTTCCCACCTGTTTTCAAAAATGTATGGCATACATTTTTCCTATACACCCTATTCTTATGTTATTCTTCACACCTGCGAGCCGGAAAAAATGTCAGATAATATCTCCGCTATGCATTTTCAATATATTTTCATCCTTTTTTCAATAAATATACGGCACAGACATATGTTTTCTATGTCTCCCGTCTTAAATAATTTATTCGGCCGGACCCTTTTTCACGGCCCATATGGCATCATTTAGGGATGTGGGTAAAGTAACCTCATGTTCGTTAACAGCTGCCACTCAGCCATCCCATGCCAATTCCAATATCAAGGCGCCTTATCTCCAAAACAATTTTGACGAAATCTCATTCGACAGATTTCTGACTTCTTTTATACAGGCGTTATTCTCTAAACCTTTAATTCACAATAGGGGAACATTTTACTTCTAAAGTTCTTGCGTATCAGCGGCATATATTCTCTCTCTTTTTTTTATTATTCTTTCTCCTACTTCAGATTCACTACATAGTGGCCACGTCAGCACTACACGTCCGCTCTTGTGTTGGAAGTTCTGTTACTCCCAAGATTGGGCATTTTCAATCAGCCGAAGCTCACAAACGACCCTATCTGCAAGCTTAATCTATGTGGGTGCATTCTATTGCACACCCTCGTTGCAGCTACAACAAGCCTTTTAAGCCCATAGGCCTGCAGTACTCCCGTCTTTATTGTATGCGAAGAATATGATCTTTCAACCGTAACACCGGTCAGCTTAATCAAGCTACATACAGACGGCGAAGATAGCATTTTTCATAATCGAAAAACCTATTAAAAAATCCCCCTTAGAGTGTCCTGTGAATCTCTTCCAAAAAAAAAAAAAATAGTTAACCGCCTACGTAAATTTAATCCTGTCCCCTCTTTAAAATTCTAATTTGACTAGGCCGACCAGTTTATCTTAATCTAATCTTCTGATTTTTTCTTTTTTTTTTTAATTAATATTTTGCAGACTCCTGGAAAACAGCAATTATACATTATATAATACAATATGAAATCATCAATACACATTTTTTTTCTAACAATGAATATTAACTTCTGAGTAATTACATAAAACAACCTTCTTCAGTCCTTAAAAAAATGTTCAAAAATGCCGTTAAAACTGAAAAAACAATGTTCACCATTTACAGAAACTGACCATTGCTTCTGACCTGAAAAAAGCATCATTTCTTTTTTCTTATTTCTTTTTTCTTTTCTTTCTTTTCTTTTTTTAACCAGTTCAAAACAAGCGATGGCCATTTCCTCTATAAACTTCTGCAACGGTATAAATATTTCAAATCATGATTGACACAATTCAAAACAATTTCATCTGTGCGTCTTCCCGTTACATTTTCTTACTCTCTCTCTCTCTCTCTCTCTCTCTCTCTCTCTTACTCTCTCTCTCTCTCTCTTACTTACTCTCTCTCCCCCCCCTCTCTCTCTCTCTCTCTCTCTCTCTCTCTCTCTCTCTCTCTCTCTCTCTCAGCGGTCCATTGTTTTAAACAGAATAACGTAATTCTTTTTTTCCCTTCTAATTTTAAACATTAAGTGATAGTTTTCTTCTGTTCATAATGAGCTTATTTCTAATACGATAAACATTTTTCCTTACTATTTTCTATATATAAAGTTTTACAACTGTGTGTCTGTATGTCTTTCTTTTCTTTCTTCGTGAAAAGGTTGTACGTGTGTATTGCTTTTTTGTTCTATTGTTCTTTCTTTTTTCTTTTTTTCCCCATACATTTTATTGTGTTTTATGTGTTTTTCTTGTCTTTTTTTTTTTCTTGACACGAAATCTCCATTCCATTTTCAAGACCTGCTTCCACGTTGTATTTTTCATCCCAGGTTCGATATCGCATCGTCGATGCGAACTGGTCAACGGACACCAAAATCAATATATGTTGTATATTTATTTATATTAGAGGAGATGATGTATTAAAACGTGTCATGTTATCTAGTGGATGTAAGATATCGTTCTTTTAACAGACAGATAATAAACGTATAAATCATATGTATGTTGTCTACCCAGGAGGACATGATATTGACGTGTAATATGATATTTACATCTATTTTCTATTTTTGCATTCTTTTTGCGATTCACATGTCAATCATTTCTTCCGCAATTTAATTGTTTATTCTTCTAATCATAATAACTGATCCAGCGATCATCCGTCGCTCAAATCAATTAATAAGAATACAATAACAATAATAATAATGTTTCGACCCTTGACCCCGCTTGTATAATTAACAGATACTACGCTATGATCACAGCCTAAAGGGTCATAACATTACAACTATTGAATAAGTTCACCACATGCGCATTTATGATTTGAAAGTTAAATTTCTCTGTTGCAGATATTGACGGTGTAAGAATCTAAGAAAGCAACTTGTCATGACCGTACATCAGAAGCAAAGATGTATCATTGAATTCCTAGCAGATGTGCATTGAGAATGATGGTGACCATATAGGAAAAATAAATTCTAGAGCACTAAAGGTCGCTTATTTTAACGGTACTATTCCCGTTTTCGTAACTCTTCAACTTTTTGAGTTAACAAAAAAAAATAGGAGGCTTTATTTTTAAACAACTCTTGTATGACAAAGCGTGCTCTGGACACCAATACACAGCCATCGTTCATTGCTGGCAAAAATGCATTGAGAATGGTGGTGACTATATAGGAAAATAAATTCTGGAGCACAAAAGGCCGCTCATTTTAATGGTACTACTTCCGTCTCCGTAGCTCTTCAACTGTTTGAGTTTATAAAAATTAGGTGATTTAATTTTGGAACACACCCTTGTATAATTGCTCAGAACTACGAGTGGAACTATGATGTCGGCGGTGTGCTAATGGTTTCAACTGTTCTTTCATTACCTCAACAGTCATTGTCTAACACAGGGGTTCCTATTACGTCGATCGCATGGACTTTGTGGATAGATCGCATGATATTGAAAAAAAAGAAACGTTAGTGCTGGCAAACTTTCAGAACCTCGTGGCAGATGCAAAGATGCTGAGGTTTATTAACTCACACCGAAAATTGCCATCTGAACTCTTCTGGAGTGAAGGATGAAATTCTGACACTATAAACCGATATTCAGCTGATGCCGAGCTCACTCACAGAGGATCACAGCATTAATAAACGTGCTACCTTCTTGACTACATTATTTGGGTGTACTTACTGAGTCAGCCTTTTTCCACATTAAGATCATTAAGTTCAAATACGACTCCACCATGACTGATGAGCATCTATAAGACCATGCATCCCTGACTGATTCCATCTGATGCAAGTCATCAGAGTAAGTCATTAGAGTAAGATAATGACAAAGAAATGTACCGTGCAATATGGGTTGATGCAATAATGCAACGTACATCTGCATATAATGTACATATAAAAATAATTGTCAATATATTTCTAAATAATATGTTTTGCACGTTTAGTAGGTGATAGATCATTTAGACTTAGTCATGTCATAAGTAACTCTCATGCTGAAAAAGTGTGTGCACTCCTGGTCTAACATAAGAAAAATGCTATCCACTCAAAGTAAAATTAACTTTTATGAAAGGAATTTTGAAAAGAGGCGCTCATAAAACCAGTTTAAATTTATGATGGTCTCCCAGTGTGGCGAGTCATTAACAAAAAACGTATATCGCATAGCCCATCACTCCACTCATCTCTAAACAGAGTATATTTTGATTTCTTGCAGACCTGTTTTACAAGTACTTTAATGATGAATGCTCTGACGAACTCCAAGCACTTGTAGCCCCCCCCCCCGATGTGAAAACCCTCGACAAAACCAACAAGCAACTAAATCTCACCCCTTCACAGTAGAGATCCCTAGGTGTAAGAAGACCTTCTAGTCGAATAGTTTCTTCCCCAGAACTGCTAGGCTTTGGAAATCCCTTCTGGAATTCTGCTTTCCAAACTGTACTGACATGCAAAAGTTCAAGTGTAATTTTTTTTTAATTTTTTTTTTAATTCAATTTTCACCCCAAACAAGGCACAATGCCACTTTGAAGCAGGGGGCTACTATCAGGGACTTAATTAGCGGGGTCATTATGAAGGGAGATGAGTAGAAAGATGTTTGTTAACATTACACTTGAATTTCTGCATATCATTGCAGTTGGGAAAGCAGAATCCCGGAAGGGAGTTCCAAAGACCCGCAGTTCTGGGGAAGAAACTATTGGAGTAAAAGGCTTTCTTGCACCTACGGATCTCTACTGTAAAGGGATGAGACTTAGTAGCTTGTCGGGTTTGTGAACAAACATCTTTCTACTCATCTCCCTTCATAATACCCCTGCAACTTATGTCCCCGATAGTAGCCCCCTACTTCAAAGAGGCACTGTGCCTTGTTTGGGGTGAAAATTGAATTAAAAGAAAGAAACAAAAAAAACCTCCACTGACACTGCTGTACATTTAGAGTTTGTAGCTGATTCTGCTACTGATGAGGATGCAGAAGTGCCGACTTCATCCACATTGGGTATCATTGTAAATTGACTTGGCTTCACCAGTTATTCTCTATCACCACTTTTCATGGAAAAACCTTGAACTTGCTCTCAGCCTCCAATATCAGCAGAACATCTGATGAATCTTCCTCATATCTGCATATCAATTTTAGAGAAAAAAAATCCATTTCTATATTTAAAAATACAAATTTTAATAAACAAAATAAAAAAAAGGATTTTTCAAAGATAATTACACAAAAAAAACATGAATCAAAATTAAGTCTTGTAAAAAGAAAAATTCACCACACTATTTCTCCTGATGTTTTGACATGAAAAATTTTAAAAAATAAAAATAAAAATAAATCAATTGTTTTCAAAAAATATTTATTTGGAAATATTTTTGTTCCCTTAAAACAACTTTTGAATGTAAAACAAATTGATTACATGGAAACTAAAAAAAATTTAAATAACATGATCTAAAATAGCATATATAGAGGTGTATGCATGTGTATGCAGGTATATTCATATATACATATATATATACACACACATATATATAATGCATATACGTATATGTTTGTAAGCATATATGTATATATATAAGATTTCGGCATGTATATATACATATATATGTAAATATGATTATACATATATGTATTTATATGTATTGCTATACATATACATATATATATATATATATATATATATGTATATAAATGCATATATATACATATATGTATATGAATGCATATATATACATATATGTATACAGAAAAGAAGTATGGATACAAGTATAGACATATGTATATATATATATATATATATATATATAAACATATACACATATATATATGTATATATACATATATATACATATACACACACATATATATACGTATATATACATATACACACACACACACACATATATATATATATATGTGTGTGTGTGTATATAAGTGATGTGGAATGTATAGAACACTTGTTTTTTAATATATATATATATATATATATATATATATATATATATATATATATATATATATATATATATATATATATATAATTATATTTTTAGAGAGAATTAGACCTGGAGTCTAAAGAGCAGAGTTTACTTTAATGTATTAGGAAATGTATTAATACTATTAAAAGAAAACACTGCCCATTGTTCTTTAGATATATAATAAGCTCAATATATATATATATATATATATATATATATATATATATATATATATATATATATATATATATATATATATATTGGAAAACAAAACATAGAAATAGCACACGAGTTTAAACATCTTGCGAATGGGCTGACAACATTATCCATATTAATTTAGCGCGTTTTTACTGGCTGACTAGCGACTGGTTCTATTTACCAAAATGTATATGAAAACAAGTCTCAACAATGATCCAGCACACACCATGTTATCTATGTGTACGCATCTACGCACATATATAGGGATTTTGCGATTAGAGATGTAAAGGAAAGCTGTTAATCACATTTCAGTAAATACAACCAGAGACGCCATCTTGTGTGCTGCGTTTCAATAATAATAATAATAATAATAATAATAATAATAATAATAATAATAATAATAATAATAATAAAAAATAAAAAATAAAAATCGAAACGGAATTTGATAACCCAGTGCTTGTTATATGAACACTTTCAAAAACGAAAGTATATTATTGTTATTAAACATACTTTGCAATATATATATATATATATATGTATGTTCATCTATATATTTTACGTATTTACATATACATGCATTGAAGTAAATATGTGTGTACACACATCTATAACTACATATATAAACACACATTTGTATATATATATATACATATACAAATATGAATGTATATAATATCCGTATAAATAATTGACTATGCATTAAAAATTAGGTATGTGCGATTATATATATATATATATATATATATATATATATATATATATATATATATATATTTATATGTGTGTGGGGGGGGGATTGAAGAAAAATATTTTTTAAATTCCGCTTTTTCCTTACGCGTTTCTTGAGATACATGATAAAATCCATGAGGTGTGAAATCTGTGAGAGATATCATTAAAAACTTTCGGTTTTAATTTTTTCAAACTTATAATAATTTGCAAATAATTTGAATAAGCATTGCTCACATAGAAAACCCCTTATATATATATATATATATATATATATATATATATATATATATATATATATATATATATATATATATATATATATACGTAAGTATGTATGTATACTTGCATATATATATATATATATATATATATATATATATATATACGTAGATATATACTTGCATATATATATATGTATATATATGTGTGTCTGTGTGTGTACGTGTATATATATGCACGTATATACGTGTATATATATTCACGTATACATATATATATATATATGTTTATACGTATATATACATATATATATGCATCTCATATGTTTATATATATACATATACATATATATATACATAAATTTATACACATATACATATATACATATACATATATATACATAAATATATACACATATACATATATACATATATATACACGTATGTATACACATGTATATATGCATACATATATATTCACATATGTATACACTTATATATACATATATATATACATACATATATATGCATATATACATAAATATATACACATATACATATATACATATATATACACGTATGTATACACATGTATATATACATACATATATATTCACATATGTATACACTTATATATACATATATATACATATATATATACATATATACATATATATATGCATACATATATATACGTATATATACATCTGTATGCATATAAATATATATACATACATATATATGTACATATACAAAAATATACATTTATATACATGTATATACATATATACATACACATATGCATATATACATATATACATACGTATATACATGCATACATATATATATATATGCATACATATAATATATGTTATATGCATATATATATATATATGTATATATATATATATAACACATTTTAAAACTTAGTAAAGTGAAAAGAGCAAAATCTTATCTCAACTTAATTTTAATATATATGTATGTATATATATATATATATATATATGTATGTATATATATATATATATATATATACATATATATATATTCCTTCGATAGTCCTAAAATTTTACTACCAGTATTAATACTAGTATATACATATATGTATACAAATATGTGTGTATG
>NC_136484.1:122891045-122908545 GCF_053919585.1 Euprymna scolopes
ACGCAAAAATGTATACAAATATCTAGTTTTGAGCACACGTGATAAGTTACTTTGCTAATGAAATGAAATGGAATATATTTACACAAACGATTAACTATTTTAGTAGAGATCAGAACGAGGAAGTTATAAACCGAGACATTCAGTTACGACATATATATACTTAGAAGCGATTGTCGCTTAAAACTTTTATCAGTTGCGCCGTAGGTCCATGTGAACAATTCTATGAATTTTCGAAGCCTTAAACATATTCTTGTTTTAGATGCGTAGTCGCATTGAAGAGCTCTGATACAGCGAAATAGCCAGTCTGTGAATAACACACACACACACACACACACACACACACACACACACACACACACACACACGCACATATATATATATATATATATATATATATATATATATATATATATATATATATCTTGGATTTTCAAAGAACATGCCTCATCAGAAGGAATGTTCAAACTTGTTTTTAAAACTCCTCACGAAGGAAAAACCAAAAGATAGTTTACAAAATAAGTTGGTGCTTACATACATAAATAAGCTCTCTGATTATTTCTAATATATTGTTTTTAATACTCTTATATTATTTTGTATGATCTACAGTGAATAGCATAAATCCAACATGGCGGATTCTTAGAAGAGCCGTCAAATATCATAACATTTCCATTATGGCGTCCAATTATTATTTTACGTGCTGCTAGTCAAAATGCAACAAAACAATCATACGAAAACTTGAGTTTAAAAAATCCATTTTCACGACAGTGAGAACACTACGTTTAAAATGAGAGAAAACATGCACTGACATGCAATTAAATACACACGATGCGCATGCGCAGTAATAATTAAGTGACTCTAAATAAAGCGACGATTAAATTGTGAAACAATATTTTAGGTTACTAAGATCAAACACTTAAAAAAAAAATAGTTTGTGATTTCTTGACCCAAAAATGACACGAGCTTTTCTATATCCCATCAATTTGGATTTAGCTAGATAATACCGTCGCTGTTTCTCAATAACCATAAACAAACGCCGCATCGAATAATTTTATTAAAAAACAAAATAGTACATTTTTATTGCTAGATTGCGACAACCTAGTATAGTGGGAAAGAGTAGCAAGTAGCAATAAAACAGCATGGACAAACGTTGATTTCTCGAATTCAATAACCGGCAAAATATATTGTATCTTAATGAAGACTAGTTAATATATCATTTTTGGACACCCATATATCCACAACTGTGACGGTTAACGACACGGACTGAAAACCTCTATGTGATAAGTTCGAATCCAGTTTGTTCTACAGAAACACTTTCATTTAGGAATGTTAATAATGATCTCTCCCTTAAGTACCCGATGTTTTTCTAAAAAGAATTCTCGGGCAAACGAATGCCAACAATAATCATCTGATTCGTACAAAATTACAACACTCCGCAATTGCAGTGCAGTGAATGTATATACGCTCCCTACCAGAAGTGTCTTCCATTCATTTTTATTGTTTACTAACAGTTCAGCCCGGTTTTGCTCGGGCCCTATGTACTGTTCATAACTTTATATATATATATATATATATATATATATATATATATATATATATATATATATATATATATATATATATATATATATATATTAAAAACTTTGACTCATGTCCAGGTAACCTACATCTAAAATGTCAAGTGTTTAGACCCAAAATTAGCGGAGGCGTTTGGTAGAGTCTGCAAAGCTCAACTCTTTCAACTTTGACCTCTTGGCAACCAAATTTTCGCCTAAAAACTGATCATAAAGCTTGCTGCATGTCTGAATACCCTTTACGTAAAATTTCAAATGTTTAAACCCAAAATTGGTTGAATAGTTTGCTAGAGACACCAAAAGTCAAATCTTTTGAACTTTAAGTCATTGGCATCTCAAATTTTCGGCTAAAAAACGATTAAAAAGCTTGACCTATGTCTGAATACACTTTATGTAAAATTGCAAATGTTTAGACTAAAAATTGGCCGAGTAATTTGATAGAGACCGCGGGGTCAACTTTTTAAAACTTTGACCCCAATTTTGACCCCTTAACATGTATTGTTTTGGGCTCAAATCAAATTAAAAAGTTTGATCCATGTCTGAGTAAGATTACATCTAAAATGTTAAGTGTTTAGACACAAAATTAGCGGAGGAGTTTGGTAGAGTTCTCAAAGGCCAAATCGGTGAACCGTGACAGCCAAATTTCTGGTCGCAAACCGATTAGAAATATTTTCCCAAATCTCAATACCCTTTATGCCAAATATTGAGTCCGTAGGCTAAAAATTGATTGGGAAATAGTTTGGTTGGGAAATGTACACACACACACACACACACACACACACGCACACACACACACACACACACACACACACACACACAAACTTTTATAGGTATATAGATTTAGCGAAGGTTGTATTTCTGTCAATAAGTGTCTCTGATTTTTATTTTCTGTCAAGCTTTGTGTCTGTATCAATCAGCCAGGTTTTATTTCTTCCGACCAGTTGATATGTCGATATCTCAGGATCGGTATTCAATTATAATTGTAAGTTATTTATAGAACGTTAAAAATTGTATATATAATAGAAAAAATCTAAACATTGCTTTATTAATGAGTTTTTAAATTTATTATGTTCAGACAAAGAACTTTGTTACTGTCAGTAGTTACGATATAAATTTACGTTGATAGCTTTTCCCGGATGTGTCCACTTTTGGGACAATCTCGCTTTAGACATTCTTCCTCCAGAAGATTTTTTTTTTTTTGTAAACATTATAATTTCCTTGTTTTATTATTTCATGAATACACATTTGTTAAATCGGCAAAAAAGTCGTTATAAAGAAAAATTAATAATAGACATGCATCACATTTATTAATAAAATTAGCAGGGAGACTCGACGTTGCCTGGGATTAAATGACGATTAACGAATGTTTCACACTCCCTCATATTTATTGTCATCAAAATTAGTGAAGTCGCCTATTTTTCAATCAAATCGATTAATTTCCTGCTCTAGTTGGGAACCCTTCACGGTGCACCAGTAAGAAGCTTCACATGCCCCCAGGCAGTGACTTAGCCCTCAATACATTGCACTGTAGAGAACCTACTATTGATTTTATAAAATTATTTTTTTTTAATATATAATGGCTTGAATTTAATTTCAAAATGAAAAAGTCAAGTATCATGGGCCAATTGTGCTTTAAACAGAAACATTATATTCGAATGCGCCCCTGTAATATCAAAGAACCTACTGTTGATTTTATATGTCGGGACTTTCTACCTGTCTGGTAATAACATTTCTCAAATGCGTTTGTGATGTTAGGCTTTAATCAAAATCACCCGTTCCTTCTTTCATCGGATTATGTCGATTATCGATATTTATCAGATACCTTCCGATACAAAACTTATCTAAAAACACATTCAGCCACATAAAGTATCTTTGTGTGAAATTTCATAAAATGGTCCAGCCGTTTTCGCGTCCATAGGGAACTCATTCACACACTGGAAATTCCTTTACCATAATAGTAGAGATAACTAAATCAGACTTTTTCATCAAATATTTATGACTAACAGAACATTAAAATAATAAAAGGCATTAGCTGAGAAGTCCTTTCTTTACGAAATATATAATTGTTCTCATCCAAAGTAAACTAGAAAGAAAATTAAACGTGATAGAAGAAATCTGGGAGCAGTTTCCTAAACAGCCAATTTTAGTCTAAATTAAGTAAAATAATAATAATAAAAAAAAAATTTCATAATGATATAAAAGTATGGTTTGGTCCTATTGCAGGTCTAGGATATTCACCTTTCCAGACTATATATTTTCCCTTTTGAGAAAGTGTTAGATTATTGCTAATCGGCTGACCCCGCTTCCTACACACACACCGGGGAACATCGACAGGGCTGCCCAGGCATAATTTTCAGGCCATAGTGCGCTTTCTCTAGGGCGCTAGCTCTTCAATCCCATTTCCGACCCTTTTGCCACATCATCCCTCCATGGAAGGAGAATAAACAACTTGAGAGAAGCTTATTTCAACTTTAACTAGTGCCGCAAGGAATTCCACATAAAAATAAACTGGACATTCTGATTAATTTTCATTTTTAAGGGCAGAATTTACATTTTTTTAATATTGTACACTAGAAGTTCACACGCATTTTCAGCATGAGAGCCGCTTATGACATGACTAAGTCTAAATGATCTACCACCTACTAAAACGTACAAAACATATTATTTAGAAATATATTGTAAATTATTTTTATATGTACATTATATGCAGATGTACGTTGCATTATTGCATCAACCTTTATGCACAGACGAGCTCTGTCCATTTTTTGTCATTACTCTGATGGCTTGAATTAAATGCAACCAGTCAGGGATGCATAGCCATTTTTTAAATTCAATCTTCACCCCAAACAAGGCAAGTGCCACTTTGAAGTAGGGGGCTACTATCAGGGACTTAATTTGCAGGGGCATTATGAAGGGAGATGAGTAGAAAGATGTTTGCTCACATTACACTTGAACTTCAGCATATCAGTACAGTTGGGAAAGCAATATCCCGAAAGGGAGTTCCAAAGACTTGCATTTTCTAGGAAAGAAACTATTGGAGCAAAACGCTTTTTTACACCTAGGGATCTCTACTGTAAATGGGTGGGACTTAGTTGATTGTCGGGTTTGTCGGGGGTAGTCACGTCGAGGAGGTACAAGTGCTTGTAGTTCGCCAGAGCATTCACCATTAAAGTATTGTAGAACAGGCAGAGGAATGCAACACTTCGTCGATGGGACAGAGGCTGAAGCCTAGATGACAGTTCAGGACCTATCAGGTTGGCGACATTCTCTTGAACCCTGTCCAGGAGTGAGAGACAAGCAGCAGATGCACCAGCCTAAATGGGACAGCAGTACTCCATACATGGGCGAATGGTGACCTTATAGAGGTACAGGATACTTTCAGGCGTAAGTAATTTTCTGGCACGGTAGAGAGAGCCTACCTTCTTTGCAGCAGCCTTGGCAATGCTCTCAATGTATATATTCCAGTTCATGCTCTCTATAAACGTTAGGCCGAGGAGTTTAAAGGAAGTACTTTCAGGCAGTGTGTTCTTGGCCATTGCTATTGGTGGTAGACAAGGTTTCTTGTAGTTATTGAAGGAAACAAGCTTAGTTTTGTTTGCATTTCTGGACAATAGCTGCTAATAGCCAGGCTCAAGTGGACTTATAGATGTTCATCAGTCATGGTAGAGCGGTATTTGGACTCGGTGATCTTCATGTGGGAAAAGGTTGGTTGGTTGTTTTTGTTTTATGGCATATCAACCCTTTTCAGGTTATTTAATGCCAAATCCAGTTATTTTGAAGAAAATGTTTTTAATATATATATATATATATATATATATATATATATATATATATATATATATATATATATATATATATATTTCAAGTCGGTTTCTATTTAACCTATAGTTGGGACCCTAACGGGTCAGAGTGGACCTGGGAGCAATGTGCCTCACCATCGGATATAGTTTAAGGTCATATCCAGGACCATGGGAAAAGGCTGACTCACATAAATAAGTACACCCAAATAATGTAGTCAAGAAGATAGCACATTTACTGATGTTGTGGTCGTCTATGAGTAAGTTACATAATTGTCCATGAGCTCTTCATCAGCTGAATGTCGGCTTATAGTGTCAGAATCTCACCCTTCACTCCAGCGGAGTTCAGGTTGCAATTTTCGATGCGAGTGGAACAACCTCAGCATCTTTTAAGGAAGACTGGCATTGTAGCGATTAGCTCAAGTAACGCAAAATTCTTTAAAGCGTTTGTCGAACTCTGACGGACAATTGCCAATTTGTTTTATCTAGCGTATACTCTCCGGCTGCGCACATGACTGCTCTTGTGTCGCCATCTCTGCAACAGGGTTCTGAAAGTTTGCTAGCACTAACATTTTTTTTTTCAGTACCATGCGATCTATCCACAAAGTATCTGCGATCGACCAGTCGCACGCTCTATCATTCAGGAGTTTTCCCCATAAGAGTTTGTTCTTATAAACATTGTAATTCCTTTCTTTTTTCATGAATAAATGTTATTCATCTGTGAAATCGACAGTAAGAAAAAGTCAGTTGTTATTAATAAAACTTAAAAATCGACAATTGTCCATTCTTTCGGAATCTTGGAATTTCATTTCTCTATGCCGTAGAGCTGATAATACTAATGCCGTGAATGATTCCTTTAAGCTAGTTTTGTTCTGGCATGATTAGATTGTCTTCTAAACATTTTATAATACCATTGTTGCCACTTACTGAATTTTGGGATGGTCATGTCTTCTAGTGGGACCTGTGGAAATTCCACGGCGGCAGTAGACATAATTGTTGATATTGTTCCAATAATAATTATTTCTAATATAAAGATATTTTTATAGAATTAAAAGACATTTAGCTTACTCTGAGTCTATCATTTCTTTAATAAACCATGACACACGTATACGTTAAAGGTACTAATAAATTATAAAATATATATAAAATATTTCTATTAATATATTTTTTTACATTCAAATTTTAAGAAAAAATTTTCTATGAGAAATCGTGTCAAGAAGGCCATTATAATACAGAATAAGGTTTCACTAAGAAAATAAACAAAATTTCAAAAGAAAGAAAAAAAAACACGTTTTCTTCAAAACGTACGGCCCAAAAGCGACATTCGTCTATTTTTATTTTACTTTTTTTTTACACTGCGTTTTCGGTGAATGTGGGATCCTATTTATTACACGAATATTAAATTAGCGTATCTATATACTAATAATTTGATGTCTGTATAGTATCTATTTATCTATCTATCTTTCTATCTATCTATCTATCTATCTATCTATATATATATATATATATATATATATATATATATATATATAACATAAAGCTGAATGTGTGTGTGTGCGTGTGTCTGCTCACAGATAGGTTGACTATTTAAAAAAACTGATTACATATAATCATAGAAGATGTATCGAGATACGGGAATAGGTATGTTTGATCTGGCAGAACGGTGGCTCATTAAAATTGTGGGGTCTGCGTTCGCGCCTGGTCCACAAAGTATGGAAATAAAAAATTTAAAAATTAAAAAAAACGTTTACGAGTGTTTTTGATATAAATGTACTCAAGAATACTTTGATAAGTATGTTTTAACTTAAATAGGGATAGTATAATAAAATTGTGGGGTATGCGTTCGCGCCTGGCCTCTATAGAATGGAAATAGGCACAAACTTTAATAAAGACTTTTCATATCTATCTGCGTAAGTATACTTTGATGCGTAAGTATAATTTGATAATTATGTTTCAAAGTGAAGAAATATGATATAATAAAATTATGGGGTGTTCGTTCGCGCCTGCCCTCCATAGAATGGAAATATATCACAAAGTTTAACAAAGTGTTTTAATATAAATCCACAGAATATTGTGATAAGTGTTTCAGTATGAACAGGTATGGTATAATAAATTATGGGGTTTATCTATTTTATTTTTACTTTCATCATATTTTGCTTTGGTTTTGATACCCCCAAATTCGAAGATATCTCTTTACAACCCTTCCTTTTCATAACCTATCATACTTTCATAAATCAGAGTTCATTTTCTGTAGGCTGTTTTTGAACCCAGTCAACGACGGGTACTTTTGCTAGTATATATATATATATATATATATATATATATATATATATATATATATGCATATATATATGCATATATATACATATATAAATATATATATATACATATACATATACACACACACACACACACACACACACACACACACACACACACACATATATATATATATATATATATATATATATATATATATATATATATTCCTTTAGCTTAAGCTGACAAACATGTTGCCGTAATTAGAGATTAATCGCCTCTACTTCAAATATGTAGCATCTGGAGTCATTATAAAAACTATTCCTGTACGGACAAAAATGTACATTCATTTATGGGTAATTGCATAGCAAAGAATATAAAACGGCGTTTAATGGTTATTTAAAAGATACGTCCAAGTATCTCTATCTGTCCATTGGTCGACCAATCCGACGGTCTGTCACGCTCCGGTTCGAAACACCATTTCCTCAATCCGTCCAGTGGTCTGTCACACTCAAGTCTGAAATTATATTTTCATCGTTAAACGCAATTATTATTATTATTATTATTATTATTATTATTATTATTATTATTATTATTATTATTATACATGTCCCCGTGTTGTGAAAAATGATAACGTATCTTTTTTAATTGCTACTTTTATAATTAAGCTAAAAAAATAATGTCGTCTTGTTTATATTGCCCATCATGAGGCTGCTGTTGGTGCACTTGAATATATACTGAATTGCATCTCTGTTATGTGCAAAAGAATGGCTATTTATGTATACAGAGCTATTGAAACATACACAATACATGGCATTAGTTTGGAGATACAGAATAAACTCCCTCACTGTTATACGTAAAAGAATAGCTAATTACACACACGCGCGCACACACGCACCATATATAAGCAGAATATATGTATATATATATGTGTGTGTGTGTATAAACAAATATATATATATTATATATTATATATATAAACAGAACAGAAGAAGGGTAAGTAAAAGTCAACCGAACCTTTGTTTAAGAGAAGCTCTGTCATCAACTAATGAAAAGATCAGCCCGTGCGAGTAAATAACAATGGATCTGATTGGTTATCTATCTATACTAAACACACTACGTAGATATATTACACCCAGTAATACAAATTCCATATATTTTAGCCTACGGAGATGAAACGCGGAAACATCTATGTAGCTTAATTGTCATGAATACATTTTCATAACATACTAATTATATAAGTTCCTGCTCGTCAGTCTCTCATGCTTAATTAAAAAAACACTTCAAGATAATCGTGACTTAAGTTCACAGAATGAAATATTAATTAACGTAACTATGATGTAGTAACTACAGAAACAGCTTAAATAACTAATTCTAGTGCGTTCGTCAATCATTGGGTGTTCGATGCGACAAATAAAATTAATGTTTTACAATAGCCATAATATGCACGCTTGAAAGTCGAACACATGTCTTCGTCAGACATGTATTCGACTTTTTTCCCGAAATATAAACATGGATCCTCCACATGACCATAAAAACGCAAGTAAAAACACAATACATATAAAATATTATATATATATATGTGCATATATACGTATACATCTATCTATATGTGTATATATATGCATATGTATGTATATATATATATTTACATATATGTATATATATATAATTTATTTATACAAACATTGATGGCTACATATGTGCATACATGTTTCTGTAATCACCCGTTAATGTTTGTATAAATAAATTTTATGTTTGTCTAAATAAATTTAATATACCTGCTCTGTTTACTCATTAAGCACGTTTTGGTAGACACATGTTGTTTCATTGCATATACTTCTAGGAAACTAAACTATACTGCTATAATATATATATATATATATATATATATATATATATATATATATATATATATATATATATATATATATATTGTATCAATAATCGTGAATCTGCGTACTTTATTCCCTCATATCTCAATTTCCTTAAGTTTTTGTTTATCCGTTACATCTCAACGTTGTATTCTCTTCTATAAAGTTAAATTTCCTTCATATAAACACCAAACAATGTTTCAAGCAAACATTAACCTCTTATAAAATAATGTGCTGAAAACAAACGATGAAGTTATATCCCCGCACATCTTTACGAATGTCATGTAGCTCTAACGTTTTACCTAACGTGTGCCTTGTCCCATCGCCAGCTATTTTTTTTAGCTCGAATGTAACAAGAAAAAAATAAATAAATAAATACGATGGCTTCCATATCCATCGTCCATTGCATCGGATGAAACTGATTATTTGTATTCAGCCAATTAAGAGGAAGAAAACGAGCAAAACATTTTTACAAGCAACGATTTTATTTTTCATTTTTTTTTCGCTTTTATATAAAAAAAGATAAACATGTATATCATATATATATATATATAAGATCCACCCACAAAAATGTATACATACTTTGTTAGCAGTTGCTTTAACTTTTATAGCTTAGGACTATTTATGCGTTAAGTAGCATGCTACCTTGGTATCATTATTTCTCCCAGGCCTGAACCCCAGATGTACCATTCTTATTCTAATTGGGTTTTCCCCTATTATTAGTGCTTAAAACAGAGTCAATATATCGATTTTTGAAATATGTGGGTTTAAGCAAAAACAACAGTACTTACTTAATTATCATGTCGAAAATAGTAATATTTCCTAAAATTACAAAAATTCATCGAGTAGAGCTATGGCTATTGTGTTTTAAGTAAAAAAAAAGAAGTCTATTGCTATGGTCTAAATTAAACTCTGTAAAATAGCGAAAGGGAGATAAGTATGTATGCAATTTCCCCCAATTTTCGTAAATTACTTTTAACTATAAATAATTTTCGTTTCGGTGAATTTTTGTAATTTTTGGATCTATTACTATTTTCGAAATGACAATTAAGTAAATACTTGTTTTTTTGCTTAAAACCACGTTTAAAAATCGATCTGTGACTATGTTAACAAGCATCTTATTATTTTCAACATGTAAGCTAAAAATATAACTAAAACGCCGCCTTTAATGCTTATGGGTGTCTGGCGTGAACTGAAACCTGACAGAATTATTATAAAAAAAAGATGTATGCACAGGTAATACAACTATTAGATATATCGTCAAAATTTTTGCTTGATCTTGGAGGGCTTTATGTTCAAATGCACTCTCAGACAAAGAAATGACAGACAGACAAATCACTAATATAATATAGATTTGTGTTTACTTATTGCCAGTACTTACTGAATGTCAATTGTACTGTTAATTGGATGACTGGAAGCATCCAGCTAACCTGATTGTAAGCTGCAGATTATTGGATCACAAGGTCCAGATTATTGTATATTAATGTCCGGATTTGTCGATTACTTACAGGACGTATTTCTATGCCACTAATATTTACGGTAGCCATAGACCAAACCTTGACCGAGGTTTCGTGACCTTTTATTTGACACACTTTTTAAATAGTAAAAAGTTATCTGACTTTAAAATTATTTCCCTACTTATTAAATCTTTTATTAATATTGTAAATTTATGTTATTTCTTTCTAAATGCAGATTGGTTTTAGATCACATAATATGATGCTCAAGCTATTTACGGATATTTATAGAAATGAGACGTACTTAAAAGGCTGCTTGTTCAAATTACGTCGGGGTCACCATTTATAGAAATTCGTTTCATTTCTAGGCGTTCTATTCGAAGATCAATCGTGTTGGTGATATATTATCTTTTAAATAAAAGATTAAACTCTAAAGGTTTTAATGTGATAAAATAAAAATATTTTTGAAGGTTTTTGGTGATAATTAAGGTTAGTATTCTTCAATAAAAGATGAAACTCATAATTAAATAATAGATTTTCAATGAAAGTAAAAGTAATTTTTTTTTACTAAAATATGAATACGACTAATTAAAAACATAAACATCAGGCGATATCCGATCTTAATGAACATTTCAGTATTTATTAATAAATTTTAATATAAAGTATTTATTATGTTATATATATATATATATATATTCTTATAAATATTAATTATTTTTATATCTACAGACACTACTATGCTTTCACAATCATTAATGTATAAAATGATAATTACGGCTATTCAGGACATCCGAGCCTAGTCACAAAATCACCATTGACTCCATAGTCTAGGATTTAGCCTCTAAACCACCGGTAATTAACACGGGAATCAATCAGACAGTATTCTAACAACCAGAAGTTGGAATGTTGCATATGATTAATTGACGGCTTTCCCTTTACCCACCCACGAGAGAGATCATCTTTAATTATCTTAAAGGGGCGTATAATTATAAATATTAATAATTATTTTATACCTTTCGCAATCAAAAGTGTAAGAAGTGATAATTACTGCTGGTCAGGAGATCGTTACAATGTCACCGATTAACATATATTTTGAATTCACTTAAACCTACAAAGTATGTATACATCTTTATTTGGGCTCTCTGAGATAAAAATTAAGCATTTTTTTTATTTTATGTAAATGCTTTTTTTTTAGCAAATTATTTTTGGAGCGAAAAAGAAAATTAATATCGTTTCTCCAGATTTTTAATAATTTCAAAACAGAATAACCAAAAAAAAAAAATGAACAGAAAAAAATAGCCAACGAAAAACAAAAACAAACAAAAAACACACACAAGATGATAGCAACTTAAAATAAAAAGAAAATGCGTTGAAAGTAAAAAAAATAAATTGAAAATGTCGAAAAAAAGGTGTGAATTCGTTAAGGAAGAGGCCGGAAGTGAGAGACGTTGACAGGCGGATTGGTTGAAACATGGGAAAGGTGAAAGTTGGGTTGCAAGGACTTGGTTCACACGACGGGCAACAAAGGGGTAAAAAGTAAAATCACAAAAATAAAATAAAATAAAAAATAAAAATAAGGAAAAAGGTTAAATAGCACAAAGGAAGAAACAACAAAAAACGGGAGACACCAAAGATTGTAAAAGACTCACTATTACAACAATCTGTCCTCTGGTTTGGCAACACCGCTCTGTAAATAGAAAGTCCAGTACTGAAATGAATTTACCATTATAACGAAATTTGGCACTTATGGGCTACCGTAGATTATGAAGAAATTGATATCTTCAATGGGGGTGCACAACGCCATATTGTTTCATCGCCCCGTTTTCGTTTTTAGATTTCGTTGGTTTGTTATGTTTTAGATTTGTACAAATACGAATTAATTCACATTCATAGATAAATAAATAAATCCAATTACATATATCGTCGTCGTCGTCGTCGTCGTTGTCATCATCATCATCATCATCATCAGCATCATCAGCATCAATCTGATTGGTTGACAATGAAGTAAACATTACTAAAGCAGCAGTTTTTTGATAATCATCAAAAAATAGACATAAAGGACATTCGGCATGAGCCCAAAGCTAATTATTTCTTCTTAAAAACATAATTTTTAATGTTTTCTTTTTTCTTCTTCTTTTTGCGAATAAAAACAATACATAAATGCAATCATCGTAGGTACTTACCCTCTAATACTAGGGGGGGCATATTTCTTTTCACAAAACTTCTTAAAATAGTTTCCTTCACACAAACTATAAAGCGGTAAACGCCTAAAGAAGGCGAAAATTGACATATCCAGGTATTATATCAACACTCAAGAAGCTAGTAGATAATGAAAAAAAAAAATAAAAGAAAGAAAGAAAAACAATAATTATATACAAAGTTTTACTCAAAAGTAACGGCATTGTGATCGCAAACAATTTATTTTAAATCCAAACTGCGCACCACGTGGATTCTCTTTAAAGTATCCAAATATACTTTCCCATCTTTATTTGCCAAGCTTCTATGTATTGCGTGAAGGTTTCTCTTGTGACGCCAACCAATTCTGCTGTTCAGTTCTATGCGTTAACTTCTCTCTTTGAGAAAGAGTTGGTTTATTGCTATTCGGTTGAGGTGCCCTTAGTAGTAATGTTGTCCGGGTTGCCCAAACATATTTGGTAGTGCTATTTCTATTGGCCGTACGCTTTTCAATCTCCACCTCTAAACATTGTTACATGTTTCGCGATGGGAGAGAGGTAAATATTAGATACGTCATCGTGGTCCTCTTTGTGGCCTCCTCACTCGCAAAAAACATCCTCCACTGATGGTAAAAGGGGGGGGAGTCATATGCAGCAAAATGTGATAAAAGAGTTTGTTCAAATACGACGTTAGTATTCTCGATCATGAGCTGCCGGATTCGCAGGATATTGTGAGCTGGTGCATTGTCGTAGTGATGAAGATGGTGTATAATCAAAATGATGCGAGAAAAATAAAATTTTGACAGAAAGCTCAGATTACAGTTATCTACTCGCAAAATATCATTTCAATCTGTTAATCGTTCTTTCATCCATAGCTTACACAACAGAAATATCTTTTTGAATATTTACAGTGTTCAATATTTCAATCGTTCTTTCATTTATTGCTCTCTCTCTCTCTCTCTCTCTCTCTCTCTCTCTCTCTCTCTCTCTCTCTCTCTCTCTGGCAACTGGAAATAAAAAATCCAGTTCTAAGTAAGCAACGCCATTCGAAAAAGTAAGCAATTTGAAGAATTGTGAATAAATCATAAAGTACATTTTGTAAATGATCATTAGCTGGGCATTAGTGAAGAAGTGGTTTCATTGTAGCAATCCAAGCATTTCTCAAAAGAAAGAAAAAAAAAACAATGTCTTTTCCTCAACTACAACATTGTATTATGCACCACACAAATGACTAGACTGACAATAAATAATTAAAAAAATAAATATTGAAAGGTATTCCAAGAATGCGTATAGCTTTTACACATGAATTTGAGTTCTTTGTGTTTGTTTTTCCTGAAAAATAAATCTGAGTATAACGGTAAAATACATTTTGTTAATGATCTCAAGTTGGTCATCAGTGATGAACTGATATCACTACAGGTTTTGGATTTTAAATCATCTTTTTTGTCCTCAGTCAGTGAAGGGTAAATCTTTCTAGACTGATCCATTCTTTTATATTTTTTCAAAATCCAGATTGTCATTTGGGGAGCTGGATTCCCCCACATTAAAAACTGACTTTGCGTGTTTGACCTTGTAACGTTACTCAAACGTGTCTCAAAGGAGACAAAGAATAGGAAAGAACTCGACCCCTTTGTTTTGTAACAATGACATTTAATTCCTCATTCTCCCACCGCGCGTGACTTCTTGTTACGGCCGTGATGTCACCCACGTTTCTAACGTGATCGTCTCTCTAACGTGCTCTACCTCCTTTTTATGGTCATTTTCATTACAGTGATGTAATTTCGTATTTCGTATGCATTTGCACGTCCGTGTCCAGTTACCAGACAATAAGAAAATAACAGCTTACTTCTGACTCTGTTGATGTGCTATATAGAGTACTATCGAAGGATACCAAGTAGCCTAAACGATTATTATTATTATTATTATTATTATTATTATTATTATTATTATTATTATTATTATTATTATTATCGTTTTTGATGTCTAGAAAATATGTATCAAGGCGAAAGGTATTTTACAGATAAAATATTTGTTAGAAATATATATCGGAAATGTTAACGTCGGAATGTTCAAACAAACAAGAATGTTAGAAAATAAATAAATAAATAAATAATGGCGATGATTTAGTGATGTCATCAAGTGATCTGTACTAATGATGTAATGAGATAGTTATAAGAGATACGTACAGTTTTAGTTTAGAGTTTGAAATCAGACTGGACAAGTTGGACAAGTTAGCACGAAACATGTTGTCTCCGCGTTTTGAAAACTGGGAGAAACGCAACTTTAGCATAATGTAGAAATTGCAACGTCTTGCAGCTTCGATGGGGAAATAATGACCCGGGAATAAAGTTATATAGAATATGATTTCGATTTGTCGTTTTCTTCCGGAGAAACCTTCAATTACAGACCAACCGAAATGAAGGAGGTATGTGTCCAGCGTAGGTTATGTATTGCCATGTAGTAAACGAACGGTCTTTATATGTGTAACCATTCTCCCGCGGTCGGCCACTAGTAGATAACGGAGACAGTTATAAATATGACGCACATACAGCATACACGTAAATATATACACACATGTCATATAGACCAGCATGCAACAGATGTTAGCTTTGGTTTTGTCCATAAGTGTATTTCTGGATAGTTGGTCTGCGCTGAATATCAAAATAATATTTAAACATATGCATTAAACATTTTGGATCACCAATGTCCTAAAAGAAAAAAAATGAAGGGATGAGGACAAGAATCTTCTGGTTGGCATCCCTGAAATAGACTTACGAAGAAAAAATATTTTTAAAAAATTAACAGCCAAAATAAAAGGATGAACGTGAGTTGCACGATACGCCCGACTGTTGTTTTCACCTTCGATGGTGCCTGTTGTCTTCCAATTCCAATTATATATATATATATATATATATATATATATATATATATATATATATATATATATATATATATATATATATATGATGTGTAGTTTGCTTGAAGCACTGTGTGGGATAGGTATGTAGTAAAGATTTAGAAGGCTGTCACAATGCGAGGAATGAAATATAGTCGTTATTGGTAAAAGTAGACGAGAACAAGTGGCAATGTACTTATTGATTTGTAAACAACGACTATATTTCATTCCTCGCATTGTGACAGCCTTCTAAATCTTTACTACATACACACACACACACACACATATATATATATATATATAGAGAGAGAGAGAGAGAGGGGGGAGATTGACCTGTTATCTCTTTTTTAAAAGTGAAATCGCCCGACCGTCAAAGGCAAGATTCAAGCAAGCAGGGTCGGACGGTCCACAGAGTTTTATAATTATATAGATAGACATAGATATTGAAGCATAAAGACGAGGAAGATTATAACGACTTGAAACTATAACTATATTATATCTAATGCATTTTAAATTATTAACAGAGTTTTTTTTCTAGACCTTTCATAAGGACGATGACTGCCTCTATTTATCATGACCTAAAAATATTGTTTGTATCTTGACTAAAGTATATGAAACAAATGAAATCCAACTTCAAATCGCTTCTATGTGACATGTGTAAACTTATTGTCACATTTGGAGAAATGACCCCCAATGGATTGATAGAATGCAAAATAAACTTCGGAATCTAGTGGGTGTGTCGTCTTCTCTTCCTTATGACCCCATTATCATAGAAGAGACGCTCATTGGCTTTCACTATTCTATCGATATTTTCATGGTAGGTGCTCGACTGAGCTCCAATGTCTGGTTCTTCCTGTAAAACATTCGCATAAATAAACTCGCCTAGCTACAGCCAATGTACAAAGAAATTTCATTTTTGTTTTTTGATAAACGAAATTTACATTAGCAGAGTTGTTCTTTTCTGAGAATTGATCGTATGTTGAAGCAAGGTTTTACTGTAAAATGTATCTTTTAAACCGTTAAATTTTCAATTTGTATTCCAATATCAACAGCACATATTAATTAACAGTGGCTTCTATATTATTTGACACATGCGCTCGACCAGCTCTTACACTGTACCAAATATTAAAACCTCGCTTCAACAACATCTAAAGACGTCCCAAGTATTACCACTCCCAGCATAGCATGTAAAAGGAAAAAGGAAAATCTATGATTACCCTGACGAATATTCTTTTACGAATTTAAAATTTGGCTTTTAATAAATAAATGCGCTTATTTAAACCGATAACTACTACTACTACTACTACTAATAATACTACTAATACTACTAATACTACTATTATTACTACTACTACTACTACATTCTGCCTTTTCCTCCTTTGCTTCTTCTCTTTGTTTTCTTACTACCTTGTTGAGAGAGGTCAGATCGGAACAAGAATCTTATTCGCGATCGACAAGACAACTACATCGAGAGT
>NC_136484.1:122911045-123071045 GCF_053919585.1 Euprymna scolopes
GCCTTTAACTTGGTAGCCATCTATATATATATATATATATATATATATATATATATATATATGTGTGTGTGTGTGTGTGTGTGTGTGTGTGTGTGTGTGTGTGTGTGTGTGTGTGTTTGCGTGTGTGTGTGTGCGTGTTTTGGGAAAAATATTTCACTCTTTGCGTATACCAATTCTTTTTTGTTTAGAAGCTCTGTACATGTTAAATATAACATTATAGCATATATAAGTGAATAACAATTTCACTATATTCCAAGTTCCACGGTATTATTTATGTTAAAAATAATTTTTTCAACATATCAAACTTTAGTACTTTTTTACAAATCTGTTTCGTTTACGTGGAGTAATCAATATATTTATGTTAACATTGAATTTTTCCATACGTATACTCATCAGAAAAGAAAAAGTTTCTTAGAAAGAAACATGACCAGGTAATAACTAGGAGGTGCAGTTAATAAAATTTACCAATTTTTCTAAAGCTTTGTCGCATCAATCCATTCGAAAAGGGCGTCGATTTTTTATTATGTTTCTAACAAGTAATAATCTTATAAGCTTACACATTCAGATGTATTGCCTTGACCTTGTGCTATTCCACTGTGGACTATGCTTGTCCTGTTTAGGAGAGATCAACGCATGTCAAAAGATAAGTTTATCATTAAACAATCCTCGCCTTTTGATCGCTGGCTATCTAAAGCCTACCTACCTGAACAACCTACGCCTCGTCACTGGCATTGCGCGGTCAGATGTGACACGAGCAGTTGCCAACTGAGTAGATATCGCCGATGAACGCCATCTCCTTCATAGATTGAACCAGCAGTCCAACGACTGAAGTCAAAGAGAAGCTTTCTTGACCATTTCAAACTCCTAACAACATTTCAGAAATAGACAAAATTACAGCTGTGGATCATGTGGCTAGAGAATGCGCACCTCCTACTGACATGGTAATCTCCCCCCCCCTTTTTTAAAGATGAACCCTCGCTCTAGTGGAAAACACTTAATCTCCCGAGAACAGGAACGGGCGATAAAAAGTTACTATGACCAGATGGGATTCCAAAATTGACCCAACCATTTGCGATACATGACATGCGATACATGACTGAGTTGTATCCTCTCTTACCCAACCCGACCGGTTCATTTTGAAAATACTTGCAGAATTAAACAATAATGAAAAGTGACTGAGTAAAAAAGTGGGAAACTGTTGTATGATCACATACTTCAAAGATACAAGAGGAAGAAGAAGAAGAAGAAGAAGAAGAAGAAGAAGAAGAAGTAGTAGTAGTAGTAGTAGTAGTAGTAGTTTTCATGTATCAGTTCGAATTCAACTTAAGAAAATGGAGGCCATTTTACTTATTCTTTTTACTGATAGATCAGTGCTTATCAAGGCACGGAGCCACACAAGGATAAGGGTTAAAGTACTAGTTGGACGATGAAAACATCTTCATAGGTTTGAAAGCAATCCTTGGAATATGGAGAATTTGGGTAGCCAAGACGACGGTTCAACAAATATTTGTTAGGATTGGACTTTAAGACGATCATGTTGTAGCCAGTTGAGAAGCAGCCCTGTTGCATTTTATTTCACATAAGGGTAGTTCTATTTGGTTTTATGTGTGCACTCAGACAGTAAAGTTCGTTGCTGAAGTTTTAACTAGACGAGTTGTTCCTGTGAATATTTTGCAAGAGGGAACGAGAGATTAGAGTTCAGTTGAACACTCCTTTCAAGAAAATAATGATTACAGTAGAGAAATTCTAGCAACGTCCTTTTTTTTTGTGAAACGCATTCCAGGTGAAAACATTACGTATTTAGATGTCATAGTATATAGTTTAAATTCTAAAAGTTTGCTTTTCTTTTTACTTTGGAAAAGCTGGACGACCAATTTAGTATGACAAATTAACTTATCTCCCTTGATTTAAATTAAGGGTCCGCCATTTTTAAACCAAGTGTAATCGTGGATGATATTTTGTCAAAAATACATCTATCACGTTTACTGGATCATCTTTCGTATTTGACGGGGGGGGGGATTTATACTACTTTCACTATGACACATAAATACGTAAAAATATTTTCACCTGAAATGCGTTGGTTTAAAATATTACCAATGTAAACAAGTACTAAATATTATTTGCTAACTTACTGCTAACACGTCCTCCCTCTCCAACAAAACCCCGGCTAATTAACCCAGGTAACGTTTTGAGGGTTTACACTGGTATCGAAATGCATTCGGTAGCGATCTATCTGTACCAAACGTTAAAATCGGCCTTTCTTTTATAAAAGGGTATTTTATAGGTTTATTCTTTACAGTCGATATACACGTTGCGTATCTGTGAAAAGAAAGATTAACAGTTAAAATAAAAAGCAACGAAAGAAAGAAAAAACAATCAAACAAAAGCAAGATGTGAACTTACCTCACTGGCATAAGCAGGATAGGTAATTGCTTGTACTGCATCCTCAATGCTCAGATAGAGAGTGCCTCCAAACTTTTCAATGAAACCAGAGGCTTCCAACACAGCATAAACCGGATCTGTTAAATATAATCGTAGACATAGAATGAGCAATCAGTTATTAATTGATATTAATTGTATTATTCGGACTTCCGTTTTGTGGTATTTTCGCAACGTTTAAGACGATGTAACCTCCGACCTTCTTCTAGTGTGTCTTTTCGATGCCTATACAGAATTTTGAAAAATCTAAAAAATTCCGAAACATTATAATAGTTTGTTAAAAAAGAGAAAAAGAGATAGAATTGTAAAAAATATCAACCATCAAAAACACAACTGGTGCAAAAATAATGTCGCTTTTTATCGTGAAAAAAAACGACATTATTTTAATGTCGCTTTTTATCGTGAAAAAAAAAGCGACATTATTTTAATGTCGCTTTTTATGGTGAAAAAAAAAACATTATTTTTGCACCAACCTAATATTATTGCTTATTGGTTCTATCTATTTTTAGCCTTTTTCCCATATTAATATACACTAGCGGGACCTGTGGAAATTCCACAGCAGCATCTTTCATGTGTAATATATTGCTGGTAGGCGTTCTGTAGACATTCAGCGTGAATGGAGACTCTGCTATATTATTGTAGCTTTTTTGTTTAAACTGTAAAAGTATTTATCTAAGTAATCTGGTTAATGTAGTGTCAGAATATATCTGGTTATTACGATTAATCTCCAATATCCTTACAGAAATCTGTGACATGTTTCTATTGTATGACTAGCAGAAACTCCACGATATTATTATACCATCTTTAGACAGAACAGATACTCCCCTTGGATCCTAGCCAGAAGACCAAGAAGGTATATTTTAGTCTCACATACGGCCCAAAACCGACATTATTTTTGTTTATTTACATTGCGTCTTCGGTGATCGGGAGATTCTATTTATTAAAAAGGGAGGATAGGCGATACCATACTATGAACATTAGTATATAAATACGCTAACTTAATGTTCGTGGTATGTTATCACCTTGTATTCTCCTTTTTAATAAATAGGATCATCTGATCGAATAGTTTATAAACTGAAAACCGTGACGTACCTACGTACGTTAAAGGTACTACGGTTTAATATATATAGATATCAAATTCTGTTTAATATTTTATCCAATAATTCTCCAAATGTATCTGCTCAGATTTTTTTTTCAGCAGAATTAAATTACACTCACGTCTTACACGTGTTTCATTGAATGACATAAACCAAACAAGTCACCAGAGACTTTAAATCGGTGGTTCCCAACCTATTTTTGGCCATACCCTACCTAGGCATTTCTAAAATCCTGATGCCTCCCCTTTGTGATATTTAATTTTTGTTATTAAAAATCCCTCTGTTATTCAGTGAAGTAAGCTTAAAAGGTCATTAGCTTGTATCTAAATAAGGTTCCAAAGAACATGGCATCAATGAAAGAGAAAAATTTTAAAACGAAATAACTCATTCTCAAATTGCCCTATAGTCTTTGGTATAGTAAGCCCAAGGGTGCACGTCCTGCCCCTGCACCACCAAAATATTGCCATGCCCCACCGGTGGGGCATGCGCCCCACGTTGGGAATGACTGCTTTAAATAAATAAATTAAATGCCTGCAAACTCTCGGTAGAAAGTAAAATGCTATTTCAAATTCAGCCATTGCCAACCGTCGAAAATATCTTAAAACTCAAGCGCCACAGAAAATGCTTTTTTAAATTTAATCGTTAGACAAACGAATATGAAAAAAAGAATTGCTTTTCTAAACTTACACTTTACAAACCAAGGAAATGCTAGGTAAAACTTCAGCGTTGTAAACAAGGAAAATGATATTTCAAACCTGAGTTTTACAGATCAAATAAAATTATATTTATAACCTCACTGTTACAAATCACGTATAATAATTTTTCAAACCTCAATAAAGGACAAAGAAAAATGATGTTTTTATATCTCAGTTTTACTGACTAAGGAAAATGAATTTCCAGATCTCAACGTTACAGACAAAGGAAAATATTTCAAACTTCAGTTTTATAAGACAGGGAAAATATATATTTAAAACTTCAGCGTTACAAACTGACAAAAATGAGATTTCAAACCTTAGCGTTACAGACAAAGGAAAATTATAATTCAAATTTCTGCGTTACAGACCAAGTAAGATGATATTTCATACCTCAACAGTACAAACCAAGGAAAATATTTTAAACCTCAATGTTATAGACAAAAGAATATAATATTTCACATCTCAGCGCTATAGACCATGGAAAATAATATTTCAAACCTCGGCGTTACAGAGAAAGGGAAATGATATTTCAAATCTCAACATTATAGATTTACAATACGTACCGACAGACATAGCCTATTTTAAAAATGCTTGTGCGCATCTAAAGTAAGATATGTTCAATCAATCTGCGCATTTAGTGGTGAAAATACTATTACAAACTGAAGTGTGACAGATCGACACTATAACCAACTGAAAGAGGTTTTCACAGAGATGCGAGGACGGGTCGAATAATGACTAACTTAATGTAAAAATAGACTTGACTACAACTTGGATGTCTTCAAGCAAAAAGCACATATCAGTAAAGATATTCATCTCACAAAGAATAACTTTCTATCAAGGTCATCTTTCCGTTCATACTTTCTTAGCGATGATAATGTTAGGTTAAGAAGTTGTTATGGGCTGGGTTGTAATGTCATAAAAGTGGAGAGTCTTGAATGGAAAATTGTAGAATACTTACAGTTTTCTTTTTCGTTGTTAACGATTCATAAGTAAAAATAGACGATATTGAAAAATATGCGTACTAATAACGATGTACGCCGTACGCTGGGCTCAAGTGTTTAGTAATTCCAGGAATACCTTTTCATGAAAATCGCTCCAGACAAGATGTTAAGCCACTTGATGTAATGAGGTAATAAAAACGAAAGATGATTATCGCAAAACAGAAGATGTCTATTGACCTTATTATCGAATAAGCCAAGAGTATGGATAGGAAAAAAACAATCAGTAGGAAGATTGTCACAAGCCTGCAAAAAGAAGCTCCTGAAATAAGAAGCTGTATTACAATGAGGTACCAAACTAACGAATTGATGGAGATCACTAAATCAACCAGTTAAACGATTTGGAACAAAGGAAATGGGGAATACATTAGATAATTCTAAAGAAGACATGCCATAACATTTATTGTACAAATAGGTGAGACTAGTAAACATCATGTATGTGACAAAGAGGCTGCAGAAAAGATGGAGCCAATCAAATTACTTAATAATGTTAAGTTATCAATAACCTTCAAATGGAATAAAGATTCACCAGCTCAAATATAACAACAGTACTCCACGCAGAGTTTGATAGTAGATGCAATTCTCTATCTATATAAAAGCCAAGCACGTCCAAGGATGGAGTACTGCTGCCATATCACAGGAGCTGCTATATATAGCCTATCCTGCCTTGACAGAGTACAAAATAGACTTCGTAGCCTAGTAGGAAATACCCTTTTCTCTTCCCTACAACCTCTCTCCCACAGAAGGGACGTTGCGAGCCTGTCGTTGTTTTATCGTTATTTCCATGGCAAGTGCTCGTCTGAGCTCCAATCTCTGGTCCCCCTCGCCAATCTTTCACGAAAAACACCCGTCTAGCTGAAACCACTGTCAGTAATTTTCCCCACTCTTTAACTGTGCTTTAATCAAAACGTACATTCCATGAACAAAGCTTCTTTCTTAGAAGTGCACGCTTGTGGAACTCTGTTCCGTTTGTGTGTTTCTCACTTGACTACAACTTGGATGTCTTCAAGTCCAGCATAAACAAGTTTCTGATGAACCGCCCCATTAAGTAAGACACTTAATCAGATCTCCATTACTAGCGATTACTACGATAGTGTCCCATTGATTACTGTACACGCAATAACCCTTATCCCGGAGTGGCCTCTGGGCCTTGATAAGTGGTGACTTCCTTGTAAAAAGATTTGCAGAGATAGTAAAATAGTCTCAGATGTGATAAAGTGTTTAGAGCGATAGAGAGAACTGATTTTACAAGAAGCAGAAAGAGCAATGTATCTAATATACGAACTCCACAAAAGATTTGACGAGAAAGAAAGACTAAAAAGTTTTAGAGTCGAGTTTTCATCGGTAACAAAGCCATTCATGAGAATCACAGGAAGAAAAGAAACACGCCCACGATTAAAAGACACAAATTGAGTCTTAACAGAATCAAACGAAACAAACCATTTCTTATACCGATCCCTAATTTAATACAGGTTAACTTTTAGATTTTATATAAATTTTCATATAATATTACGCAATTAAAAAAATAATAGTTCTCGTATTGACGAATAGAAAGTTACATTTTTTAAAAGATGCCGTTCGTATAAAAAATAATTCCAACTTGGCTAAGACAGTTTTTTTTGGGGGGGGATGAGTTAAATTAAGTTATATTTTAGTTTTCTTAAAATACTGCAACGATTCACCAAATGAACTGACCAAGTAAAATCAAATATTGATTTTTTTTTTTTTTTGGAGAAAGTTATTCAATGGCAAAAATCGAAAAAGAGATTGAATCTACTTTATATATTAGACGCTACAAGTCAATGATTACTTGCACATTTTCTTGATCAAACGTAACTTTGAATTTTCTAATTACATTTAATCTATATTTTAAAATGAATGCCTACTGAATATTTATTGAATTCAGCAATGCAATAGTATAGGAAAAAAGGAAAATTTTTACATGCTATTTTTTGATGGAGAGAAACTGATAGATTATTTGACCATCTATGATAAAAAAAGAATGTGATTTAAAAAAAGTTTAAACAATTCTAGACATGAGAAAAACTAAATCAGCGACTCACCTTTGATATCAGCATAAAGAATTTTTATGCCAATTTTGGAATAGTCTGTTGATAACTGCAAAACAAAAAGAAGTGTTTGTCTTGTTTTAATAATAAATACACGTTTATTTCTTTATGTTTACGGTTAGTGTCATCGTTTCTCCCACATACGCCCTTCTTCATCACAGACGCGTACAAAAATAGCATTTTGACATGGGGAAGTGGAGGAGGAGGAGGAGGAGGAGGAGGAGAAGGAAGAGTAAGGGAACATTTTGACATTAATCTGTTGTACATTATTTGAACTTGCAATCCTATGTAATTATAATTAAGATAATATAATAATATATGCCTCATCCGGGTAAAAATATATAATATCCAGTGAATCTATCTATCTATCTATCTATCTATCTATCTATCTATCTATTATATAAAAGGAATGCTGTGTGTATGTGAGGTTGTTACCTATGGACTCTGAAACGACTGCATCGATTTTTGTGAAATTTGACATAAATGTACTTTATGTATCTGGCAATGTCTTCAATAAATATCGATTATAAAAAAAATCCGACGAAAGAAAGAACAGGCGATTCTGACCAAAGTTAATGCCTTATACAACCTAACATTACAAGTGCATTTGAGAAGTTTTATTATCACACAACCAGAAAGGTTCGGTATAAAATCAACAGGAGATTCTTTGATATGACAGAGGCGTGTCCGAAATGAATGTTTCTGTTTAGAGCACAATTGAACTATGATACTTGATTTTTGCATTTTAAACTTTTGATTCAAACCATCTATAATATAAATCTCACCTGTCTGTTTAAATGTATGTATGTATGTATGTTTGTTTGTTTGTATGTTTGTCTAAAACGACGGATTTTCACGAGATAGATATCGTTTTGAAAGTCGACCCTTCGACGACAAATATCGAAAAATTGGCCAAAAACATTAATTCCTTCACCTTCAACTCGGCAGTTTTCTACAAGGAGATTCGATGTTTTGCGTCGCCATTTTTGCAAGTCAACGTATCGGTTGGAATGACTTTATTAATTTCAACATTCCGAACTTCCGGTCGCGTCATGGAGTAGGGGTAACACGCCAGGTTTCCTTCACTTTCTTTTCCGCCTTCGCGTCACGAGTTCGAGCTTGCCTACTTACTACCACATTTTTTTTTTGCTCAACACATTCCTCCAAACACCCGGGCAACGCCGGGCACCCAAGCTAGTTATGTATAAAGATAATTTAATAAAATCAACAGTAGGTTCTCTACAGTGCAATGTAGCCTACAATGCATTCTGGACTAAGTCACTGCGTGGAGGCATATGAAGCTTCTTTTTTTTTGCACCGCAATGGGTCACTACCTAGAGCAGGCAATCAATCGATTTGATTGAAAAACGGTTGCTTTCACTGATTTCGATGACAATAAAAATATGGGAGTGTGAAACATTCGTTGATCATCATTCAATCTCGAGCAACGTCTTGTATCCCGGCTAGTGAAATATAAGCTGTCTTTCATTCTTTATAAACAGTTTTCTTATAAATACATTGTTAAAAATTATGATGTCTTCATTATGGTATACATAAAACGCACACACACGAGTTGGACAGCAACATTATTGTTCATATTATATTAAAATTCTGTAGAGTACAGGCGGAGAAACATGGAACAGGAAGGGAATTCTGAAGGAAAGCAATCCGATGAAACAAGCTGCCAAATTAAAATATCTTCCGGCATCTAGGCATCTCTTCAATGAAAGGGCGGTGTTTTGCTACTAGTTATATGAATCGGGAGTATTTTCGTTCCGAGAGTACAAGCGTAGCAGTTCATTCAAGCACATTCCCTGTAAAACTAGCACAGAGATGCAATACTGTGGTGATGCAACAGGTTAGAAATTCTATTTTGTATTTTGTCATAGAGGATTAGGCTAATGGTTGACGCGCTAACCCAAATGACAATAATACACCATGCACAGGTTATAATAAACTTCTGAAAGGGATGAACCTATGCTCCCAGCTGAGGCTAAAAATAATGACTTGTCTTTAAATAATCAAATACGAGGTTGGGTCAGACTAATGTCGGAGCAGACAAAAATTATTTTGAAAAATGATTGACCTTCAAAAAGAGTACACACATAAAAGTTGCAGTATACACAACATAAATGGACCTATTTTCCCTCCAAAACTAGACAGAACGGATATTGAAATTCTAGTTCTCTTGGTTTCGCCTTATTTTGGGCACATTCCAATGAAGATAGACTTTAAGGAGTCAATGAACAAGATATTAGATTAAGTTCCGGTTATTATTTCCTCCGACACAGCGATATATCTATTGGCTTGAAATTGTTGATGTTTTGTGTATAATTACTATGCATTCCTCCCCCCCCCCAAAAAAAAAAACAAAACAAAACAAATACCTACCTGCTCAAATACTTTTATTCCAACTGTGTCGATGAAATTCATGGCACTGCAATCAATAATTATACAACTGATCGAAAGGTCAAGTTTCATTTCATTTTGGTCTGCATTTGGAACTGTAGTTTGACCGTCAGCTTCTACAACTTTGCTGAATTCAGCTTTCTAGAAAATAATATTGAAAGTAATATTGAAAATTATTTTGGTGATAATATTAAAAATAATATTGGCGATAGTATTTAAAATGACAATAGAATTAATATTGAAGATATTGAAAATAATATTGAAAATAACGTTGAAAATAATACTAATAATACCGTTAAATAATAATATTGAGCATAACATTCAAACTAACATTGAATATAATATTGAACATAACAGTGAAACCAATACTGAAAATAATGTTGAAAATAGTGTTAAAATAACATAGAAAACAATATTGAAAATAATATTGAAAATAACATTGAAAACAATATTGCAAATAACATTGGAAACAGTACTGAAAATAATATTAAAAAACATATTGAACGTATCATTGAAAACAATACTGATAATATTGATGATGTCAAGGTAATTTACCCTTGCTGGTTACTGTAGTATAAAGCCTTCCTGAATTTATGAATAAAGTCGTTATAACCAAATCAGGAGAAGCCAAAAAGGAGAATCGAAATGAGGAATCAACTCCAGTCAATCCAATACCTATGTATTTTCTGTCATTACTCTTTAATTCTTAATTAACTTGCACTCGCGTTATTTTTTTCGTTCTGTCCTTTAAGGCCGCCATCTTTAATCTCAACCTCAACCGTAAAGGGCCGCAAAAAATAAAAGCAACAGAAGAAATTGTATTCACAAAAAGTAGAGAATTAATGGACTGACAGAGGCTGCTTTTTTATTTCGTTTCTCTTCTCATTTCTACTGGTTGGTCATAGATGTCTTTCTGCTCTATTCTCAGAGAGCATACAGTAACAAAAAAAAAATACAGCAGAGCACGATAACATAAAATAACATTGAAAACAAAACGAAAACCCAAGAACTTATGCTGCTGATTTATTTATTTTATATTATTTTTATTGTTATTTTCCGTCAAAATGTTACATTACTAGTGAAACCGTCTGTCTAAAATGACAAGAAAACAATTATGCTATTGACCAAAGTTAATACATTATGCAGCCTAACATCACAAGTATAGTTGAGAAGTTTTATTACCACGCAATCAGAAAGGCTCGGTATAAAATCAACAGTAGGTTTTTTAATAAGCTGACAGAAGTATTGATATGAAACCACAGAATTACGTTAGTAATTTAATTTTCTACATATAAATTATCATTTCTGATGATCTAAAGAAAAAAATATCAAATGTTGACTTTTTTGTTATTAAGTAAAGTATTTATTTCCAAATTCATTTCAGGCGACGGGGTAAGTCTGTCTGACTTTCTATATGCGTTATTGCTCTCTCCTTAAAATATTTTAGTGTCTTATATCAAATGACTTCATGCCCTGTCCGGAGTGATGTTTTTAAAAAGAAACATAACTCAGATCGACCCCGGTTGAGTTACAAGTTGATGTTAATTGTTAAAAATGAATATAGGTGTGTACGCGTCTTGTACATGTCAGGGTTAGGGTTAGGGTCAGGATTAGGGTTATTTTGTTATAATATAGAAACACGAGGCGAGTACATTTTGGAACAACATCATTTATAGTCTTTCCCCGCAACCGCGTTTCTCTCTCTCTCTCTCTCTCTCTCTCTCTCTCTCTCTCTCTCTCTCTCTCTCAACAAGCGATTATAGGCACATAATTAGGATCGGTTCATGTACGAAAGAGCGAAAATAAGATCGATTGAAGTATTCAATGTGATTTGAGTGCAGCGTAATAAAATGTATGGCCATAGGATGACCTCTACTCGACTTTGCAAACAAGTTAATAATTATAAATTTATAAAAAAAAATGCAATTAATTGTTAACAGTAAAACCCAAAACAAGCAGCGTCTTGTCTAATGTTATCCTGTTTTCACCTCTGTTATATAGAAAGAAAGAGTGTGGGTAGGAAGGAGAAGGGGAGAAAGAAAGAGAGAGTGTGAGTATGAGAGAGAAGGAGAGAAAGAAAGAGAGAGTGTGGGTGGGAGAGAAGGAGAAGTAACAGAAAAAAGTGTGTGTTTTATATAATGAATTAGGGTGCCGTTATATTACGGTGTATGTTGAGCAAAAAAAACGTGGGGGGGGTAGTAGGAAGGCAGTCTCGAACCCGTATCGAGAAGGAGGAAAAGAACGGAGAAAACGTGACGTCTTTGCTGTTACGACCACCGCCAAACCGGAAGTGATATAGGTTTAAATTAAGGCTAGACAATCGAAAAGAGGGGATGGCTTCGAAAATATCGACGAAAAAAGCGACCCCTCCCTGTAGAAAAGTGCCCAGTTGAAGGTGAAAAATTAATGTTTTTAGCCAATTTTTCGGTATTTGTCGTCAGAAGGGTCGTATCTTCAAAACGATACTGATTTTGTGAAAATCCGTCACCTCAGTCGAAAGTTTTAGGCAGACATGCAAACATACATACATTTATATATTTGTAGCTCAAATTTTCGACCCAAACCAATGTAAAAGCTTGCCCTATCTCTGAATACCTTTTATGTAAAATTTCAAATGTTTAGACCAGAAATTGTCTTTAGTAATTTGGTAGAGACCGCAGAGGTAAAATATTTTTAAACTTTGGCCCCTATTATGATCCCTTAACATTTATTGTTTTGGACTCAAATCAAGTTATTAAGTTAGATCCATGTCCAAGGAACCTATATCTAAAATTTCAAGTGTTTAGACCCAAAATTGTCGGAGGAGTTTGGTAGAGTTCTCAAAGGTCAAATCGTTGAACTGTGACCCCTTAACAACCAAATTTCTGGCCGAAAACCGATTACAAAGATTTTCCCAAATCTCAGTATACTTTATATCAAATTTCGAGTCTGTAGACTGAAAGTTGACGGAGTTATGTGTGTGTGTGTGCGTGTATGTGAGTTCCTTCCTCATAGGTTCTGAAACGGCTGCACCTATCTTTAGCAAATTTCACACGAAAATAAGTATCTAAAATCGAAAAATTCCGATCTTAAAAGCAGTTTTTCTCTTTTATAGATAAAAGAATAATTTTACAGAAGGATATTTTATGTTACACCGGCAAGGGAGGTAATAAAATTTCAGCAAATCATTTCTTCTTTAAAAAAAAGCAAACAGATTTATTATAATCTGGAGATAAACCTTAATGGTAGAGTATCCGACTACGGATAGATTGATCTCCTGTTCAAGCCCGGGTGTACCTCACCATTTTATGTTAAAATTCTGTGTAGCTTAATTGCCATACATATTTTCATAACTTACTATATATATATATATATATATATATATATATATATATATATATATAGTAAGTTATGAAAATATAACTATATATATATATATATATATATATATATATATATATATATATATATAGTAAGTTATGAAAATATATATATAAAAAATCAACTAATAAATAAATAAATAATACGTCCAAATAAAAATAGGCGACTTTCTAAGAAAAACACGAGGCGGAGACGTTAACCTTAATATCGTTTAACAAATCAACAACAAAAACTACGTTAACAGATAAACGATAAAAAGTAAGCAGTAAATTGTCTATGGCATGATAGCGTAATGGGTTAGGGCGCTGGACTGAAATACATAAGATCCAGGATTCGAATTCTAACAACAGTCAAGCTACGCTGAAGAGAGGTAGGACTCCGAAACACGCGTGTCCATAGATTACTGTGTTTAAAAATAATAAATTAAAATAAATATATATATATATATATATATATATATATATATATATATATATATATATATATATATACAGAGAGAGAGAGAGATATAGATAGAGAGAGAGGGGGGAGAAAGAGAGGAGGGAGAAAGAAAGAAAAACAGAGAGAGATTATCTGACAAAAACAAGACTCCATAAAGAGTAAAATTGGTATTCATCATAAAAATAAAAATACAGCTGTTTTCTATAGACAAAGTAAACAGCAAGAACAAAATCTTCATATTTTTTTTCTTAAAATGCAAGGACCCACTAGTGTTGAGATACACAGTAAGAAGGCCACGGGTCATCAAAGGTTGAGAAACGCTGAACTAATAAGTCATCAAATTTATAGAAAAAAATGTATTTCGTATATTTTTTACAAAAAAAAAATATATATATATTTTGAAATCCAAATTTTAGACGGAAGTTGGGTATACATGTACAATAGAATAACTCATTGATTGTAGTATTTTTTGCTTTAAATCATCTCTCAAGCATTTTAAAGTAAAATAAGTCCGAATTTTATCAACTAGTTCAGTGTTTCTCAACTGGGATCCTTTAATCGGGGTGTCATAAGAGGACACCAGAAAAATGTAATACAAAATGCAGAAAATTGCAATGTATGAATAAGGTAGCTAGACTCCAGCCTAATTTATTTTTATATATGAATTTAATTGGTTCTGGCTTATCCTGAAAGGCATTTTTAACGTAAATCGCCTGATCTGTTTCAAGCCAGATTAAGATGAGTTTTATAATTATATAGATAGATTAAATGCAGTATTTTAATGATGAGACCCAATGACAATTAACCATTTTTACAGTCAACTGACAGCATACAGTATGAGAGGTTAAATTTGACAAAATTTAACTATTCTGTAAAAGGTACTTCTTCAGCAATTAAAAAATATTTCTTTTTATCAAACAACTTATTATCGCTGGTACGTATGTATTGAGTATATGGAAGATTGCAATATGATTATACGAAAACCACTATGCATAATATTAGTACGAAAGATAAGAAAGTATTGAATAAGAATATGGTTAAATTTGTGCTCCATTTTTGCATTAAATACTAATTCCTATTAAACCCTATTTTTATCTGTAACTGTTTTTATCGTACATATCATCGTACATCATACTCCGATGAGTACCTTAGGAATATCTTGGACACTGCCCGACGATAGAGATCGAAATAAAGTGAAACACAATGATGATGATGATGATGATGATGATGATGATGCTGCTGATGATGATGATGATGATGATGATGATGATGATGATGATGATGATGATGATGATGATGATGATGATCTCTAAAGATGCATCAAACGGATACCATACCATAACACTAGATTCGCGGCACCCTAATAGTGGAACGGACAGATTGCCAGTCAGTATATCTCTACGATATTATATAAAAGGAACTTTGTCTGTGTGTGTGTTTGTGTGTGTGTGTGTGTGTGTGTGTGTGTGTTCGTTCCATATAGACTCCGCAACGACTGCGCCAATTTATATGCAATTTCACACAAGTGTACTTTGTGTATCTGGCAGTGTTCTTAGATAGGTTTTGTGTCAAGATATTTTTGATAAGTATCGATAATCGATAATAAAAAATCAGATGAGAAAAGGAACAAACGATTTTGATCAAGTTCCTTTTATATATATATATATATATATATATATATATATATATATATATATATATATATATATATTAGGTTGGTGCCAAAATAATGTGTTTTTTACGTTCAACTATACATATAAGAACGACATTATTTTTGCACCAACATAATATACATACAGACAATGTTCTTTATATATATATATATATATATATATATATATATATATATATATATATATATATATATATATATATATATAAAGGACATTGTTTGTGTGTGTGAGTTCATTCGCTCGAAAATGGGTTAAGGTTGATTTTTGTGAAATTTCACATGAATTGTACTTTATGTGTCTGGCTGTGTTCTTAGATAGATAGGCTTTTTATCGGAAAGTATTTGATAAGTATCGATAATTGATAATCGAAATAATCCGATGAAAGAAGGAACAGGCGCTTTTGACCAAAGTTTACACAGGCTAACATCAAAAGTGCATTTGAAAAGTTTTATTACTACGCAAACCGAAAAGCCCGTTTCCTGGGAATGAATGACATCAACGATTGTTTCACACTTATATTTTTATTGTAATTGAAATCGATGAAATTGCCCATTTTTCAATCAAATCAATTGATTAGCTGCTCCAACTGGGGACCCATCGTGGTGCACTTAGAACAAGATTCATATGCCTCTCTTAGCGACTTAGTTCACAACACACTGTAATCTACATTGCACTGTAGAGAACCTACTACACAATTAGAATTATGAAGCCCTTTTTAGAATAGATCTTGTTAAGGAAATATAAACTAAGAAACAATCAACTAGAAACACTTAAATAGCTTAATTTACCAACACCTCAAAGCACACGATACCGCCAAAACCGAATTTAGGGTTATACTAATTAAAAACACTGCCATTTTAAACGTCTCACAATTACTGAAGCCCTACTAATCCGTATAGAAAAAAAATATATCAATCAGCCTCAATACGAAGGGGAAGGCACACTTAGGTGCTTTTAAGTATTTTAGTATTTTAAACGATTTTAATTAAACCCACTAGCGCATTTTGTTTTAAATTTTTTCATCACTAGCCTGACGACGACTTGTCGAAAACGTTCGCGAATACGGCGAATTTCTTTTCACACTCGAACAGAACGTTCGAACACTATCCCGCCAAAAAGGAAAAAACGGATTGTAAGAGAAACATTATATACATATATATTTGTGTGTGTGTGTGTGTGTGTGTGTGTGTGTGTGTGTATGTGTGTGTGTGTGTGTGTGTGTGTGTGTGTGTGTGTGTGTGTGCGTGCGTATTACTAGGAGAACACGGCAATAAGACCATTATCCAGTCATGATGTAATGAAATAGTGAGGACTTAATAGGTCACTGGTTGTCAACTTGAATTATTCTGTTTTTCCTTTAAAACGACGAAAAGAATTCCCAGAAAATAGGTTTAATATCAACTCTTCCCAGCCTACAACAAACGTTGACAAAGGGGAGTTGCCAGCCAGCAACTGTCTGGGGTTACGGCGAAGAAATGAACACGGTAGGAGATTGATCGAGTGATATAATATTGTCATGATGCGACACGATCGATTAGGTAGAAAATATAATTAAGGACTATGTATGCATGCAACAGACGGAGACACGTTTCTAAAGTTAGTATTGTGTGGCTAGTGATCGGAGAAGCGAATAAGAATCTTGATCTAGGTTGTAGGTTATGTGAGTGGGTAAAGGTCACGTTTGTGATACTACTGTTGTTATTTTGAGAAGAAATAGAAATAAAAGACATTTATTGTTCGATTGTCCGATTTATGTTGGGTTGAGGTATTTGAGAATAAAAACAATTTTTAAAATTACGGTCACTGATCAAAGAGCAAATTGGAAAATCCAAACAGTATCATAGCGTAACGAATAAAGTACTAGGTTAAATTCAGTTCTAAGTGAAATTCTTTTAGAAATTGCGGGTTCAATCCCCAATGTGTGCGATACTAAGAATGCAATTACGACTAACTTAACGCTTCTACCCGTGTATGGCTGACGAAACAAGAGCATGCTACCCACGTATATTAAATAAAACATTCCGTTCCAAATTTTCGACAAAGTTTTCCCGAGTTCGACAGAAAGATTCCCGAGTTCGACAAGATGTAACGTAGTTGTTAATATGTATGGACCCAACATGTTGTAGACTCCGTCGCAAGGAACATAAGAAAAGAAGAGGAAAGAATTTCAACTCGCTGTTTCAGCCTTTAACAAAATACCTTTATTTTTCCTTCTCCGGTCACGAGTGACTTCTCGTCTTGGCTGTGACGTCACTCACGTGTCTAACGTGATCATCGGTCCGCTGATGCGTTTTGTCGTTTATAATCTTTTTGCGTCACCTCACACACAGCTCGACCATTTGCATACAGCTGCCATACGCGCGTCCACGCTCTGTTACAAAGCTAAACCTGAAGACGGTCGAAACAGTTTGAAACATCGTAAAAATAACGCTACAGATGAGAACAGTATTCTGAATAATACGAATAACCAATCAGAGCTAGACTTGAGCTTCAGGTGTGCAGACGTTCCGCCTTTTGCTTCCTCCAGCAAAAGTTGGAGACCTGACTCTATATATAAGGCTGAATGGATCAAGAAAATGTCGGCATTTAACCACAATAAATGTATAAGCTATCAAAAACCTCTCATATTCCGACTTTTCATATTTTACTGCAACAGCTTTCGTACTTTGGTACGAGTAAAACACGGATCACATAATGTGATACTTAAAATTCGAATTTGGCCATTTTTTCTGGTGTTTTTTGTTTTTTTTGTTATTTCTTTGTTGTCCATCTATAATATAAATCTCACCTGTTTGTTTAAATGTATGCAATATATGTATGTATGCATGTATGTATGTATGTATGTATGTAGGTATGTATGTATGTATGTATGTATGTATTGAAAGTCTTACAAATCGACAGCGACACATGGGAAGAACTTACTCTGCAAAGGCCGAAGTGGCGAAAGCTTGTACGTGAAAGTTGTGATGCTCTAGAGAAAAGAAAGCAGGCCCACAGCAATCTGAAGAGAGAGCTTCGCAAATGTTTAATTCACGGTCTTAACCATGACACACAGAGCTGAGCTGAAAATGCGACACTTGTGAACGAGTGCTTTTGTCAAAAGCTGGCTACGTCAACCACCTTAAGTCGCACAAAACACCTGTTCAGGTGAACTTTGCACCTGTTAGTCTGAACCAAACGATTTGTTTAGCATGCAGCAAAGTTTGCAAGTCTACTGCTGGTCTGAGAAAACATGTGATTGTTCATCCTTCAGAGGAAGTCAACTCGATAGAAATTGCTAAATTTGTATGTCACATCTGCTTCAAGATGTGCAAATCTGTGGTGGGAATGCAGAGTCATCTGAGATGGCTTAGACGACAAGATTGGGAGAACTCAATGTGACGGCGATTATCTGGAAATATGCAGCAATCATCATGTATGTATGTATGTATGTATGCATGTATGTATGCGTGTATGTATGTATTTATGTATGTTTAAAACTTTCGACAGAGGCGACGGATTTTTACGAGATCGGTATCATTTTGAAGATCGACCCTTTGGACGACAAATATCGAAAATTGGCCAAATACATTAATTCCTTCACCCTCAACTGGACACTTTTCTACAGAGAGGGGTCGATTTTTTCGCCGATATTTTCGGAAGTCATCCCCTCTTCCGATTGATTAGCCTTAATTTAAACCTACGTAACTTCATGTTTGGCGATGGACGCAACAGCAAAGGTGTCATGTTTTTATTTCACGTTCTTTTCATCCTTCGCGGTACGGGTTCGAGTCTACCTGCCTACTACCACATTTTTTTTTTTTTTTGCTCATCATACACCTCCAAACACCCGGACAACGCCGGGCACCCAGGTTAATCATTAAATAAAAAAGAAAAGGTCAAATCGTACTGTGATTAAATCTGACCGGCCTCCACCTGTATTTTTTTCTTTTAACGCACAATACATATCAAACAAATGCAAACTATTATTATAGACTTACTGATCGCTCTTTTTCCATCACTTTCATCTTTTTCAGAACTTTCTCGGGTCTTACGCCGGACGTTTCGTGTATTTGTCGAACAAAGATGTCTGCGTTTGCAAAATAGACAGGCGAGTTGTAGTAAACAATTCTGACATCGGCTTGCTGGACAGACTGTAAAACAACAAAAAACACAAACATGAATATTTTTAAGATGCGTTGATTAAAACTGCGCGTTGAGTGATAAAAATAATATTTTAAATTTACGTGATAGACCGACGGACCGTCTGACTGACAGAATCCTTATAAAAATTAGAATCGCAAAACCATTAACAAATATAACGGGTGCTTAATACAAAATAGATTCTTAATAATGCTTAATGACATAATGATATTAATAACACAAATTTCATTTAAGTAGCTCGATAGTGCGATACTAGAGCTATAAATACTTTTATGATATGCCGCTTCACTAAGAATAGACATTCATTTTTATGTTCATCTCAAAAAGTTTCAGTTTTATTTACACGCGTGCAATAGTTTCAGATCTTTACTGATATGTTTCTCATATTTGTAAGGATAATCATCAGCGCTAACTGTGTATAAAAACAACATAACAAAATGATGTCTGTTTCTAGTGAAGTGGTATATATATATATATATATATATATATATATGATTATAAATATATATACATATATATATATGTATATATTGTATATATATATATATATATATATATATATATTTAATTATTTATTTAAAGTAGAAAAAGTCAAGATATTGTAGAATTAAATTTACAATATTTTATTCAAAACAAGTAATATGAAGTAAATTGGAAAGGTTCCTTAAGCCATGAAATTTCGAAAAAAGAAGCTATTCTCCTCAAAGGAAAAAAAGTTAGAAAAAGGTAAGTATAGATAAGTATTTATTTTTGGTGATTAGCTCAATTTTTTAAAACATTCCAGAAACAAAATTGAAAGAAAAATATAATCTTAGCGATAAAAATGAAAGGGAATGCGAGACATATTGGACTTAGCTGAGTATTCCCTTTCATTTTATCTATAAACTTATACTTTTCTTTCAATTTTCTTTCTCGAATATTTTCAAAAATTGAGCTAACCTGCAAAAATAGATACTTATCTATACTTACCTTTGGCTAACTTTTTTCCTCTGAAGAGAAGAACCTTTCTTTGAAACTCCATGGAATAAGGAAATTGTCACCTGTATTTCTTATTCTTTATTTTGAATAAAATATTGTAAATTTAATTCTATAATATCTCGATTTTTTTCTACTTATATTAGGCCTTATCGCTGATATTGAGTTCGATTCCTAGACACAGTCATAATACGCCGAAGAGAGGTAGGAACCTCGAAACCTGCATGTCCGTTGTAAAAATAATAAGTAAATAAATAGAAATATTTATCTACGTCCAAATATAATACGGGCGATTTTCTACGTAAAACGATCTATTTAATCGCATTTATCATTTAAAAAGTGAACAAGAAATTTGTATATAAAATATATATATATATATATATATATATATATATATATATATATATATATATATATATATGATTAGTTTTTTGGAAAAAGAATTCCAGCAGAGTGCTCAATTAAAAGGAAAATTCCAAATTTTAAGAGCGTACTTATATTTTGTGTACAGAAAGTTGTTAGTTGAGACAGGTCATTGGTACCGTCGGTTTCAAGCCCGATAATAAGGCCCGTTTAAGGTATCCTTATCAAGCTCTCTTCAGCCAATATTCGTCTATCTTATAACCGGAAGTGTGAAGTATATATACCTCGCGAATCCACGTTCAAATCTCGTTTTGTTTAATCCCCCCCTTTTTTTTATCTATATATATATATATATATATATATATATATATATATATATATATATATATATATATATATATATATATATCGGGTAATGTAATACCTAATTTTCAACTTTGAATTATTTAAATTTAAGATCTAATTTCGAAAAAATGTTTTTTTTATATGAATCGATTTTAATTTGAACCCCATTTAATTTTAAAATCTCTTTCCTTATGTATAAAAACTTTCAAATCTGTATTGGTATCGGTTAAAAACTTAAAAATTCGTTTAATTATATCGAACATTTAAAAATTTCCAAAAATACGTTTAAAGTTTTAAAAAATATATTTTTAATTATATCGAATCACGTTTAAAAATTTCGAAATACGTTTAAAAATTATTTTTTAAATACTTATTTATATTTTATTTATATTTATATATTTTATTTATTATTATTTTATTTTTTTTATTTATATTTATATATTTTATTTATTATTATTTTATATTTATATATTTTATTTATTTATATTTTATTTATATTATTTATACTTATAAATCTATTAACCAAGAGGCTACAGAAGTTGCCACAAAATTAGGTATAGAATACAGAGTAAATAGGTTAGCAAAGAAAAATGTGTTTATAACTTTAAAAGACCACAAGGAAAATTTTAATAATAGGCCAACCTGCAGGTTAATAAACCCGGCTAAAAGCGAAATCGGTCTAGCTAGCAAGTCTATACTTAGAGAAATAGTAAAAGAGATAAAAAGAAAATCAAATCTTAATTTGTGGGCAGACACTAGCGCGGTACTGGACTGGTTTAAAAACATAACTGAACCACACAAATGTAAGTTTACACAACTGGATATCGTCGATTTTTACCCTTCAATCACTAAGGAAATCCTAGAAAAATCGTTGATCTTCGCATCAAAATATAGAAAGATAAGTGAGCTCGATAAGGAAACAATCATGCAAGCTCGACAGACCCTTTTATTTTTTGACGATAAAACGTGGGTCAAAAAATCAAACCCCGAAGACCCCTTTGACGTCGCGATGGGGGCGTATGACAGTGCGGATATCTGCGATCTGGTTGGACTTTTTCTACTGGAGACCATGAAATATAAATTCCCAGATCACTTTTTTGGATTATATAGAGATGATGGACTTTGCCTATCGCGTGACTACAATGGATGTGCACTAGACAGGCTTAGAAAAGACCTAACTGAATTTTTTAAGGAACTAGGCTTTAAAATAATAATACAGACAAATTTAGATAGAGTAGATTTTTTAGATGCCACTCTAGATCTCGAGAAGAAAATACACAAACCCTTTCACAAACTAAATGAAAAACTCATGTATATAAATAAGGGTTCATGCCACCCACCCACAGTGTTTAAAAATATGGTAGCGAACATTAGCCAAAGGATTTCACGGCTTTCTTCGAACGCTGAAGTGTTCGAGAAAGCAGCACCATATTATAATGACGCACTGCATCAAAGTGGGTTCAATGAAAACATAAAATTTCAACAAACCCAGAATAAAGAAAATATAAAACGAAAGAGGAAACGGAAAATAATCTGGTTCTTACCTCCGTTTTCATTGAACACTAAAACTAGAGTAGGGCATTGTTTTCTTAGCCTTCTAGACAAACATTTTCCAAGAACACATAGACTACATAAACTTTTTAATAGAAAACGGTGAAAGTTAGTTACTCGACAGCTCCATCAATAAAGTCGATAATATCCAAAGAACCAAAAAAGATAGATAACGCAGGCTGCTCTTGCAGGACCAAAAATAGCTGTCCATTGGAGGGTAATTGTAAAGCTGAATCCCTTGTCTATGAGGCCACAGTAACGGAACAATCCACAAATATACCGGAAATATATATAGGTATGACAAAAGGCCAATTTAAACAAAGATATTATGCACATATGAGCTCCTTTAGAGCTAAAACAAGGATGAATACAGCATTAGCTACCCGCGTGTGGGAGCTTAAAGAAAAAAATACACCCTTTTCCATAAAATGGAGAAAAATAGAGCATAGACCAGCATACGTCCCGGAATTAAGTCAATGCTCACTCTGTAACGCAGAGAAATACTACATCCTCCGGTCCATTCATGACCCAAAAATAAAATGTTTAAATGTGAGGAGTGAAGCTTTGAAAAGTTGCATACATAGAAGGAAGAGGCTCCTAATAAATTGGATCAATGAAAAGATGTTGTTTTTTTTATATATATATATATATATATATAAGGAAAAAAAATTGTAAATACATAAATAATTAGTCGGTAAACTTGGATTTTAATCGCAATTATATTATAGTTTTTTTAATTAATGTCATATATATATATATATATATATATATATATATATATATATATATATAAAAATTATATTTTATAAATGTAATTTATAATCTATTTCGAATTTAAAACTATAGAAAAATATAATAATGTTAATAAACTAGGGAAATCACTTCCCCAAACCTTGAAAGATTTGGGTTTTTAAAAAATAATTTTTAAACGTATTTCGAAATTTTTAAACGTGATTCGATATAATTAAAAATATATTTTTTAAAACTTTAAACGTATTTTTGGAAATTTTTAAATGTTCGATATAATTAAACGAATTTTTAAGTTTTTAACCGATACCAATACAGATTTGAAAGTTTTTATACATAAGGAAAGAGATTTTAAAATTAAATGGGGTTCAAATTAAAATCGATTCATATAAAAAAAACATTTTTTCGAAATTAGATCTTAAATTTAAATAATTCAAAGTTGAAAATTAGGTATTACATTACCCGATATATATATATATATATATATATATATATATATATATATATATATATATATATATAGATAGATAGATAGATAAAAAAAAAAGGGGGGATTAAACAAAACGAGATTTGAACGTGGATTCGCGAGGTATATATACTTCACACTTCCGGTTATAAGATAGACGAATATTGGCTGAAGAGAGCTTGATAAGGATACCTTAAACGGGCCTTATTATCGGGCTTGAAACCGACGGTACCAATGACCTGTCTCAACTAACAACTTTCTGTACACAAAATATAAATATATATATATATATATATATATATATATAATTATTTTTTTACTATAATAATTAAATACCTACAGACACTAGTGTTTCATCCTTTCGGGAATCTTCAATGCAGGGTGTCACGATTAATACCCCGCAACATCTTTGGCTCGATTAGCGAAGACCTAATCAATTCGGCTACCATTAACGGCGGGAAATAACGTTGAATTTTAAACATTTTAATTTTAAATGTTCATTTACGTCAGCCAAACAGTGATCTAATCGTTATACGATGATCTATGCACACACACACACACACACACACACACACACACACACATATATATATATATATATATATATATATATATATATATATATATATATATATATATATATATATAAACATATAAACACTGTATAATATTAAGTAATGGATTTAACATGAGAACCGATATCGAAAATGGACTTAAGGATAGTTCATTACTATGTAAGCTAAGCTAACTGTTAATATGCTGCTGTTGCTTCTACTAATTTGTCGGCCATTATTGAAGTGCATCATCATAGTGAAATAATTTCAAGTGGGATACAATTTCATATGATAGAAAGAATAGAAATACATTGTTCTTACTCGAGATTCATCACTTATCAGAGAATCAAAGTTAATAGATATAAGGCGGTAGTTTAGTAATGGTTTATGGTGTAAATTGGGTAGAATGTGATTATTTATGGAGACGATTCAACAAGAACTTGAAGGCTACCATGTTGTATTCAACAGGGAAGCATGCCAGCGGAACAGTGGTCCACGGGCGCGCAGTTCTGAGAAAGAAGCTTTGTTCATAGAATCTGCTTTTACATTTAGGCACAGATAGAGTGGGGGGAACCGTTTTGTCGTAAAGAACATAAGCCAAGTTTCCACAGGGGAAAATGAACAATTAAAATAAAATATTGAGCGTGTAGGATGTATGCTATCGATGACAACGTACGCAAAGGAGACAGTTTCTTCTGTATTATAAAGACAAACTAATATCCCATTACTCAGCAGCTGTTTCATGCTATTATCAAATGACTTGTCCTTGAATGTCCTCATATACATTTATACTTGTTAGCGTGCTACGTACCAACTAAAAACAATAATGAATCCTTTCATATTTCAAAGGGGAGCAATTCTTTGCCTTGTGTCATCTTTGATCAGAACAGCATTTTTGAAAACATGGTTGTCTGCCCTTGATTAGCCAGTCGAGCTTGGGAAAACAAGATTTAATGGACGTTCGTTCAATCACAGGCACTTAATTACAGCTCATCACGAAGTAATTATTTTTCAGTTTATCTAACAAATAATTATACTTGTTGATCTATACAAAAGCGTTTTCTATCCAATTTATTTCTACACATGTTTGTCTCACCACTCACAAAAGACCACTTTATTTCAATATATTACAGGAATAACGGACGGTGACAAAAGAAAAAATAGACATCGAAAATGACAAAATAAAATGAACTACATATTATTTAATTGGAATTCATTATTAAGATGAGTATTATTTATTTTTTATTTTATTTTTTACAATTAAGAAAATGATGAGGATAATAGTCCGCAATAAAATAAAAATTAATAAATAATATTCATCTCAATAATGAATTAAAATTTAATAATATATACCATTCGGTACGGACCTCACTATGGAAGATCAGATAATTTAACCTTGATCGCCCTTCAGGGCACGTGGCGCAATTGATAGAGACGTTGAATCTCTACGGTTCCAGGTGAGAATTGTATGAAGATAGCGGTTTTAATCCTACCCAAAAGCTGGCCAGAGGCTTACTTGTTGTCGTCGAAGGCAGTAATTGCAGTGGATGCAGTCAGTCAGGAGATTCAGAGTTCCTATCCCGTCGCGGTTACTACCTGACGAAGGCCAGGGGAATAGTTGGCCGAAACGTCGTGAAAGAACTAAGAAAATGATAAGGATAATAGTCCGCAATAAAATAAAAAAGAAATTAATGAACTACATCTTAAAACAAGAATAGAGTTTGTTTACCTTGACGTAGTCTTTCTCATTCCGGTAAATATTGCTATCTTCAATTTTTCCATACAATTTCATGTTGGTCCTGTTGCAAAAAAAAGGAAATCAACAGAAAGATTATTTATGAAAAAGGAAATCAAAGAAACTAGTCTTTTTTATATAGACTCTAAGAATACCCATAAAATAAAATACGTATTAGATACGTTTGAAACAAAAAAAAAACGCCTTATTACGAAAATAAACAGATATTTATTTTTGTCTGAAATTTAAAAATATATTTCGAAGTTAAACTCCATCCTCAGTATTTCTTTTCTTTTCTTTTTGCCATGTTGTTGTTGGGGCAGAGAATCCGTAAGTCCATTTGTTGTTTTTACGATAGTATTTTCAAATGTCGGAACGGTGCAATGGTCACATGGTATTCAGGTTAGGGGTGTGTGTTACTTGATATGAATATATACTCCTAATGTATAAGAATACTCGTTTCCAGAGGAATTAATGCGCTAAATATTTATTTACCGAATTTATTTGGTTATATGAAACATCAACAGCTGAATAATAAAAGATATGTTTAAAAAGTAGCAGGGCTGTTGTCGAATACTTTATTTCAATTTTAAGTAACAAACTGTATAGTTTTCTCATCGAAGTAACCCTCTTGCACCTAATGCGCTTTCATTGTTTTCTGCATTACACTTTTCTAAGGATTTGTATAGGTTGCCTCTCGGATCTGTCGTTACGTTTCTCTTGCGAATACATCTTGAATTCTATCTAAAGCTTGTGGGGAAAAAATCACACCGAGCAAGATCATATGAATGTGGGGGTTGTTTTAGTATGGTGGTGATTTTCTCAGCCAGGAAGTACTGGATGCCTAGAACATGGTGATTGTCGTTGTGAAGAAGATGATTTGTAAACAAAAGCACGTGAAAAATACTTAAATAATTTTATAAAGCGAACATTACATTATATACTTCCAAGATATGTAAATAACAGTTCGCTCATTCCCCCTTTTTTTTTTTTTTTTTTGCTCATGGGTCATATAATAGAATGCGCACCTTTTGTGTATTGTTATTATCAAATGGTTTAAATTTAAATGTCAAACAAGAAGGGAATCACTCATAAATATTCAGTACACTGCGTTCTATTCTTCCATGCCCAAACACGTAGACAAGAAGTCGGCAAATAAAAATTACGATCGCTTTGATCATCGTATTTTCAAGCACTTATCCATTTCCTTAATGAAGTTAAATGATGTAGTCTACATTTTGCTTAAGATATATTAAATGGTTACTAGCAGGTAGCCCGGCGTTGCCCGGTCGTAAAATACGCATATTATATTTTAATTTATATTTTTAATTTCCATTCGGAAACTAAGACATGTACATACAATTCACTTCTTATAAATAAATAAAAAATACTCGAACTGAGATCGAAATCAAAACTAAAGACAGTGAGTCAAGTCAACAATAACAATTAGGTCAGCTTGAGATGAGCTTTAAAAAGTGTTTTCAAACCTATTTATTCTTAACATAAGTAATCTGTTGTGTGAACGATTAACGCATGCACATTTGTAAAACAGTTGCAAACAGAGAAAAATTCGACGACCCATCCTCCCCCTCCGCACGTACCAATTTTTCAATCTTAGTATCCCGTTTTTTTTCCGGATGAAACCCGATTAAAAAGTTTTCCACATGTTTAAATACCCTATATACAAAATTTTAATTCTGTAGATTAAAAATTTCGCTGAGTATATATGTTGAGAATTGTCCTCACACACACAGACACACACACACACACACACAAACACACACATTATCACTTTTATATATATGCTAGCAGGCCCGCATAAATATTATGTTTTAATTAATTTTTTTTTAATTCAATTTTCACCCCAAACAAGTCACAGTGCCACTTTGTTGTAGGGAACTACTATCGGGGACATAATTTGCGGGGGCATTATGAAGGGAAATGAGTAGAAAGATGTTTGTTCACATTACACTTGAACTTCTGCATATCAGTACAGTTGGGAAAGCAGAATCCCTGAAGGGAGTTCCAAAGACTTGCAGTTCTTGGGAAGAAACTATTGGAGTTAAAAGGTTTTCTTACACCTAGGGATCTCTAATATAAAGGGATGGGACTTAGTTGCTTGTCGAGTTTGTCGGAGGTAGTCACGTCGAGGACGTACAAATGCTTGCAGTTCGTCAGAGCATTCACCATTAAAGTATTTGTAGAACAGGCAGAGGGATGCAACATTTCGTCGATGGGATAGAGGCTGAAGCCTAGATGACAGTTCAGGACCTATCAGGTTGGCGACATTCTCTTGAACCCTGTCCAGGAGTGAGAGAAAAGCAGCAGATGCATCAGCCCAAATGTGACAACAGTACTCCATACATGGGCGAAGTATTTGTAGAACAGGCAGAGGGATGCAACATTTCGTTGATGGGACAGAGGCTGGATATTATAAACAGAAATACCGTAGGTATTAAACGTAAAACTAAATTCCTTAAAACATGAAGTAAAAAAAAAACGGAAAGAAACTGAGATATGTGTATGCGAGTATTATGTTTTTTTTCTAAACAGTTTACTTCTTGTAAATAAAAAAAAGAAAAATACTCGAGCTGAGATCGAAACCAAAACCTAAAAACACACAGTGGGTCGAGTACAATAATCAACGTGACACGATCTTTAACAGGTGTTTTCAAACTACGTATTCTTAACATAAGTAATCTGTAATGTGAACTATTCACGCATTCGTGAAACAGTTAGTAAACAGATAAAAATCTGATCATTCTCACATACGAATTTTTCATATATATATATATATATATATATATATATATATATATATATATATATATATATATATAGCGTCGTTACCCAACTACGATGCAATTTTTTACATCACACTTGCACACAATAATCGTATTCGTCAAATGTGTACGCATTTCCCAGACAGAAAAAAGTATCATTAAAATGTCAGCCCTTATTTTTAATACCAATCATCTTTTTAAAAAAAACTGCAGCCTAAAGCATTTGTTGAAACTGAACCAAAGGTCAGATGTTCAAAAGACGACAGTCAATAACTTTATAAGTACATAAATTAAAATATACGCTTACATAAAATCAAAGTCCAACTTTTATTATGAGATTTCCATGTTTATATATATATATATATATATATATATATATATATATATATATATATATATATATATATATATACACTCCTATAACTTTTGTGTGTATTGATATTCATATTAAAAAGTGTTTTGTGTTTTCTATCAACTTTTTACGCAAGCATAAATCATTTAAACTATCAGCATGAAAGTACGGCAAAATCACGTTGACACACCGGTTCTCGCCAGATCACTGAAGTTAAGCAACGTTGAGTCTGGTCAGTACCAGATGGGTGACCATTTAGGAAGGCTATGTGCTGTATGTACCTTCCGGGAAGGTTGGGTGTGGGGCAAGCACCCTCACCCTGTAAAAAGAACTCCTCGCTATAAAAGCATCTACAAAGTTGTAGATGGCCTATGTCCCTCCAGGGGCTCAAAGGCTGTAGGTGGATGGATCTGCATGAATATAATTGCGCGTAATAGTTATGATCATCTCATAAGAAAACCGAAAAAAGCTAATAGGGAATTAGATAAAAAGAAAATACAACTTCATTCATCTGCAAAAGATTTAGCTAATTTGCATATTTTTTTAAACATTCATTTTAATTAATTCCTTATTAGCCTTTTTTCGGTTTTCTTATGGTATGATCATCTTTAGTTAACCATTACGTATAATTATATTTATGCAGATAGTCTACATAATTTATACTTGCGTAATATTTGCGCAAAAAGTTTATAGTAAACACAAACTCCTTTCTATATATACTTATGTATGCGTATATTTATTTATTTAAAAACATTTTCCTACCAAACTCCTGCGTTAGTTTTTGATCTACAAACATGAAATTTAATATATAGGGTATTCGAAATAATGCGAAACTTTATATTTGGATTTTAGCCGGGGAAATCAGTGCAAAATTGTGAAAATAAATAAATGGAATTTGCCAAGTGAAGGTCGAACGATGGTATTACGAGTATGCATGCGTAACGTAATAACTATTGATTCATATTTTAATTTTCATCCTTGGAGAAAACGTATCTCAGAGATCAGGAGCCATATGCGAGGAGAAAGATAAAAATAAAGACTAAAGAGCGCTCGATATTAACAACCTAACTGGTCCACTTTGGTTTGGATTTGAAATCGACAGTACCGATGTGTGTCTAATCTTCTGTAATGCATACGCGCATATATATATATATATATATATATATATATATATATATATATATATATATATAAATATATATATATATATATATACTAGCTGTACCCTGCCACGCGTTGCTGTGGCTCAATTTTGTGCAATGGAAAATTCTAATAAAAAGAGAAAATGCATGTTTCTTATATTCTTAGTACAGCAATCCACTCCAAAAAGTTAAAAAAAAAAAAAAGGCGAATATGAAAAAAAAAATGGTACTCTTGCAGAATTGGATCCGGATCCTCGGGAGTTACCGTAACTCATGGTTTGGGCTCGACCAACATTCAGTGGATTAAGCCGAAAGTTGCTAAAACGTTGAAACGCTAAATAGTTTTCTTTTTTTTATTGTATTCAAAAATGTGAGTTTTAAATTAATATTTGGGTAAGGGGGGTGTTACTATACACAGATTCGAAAAAGTTGTCCAAAAACGAATAAATGAAAGCAAAGGTAATGTAAATTATGTTTTTTACCTAACTGGATAATTTTTTGGTGTTTTTATTTCATGTAAAATGTTTAATCGGCTAAAAAAAACTCAGTGTTTATCGATGTATTTGAAAAAGACGAATGGTCGCGGACTCTGTTGAATACGTTAAGTTTGGGAAAATCAGTTAAAAACTATACAAAACAGTGTCAGACACCCACTGATTATATCTTATTGTGACATATTCGGTGGGTTTCTGATAGTATTTTGTATAGTTTTTTAGTTTTAAATCATTTTCCCAAACTTAACATCATCAAAAGCGTCCACCACCATTTGTATTTTTCAAATACACTGATAAGCAGTTTTTCGAGCCGACTAAACGTTACAGCAAATAAAACGGGTTTGTATTACAAAACACAGAAACGAACAAGTTGTTGAAAAATAAATCTAACAAATAAATGTTATCAAAGGCAAGATAAGTTACTTTTCTACCTAACTGGATAAGACTTTAGTGTGTTTTTTTTTTAGTGTAAAATGTTTAATCGGTTCGAAAACATGTAGTGTTTATCTGTATATTTGAAAAATGCAAATGGCGGCAGACTGTATTGAACACGTTAAGTTTGGGAAAATGAGTTAAAACTATACAAAATACTGTCAAGAACTCGCTCAATATATGTTAATGTGGCACAGGCAGACATGTATTCGGTGTTTTTTTAACAGTATTTTGTATAGTATTTTAGTTTTAACTCATTTTCCCAAACTTAACGTGTTTTACACAGTCTGCCGCCATTTGTAATTTTCAAATATAGCAGTAAACGTTGTGTTTTTCGAGCCGAACAAAACATTTTACATTAAAAAAAATAAACTAAAACATTATCCATTTTGGTAATAAAGTAACATATCTTGCCTTTGATAATATTTGTGATACATTTATTTTTTGACAACTTTTTCGAATCTATATGTACAGTAGTACAAACCCAATAAAAACACTAAAAATTATCCAATTAGGTAGAAAAGTAACTTATCTTGCCTTTGAAAATATTTACTTGTTATATATTTGTTTGTGTTGACAACTTTTTCAAGTCTTTGTGCAAGTACAAACCCAAAGGGGTATTTTTTTGTCTAATTTTATTTTTTTATTTTTTGGGGGAGGGTATTTTTTTTACATTAGGTCCACCGCCACAATTTTCGACTATGCTGAATAAGAAAATGTCATTTAAAATTTGCAGCGGCAAGTGGTTTTCGAGATATAAAGGCCTGTACTATGCACTATAATTGACTGGCGGCCATGAATAGACACTCCCAACCTCCCCATATTAAGAACGGCTTTCGGAATAAACAACACCCATGCCTAACCACGTATTTTAACGTTTTACCTGTCTTTCGTCTGTTAAAAAGGCTTTTGGAATAAATACCACCGTTCTCTCCATGTTAAGAACGGCTTTCGGAATAAACATCCCCAACCTACCCATGTTAAAAATTGTGGAGGTGGACCTAATGTGAAAATTTACCTTTTGTTTTTTTTAATAAATTGGTAGTTGAAAGCACAGAATAGGGACAAAACACCATCCACTCCCCTTGGTAAGAATGGCTAAAAAATGACGGTTTTCTTGGTAGAAACTTTTCTGTATTTCACCTAATAATTTCTTGTGCTAATGAACTTACTGATCCGCGCTATTTTTTAAATCGTATTTCCAAGTTTAATTAAAGTTTTATGATATGTTTTTTTATTCAATTGTAAGGTTAAAATACAGAATAGGTACAAAACACCCTCCCCTCCCCATGTTAAGAATGCCTTTTTAAATAATAACGTTATTATTTTAGCACGGATCACTCTCTGCATACCTAATATTTTTATTTTATTTTCAGCCATTCTTACCATAGAGAGGGATGGTGTTTTGTAACTATTCTATGCTTTCAACTAACAATTTATTATTAAAAAAAGATATCGTGAAATTATAAAAAAAAATAAAAAGATATTGTGAAAGTTGAATTTAACTTGAAAAGAAAAATCAACGTGAACGGCGCGTTCAACATTGTAGCCGGAGCTTATTTGGCAATAAGGTCACATTAGTCGATTAATGGGTGCTAATGCACTTACTGATCCGCGCTATTTTTTTAAATCGTATTTCCAAGTTTAATTAAAGTTTTATATGTTTTTTTGGTATTTTTTTTTTTTTTAGATTAGGTCCACCCCCACAATTTTCTTTTAAATGACGAATTTTAAAGGTTTCCGACTATGCTGAATACGGAAATCGCATTGAACTTTTGCAGAAATAATAGTTATAGAGATATAAATAGTTGTTTTATGCATTGTATTCTTTGGCGGCCATCTTTGTTACGCGCGTAGATTTGCTTGTGACGCACGCGCACGTAAAAAAGATAGCCGCCAGAGATTACAATGTATAATACAACTTTTTTTTATCTCGATAACTACTTATTTCTGGAAAATTTCAATGCGATTTCCATATTCAGCATAGTCGAAAACGTATAAAAGTCGTCATTTAAAAGAAAAGTGTGGAGGTGGACCTAATCTAAAAATTTACCGTTTTTTTTTTATTCAATTGTAAGATTAAAGTACAGAATAGGTACAAAACACCCTCTTCTCCCCATGTTAAGAATGGCTTTTTAAATAATAACGTTATTATTTCAGCACGGATCAATAAGTGCATGAGTACCCAATTTCTTTAATAAAGAAAAAGCATTCATATTTTCTCATGTAAAAATTTCTGTAAAAACATCCTCCCTCCCCATGTTAAGAACGGCTTTCTAAATAATAATGTTAATGCTTCAGTACTGTTCCTTGTCTGCTTAAGTTTAATTTTGTTTATTAAATTGTTAGGTGAAAGTACAGAATAGTTAAAAACACCCCTATTCCCATGTTAAGAATGGCTTTCTAAATAATAGCGTCATTATTTCAGCAGGGTAGCTTCTCTGTATAAGTACCATGCTTTGTTTATTAAATTGTTAGGTGAAAAGACAGAATAGTTACAAAATACCGTCGCCATGTTAAGAATGTCTTTCTAAATAACATTATTTCAGCACGGTATTTTCTATGAATAAGTACTATATATTTTTGTTTATTAAATTGTTAGATGAAAGTATAGAATAGATGCAAAACTCCCTTCCCATGTTAAGAATAGCTTTCTAAATAACGGTATTATTTCAGCACGGTACCTTTTCTGCATAAGTACCATCTTTTGTTTATTAAATTGTTAAGTAAAAGTATAAAATAGTTACAGAACACCCTCCCTTTCCCATGTTAAGAATGGCTTTTTTAATAACATGATTTCAGAACGGTACCTTCTCTGCATAAGTTTATTAAATTATTAGGTAAAAGTATAGAATAGTTACAAAACGCCCTCCCCATGTTAAGAATGGCTTTCTAAATAATATTACTTTAGCACGGTACTTTCTCTGCATAAGTACCATGTTTTGTTTATTAAATTGTAAGGTGAAAGTACGGTAGTCATGCAGAGAGTGATCCGTGCTGAAATAATGTTATTATTTGAAAAGCCATTCTTAACATGGGAAGAGGAGGGTGTTTTGTTCCTAATCTGTATTTCAACCTTACCATTGAAAAAAACACATATGATAAAGCTTTAATTAAATGTGAAAATACGATTTAAAAAATTGCGCGGATCACACTTTGCATTAGCACCAACTATTATTTAAGCACGTTACCAATCCGTGAATTTTCTCCGAAAAAAAAACCTGTACTTTCACCTAACAATTTATAGTGTTAATAATAAAAAAGTTCATATTTCCTTTTATCGAAAAATAAAAAATAAAAAAAATACAAAAAACAAAAAAAAAACTCAAAAAGAAAGCGAGCAACTTTTTTTTGCATGATATAATTAAGAAAAAAATTTAAATTAAAAAATTTGGAAGATGAACAAATTAAATTGTTTTTTTTTTCACTTATCGAGTAAACAGAAAATGAAATCTTCTAATTCGTTTCGTCAAATCGTGGCGTATGAAATGAATTGAAACGGAAGTTCAGTTCTATCAACAAAACAGGTTCGCACTTACGGAAAATATTTTTATTTTATTTAATATTTTAATAATTGGCGATGTTAATTTATTTTAATAACATAGAAACATCCCTCGACTCTAAAGATGGGTTGTCTGAAAATTTCAAATAAATTGGTAATGTAGAAATATGGTTTTATCGACTTTGAATGAACCAAGAATTACATTGATATATATATATATATATATATATATATATATATATATATATATATATATATATATATATATATATATATAATTCGGTTCTTATTGGTGAGCACTCAAAGTTGAAATAAGTCGGTCACTTAAACTTAAATGCGCAGCTCATGATGTCATAATCATAAGATCACTCTCGTTCAGCTTTGAAATTTACAATTAATATAAATGTTAATATCAACTTATTTTCTCGTGGTTAACGTTGGCTGTGTGGTTTGTTTCTTGATAATGGAGTTGGAAATGCCTTCGTGGCCTGATTCGAATATCCCAACCGACTGCACTGATGATTCTCTAAAGGATGAAACACTAGTATCTGTAGATATTAAAATAATTCAAATAGAAGAAAGTCATCCTTTTCACAAAAAATATATTATTACATATTGTACTGGTATTTTATTTTCTTCAATTTATTCATTCAGAAGAATTCTTTCAATAAATATGGACATATTTTGTTTACTCTTTTTTTATCTCTCTATCTCGTCGGTATACTATTTCTATTAAACATTTTAATTATTAATTATTATCAACTTTACTAGAGAGCAAATGAAGGACTACTTGATTCACTTAAATTGAACAATGCTTGTCTAAACATGAAACATTCATTAATGTCTCTGTCCTCCAATGTGTCCCAAAAGTCAGAAGTTAAACGGCGTGAGGTCTGGAGAGGGAGACATCCTCTTGAGATCACATCTTCTTGAGATCACATTCTCTTTCTGCAAATGATGCTGCCTTAAGATGAATAAAACTACTTGATCTGAATCTTTGTACTTCAACTATCTGCCGTAGAATTCAGGTTAGCATTGGTTACAGATGATAAGAAAATTTTCTCTCGTTTTAGGACATCCTGCATATTTTCATACAACTGTTGCTATAAAAAAAACTGCTACAGGAGCCTTAATTAGATTATAATTCAAGGTGAGATATGGTTTCACGACAGAAGCGTAGTTACCAATGAGTTGAGGTGTGCCATTCGCATCTCACGATTGTATCGAGATATTTTTTCCAAGTCTAAACTCTATATCAACACGAGTTATTTAATATATTTATCTATTAACTAGCGGGAGCACCCGATCTTGCCCGGTCGTGCAATACGCTTAAATATGTTGTAATTCATGCTAATTTCGTATTTATTATTACAGGGGCAATTCTCTATTGAATATTATATTCTATTGATTTATTAGTACTGATTTCAAAAGTAAATAAAAAAAATGTTGTGATACTATCAGCTGGAACCGAAACCAAAACATTCAGCGATCCAACCGCATTTCTTACCGTTTGAGCTATCGCCAAATAAATAAGAAATATTTAAAATTTAACAATTTCGATTTACCTTTGAATTTGCTCATGCGCAAAAATAGAAATATATCGGCTGGTTGAAATGAACAGTTTGCATTTAAACTTGCCAACATATTTCTGTACGCGTTATTCATCCATCCAAACAAATATTTTACTCGTTATTAACCATCCTTGGTGTATGATTACTATTTCCTGTTAATTTCAGTGTTATGTGACCAGTAGTTTAAGAGTTTATCGATTAAATATTTACAGACACGCACACATGCATACATATACTGTTTTATATTTATATAGATTATCATTACGCTTAGGAAAGCAGAATTCTCAACGAGATGTAGCTGTCATAAACTCGATAAGGATTTATTTAATAAAGACAATTCACCAAATGCTATGAAGGAATGTAGCATTCTTCATCTTTTGGGTGGATCTAAGTAAGAAGAATTAAATATAGTCGTATTTTTTTTTACCTTTGTGACCGTATCACAACTGTGAATGCAGAGAAGATGATTCCAATACCAAGACCGTAGTCAACATGAAGAATCACCACCGACAAAAATGTAACCAGCCAGATTGACTAAAACAAAAACAAAAACAATACATTATTAGCTTAATGCCAATTGAAAACATTAAAAATTCTTAAATACAGCGGTAATTGTATAATTTAGTGGGTTTTTTTTGTTTTTTTGCTAAATGTATAAGGCTTGATTTTGGGGAGGCTTATTGCCATATAAATTCCAGTGAAGACCAATGATCGCGGCCAATAAGGAATCAATCGTAAGCTGCTGTTGTTGTTATAATGCCAATTCTTCTGTAAAGGTTATAGAAAGAGATGATGAGTACTTGAAATCTGGGGAGACTTATTGTCATTAAGACTCCAGTAAACACCACAAGTTGTTCTCAAAGAGTAATCATTGATGATGGCCTGTTTGACTACGCCTTTGCGAGCAACATAAAAAATCAAGAAGAGTAGAAAGACAAGAAAGAAGGGCAATAATAATATCAGACCATTGGGGAGGCTTGCTGCCTTCAAATTCCAGAGAAGACTAAAAAGATATCGATGATAATCAGCTGTTGTGATAATGCAAATTTAATTGCAACGGCTATTAAAAGCGGCAGAGAGTGCTGGAAATCTAGGGAAACTTGTAAACACTTAGAAACCAGTGAAGTGAGAGAGCAATCACTGATAATTACTTGTGTGAAAACCTCATCAGTAAATAATAATAATTAGCAAGACTCGTGGAAATTCCACGGAATGAGAAATATATTTAATGTTTTGATAAAGCTGATATTTTTTTCTGGATAGTGCAAAAAATTAATTTTTAAAAAAGAAAACTAAATACAATTTTCGAAAGTCAAACTATTCGAAAAAATCATATTCGCGAAATATGAGATTAAAAGAGCTAATCTGGCAACCCGGGTTAAGAAGAATATGAGAGTGACCACCAGTTGATGTAGACTCGTTTTCGAATATCTAATTACTGAAAGCGTGGCCTACAGAATTTAAAAAAGCAGAATATTATATAGATAATAATAATAATAATAATAATAATAATAATAATAATAATAATAATAATAATGCCACCACACCAAGTAAGTGAAGAGAGACAAGGAGGATAGAAAGATCGAGCAGAGAAAGCACTAGCCAGACTTCGATTGGATAAGTGCAAAGAGGACTGGGTCCTTGGGGAGGCTTATTGCCACCTAAATTCTGATGAATACCAATGGTCGCTGTCAATGAGAAATCAATGGTAAGCGGCTGTTGCGATAACACAAACCCATCTGCAAAATATCGAAAGAAACTGAGAGTACTGGAAATCTAGGGAGACTTGTTGTCACTCAGACTCCAGAGATACCACGTTGCTATCAAAATAAAATCTATGACGATGGTCCGTGTGACTACTCCTAGTGAGTAAATAATAATAATAATAATAATAATAATAATAATAATAATAATAATAATAATAATAATACATAACTGAAATCAAAATACAAAGAGGAATCTTTCAAGGTGATTCCCTTTCACCATTATCGTTCATTAAACAACATCCTAAGAAAATGCCAAGCCCGATAAAAATTCACTAATACAGAAGAAAGAATGAACCACCTAATGTACATAGATCACCTGAAACTATTTGCAAAAACAAAGACGGAACTAGAAACACTAATAAACGAGACCAGAATCTTTAGTTAGGATATCCAAATGGAATTCGGTATGGAAAAGTGCGCACTGCTGATCATGAGGAAGAAAAAAAACTAGAAGTAACTGAAGGTATTGTACTGCCGAATCAAACAGAAATGAGGGTATTAGGTGAATATGATAGCTACAAATACTTGGGAATGCTGGAAGTAGACGCCATCAGAGCAACGGAAATGAAAGAGAAAATAGGAAAGGAATACCTCAGAAGAACAAGAAAACTCCTCGAAACCAAACGAAATAGTCGAAACCTAATTAAAAGACTGATCACGTGGACAATGTCACTAAGAAGATACTCTGGACCGTTTATAAACTGGTACAAAGACGAACTAAGGAATCTCGACCAGAAGACTAGGAAACACATTACAATGCACCGTGCATTACACTCGAAGGATGATACTAACCGACTATATGTGAAAAAGGAAGACGGAGGAAGAGGGTTGGTCTGTATAGAAGACTGTGTAAATAACACAAAAAAGAATTAGCAAAATACATAATGCAGAAGACTGAAAGAATAATTACTGTAGCAAGAGACACGGAAGAAATAAACAAAATAGAAAAAAGATGAGGAATAAGACAAGAAAAGAAAAGTGGGAAGAGAAACCGCTTTATGGACAATTCATAAGAATTACAAAAGAAGAGAATAACGAAAACACTTGGAAATGGCTACAAGAAGGAAACAGGGAAACTGAATCACTAATAACAGCTGCACAAGATAACGCAATTAGAACCAACTACATCAAAGCGAAAATCGACAAGACACAAGAAAACAGCAAAGACAGACTCTGCGGACAAAGAGACGAAATAATAAACCACATAAGTGAATGCAGCAAACTAGCCCAAAAAGAATATAACAATAGACACGATCAAGTGGGGAAGGTAGTACATTGGTAATTATGCAAATAATTACATCATGAACACACAGGCAAATGGTACAAACACAAGCCGGCGGCAGTACTGGTAAATGAAAGTCACAAGATCCAATGGGACATGGATATACAAACGGATAAACCCATCCAATAAAGAAGACCGGATGTAATAATAGTTAACAAAAAGGAAAAGTCCTGCCAGATTGTAGATTTTGCCGTTTCAGCAATGCAGCGAGAAAATCAAGGAGACTGAAAAGCGGAGCAAATAAACGGAACTGGTCACAGAGCTCAAAGGGATCTGGAAAATGAAGAAAGATAACACCACTAATAGTAGGAAGCCTAGGAACGATACCTTTGAAAAATTTTGAAAAAAGAATGGGAGAGATTGGAATCAGAGGGATGGCACAGAAGATACAACGAATTTCAATAATGAAAACTGCAGAAATGTTAAGGAAAACCCTTGAATATGGAGACTAACGCCACACATAAACAACACGCAAACTGGGCACAGAAACGGCTACAGATGCAAAACGCAGAGGAACATGACATGGAATCATGGAAACTGAAATTGTATAATTGAAAAATAGCCACCTTTTTCTGTGAGTGTCACCATAAACACACGAAATAATGAAGGTCAAGGAGGATGGAAAGACCGAGGAGAGAAAGTACTAGCTAGACCCCCGCTGGAGGAGTGCAAAGAGGACTAGGGAGGCTTATTACCACCCAAATTTCAGTGAAGACCAATGGTCGCCGCCAAGGAGAAATCAATGGTAAGCAGCTGTTGCGATAACGCAAATTTTTTGCAAAGATTATCGAAAGAGATGATATCACTCAGACTCCAGGGAACACCACAAATTGTTCTCAAAGACCAATATTTGATGCTGGCTTATGTGAATACTCCAAGTGAGTAAATAATAATAATAATAATAATAATAATAATAATAATAATAATAATAATAATAATGTACATCGGACACTTTTATACTTATTTGATATAAACATTCTATAATATATCTTATACAAATAGCATGTGAGCTACATTGCTCACGCTGTTTTAAGTTAAATTTGAGAAAATTATATTTCAAACTTTTTTCTGGCTATCATATATTGCCAGACTTGTCCTTGAAAATACTTTAGAGATTGGCTGTCAGTTAATCTGTGTTAAAATGAGGCTGAGAGTAAAGTATAAATAAGTCAAAAGGCTACCCTTTCAAGTTTAACAATGTGATCGGTTGTCCCCAGCTGGCGACTGCCGGATGGCGACGGAGAGTGTTGCCTTTGATTGGCAGGTCTTTTTGTTTTCTTTCTTTTGTATTTAGCGAGAGAAAAATCAGTTCTGCAAATGACAGCCAGGGAAGCAACTCACCCAAACACGCCTGGTCAGCTGCTACAATGGACTTAAAAGAATATAATATATATTTTTTAAAGACGAGGCAAATGTCTCATTCTTATTCAGTCATTCACTTTCATTTGCGGATAATGATTCCTCGCCTATAAAGTCAAGATGGCATCTTTCTCTAATAGCATAGAGAGGAGGTGGACCGATATTTTCTCGAAGACGTTAAAACTAGTGACGTTAAAATAAGAATTTTAATATGGCTAGGACACTGGCTTCCTGATCTGAAAGGCATCCAATATTGACGTTATTGTATTTTCCACTTTCCACTTTCTTTTTTTTAAAACTCAATCATGTTCTGTAAAATCAAAAGCAACTTTATTTTCCAAACAACTAAATCAAACACGACGAGTAAATATTTAAATATATAAAAAAAAACTTGAAGCATAAAACCTTTTATCAAAATAATTGAATTTCGACATTTACAACAATTCAGAGTGGACGCAAAACGATTGATAAAAGAACGAATGTAATTTTCGTAGGTTAACACTAGCGTTGAGACTGTGTCCTGATCTTGCAACAATAGTGCCTCGAACAAAGATTCCACACGAAAAGTGTACTCTGGAGTCATGATAGTTTCACATATACGGTTAATTTAACTCAAGTTGTTATATTACATATATCCATATAATTCCGAATCCAGTAATTTTGGAAAAAGTTTTTATGTTTCAAGTTCTTTATATCTTCAAATATTTATTTATGATGAGAAAGATGTAGTTTGCTTGAAGCATTATGCGTAGTGTGATAGGAGTTGTGTTTAAAGACTATATATCAATGCGGTTCTTATGAAACACCGTAGACACGATTTAGTATATAAAAGAATAATGGCAATATTAGAAGTAATTTTCAATAATTTCCAATTATATTACGTTTATTTACCGTACAAGATGGGAGGTGTCGGTGTCCCTAATTTTTTAAGGTAGTATCTTTTCTTCAGAGGAGAAAATGAAAAGAAACGTATACAACTGTTCGGTGAGACTTTCCTTTGCCTGTTTTTCTTCCATAAAGAAGAAATACTACTATCGAAAATTAGAGATATCAACACCTACCATCTTGTACGATACATTATGTTGGTAAATAAACGTAATATAATTGAAAATTATTGAAACTTCTTACTAACATTGTCATTATTCTTTTATATAACAACACGTGCTCACGATGTTTCCTACGAACCGCATTAATGTAACCTTCAAACACAACTCCTTTCATTTATTTATAGTGTTTAATCTATTTGTTTAGTTGAAGAAAGTTGTTTTGCTTTTGCTTTTGCAGAACATGATTGAGTTTTGAACAAATAAAGAGAAAATACAATAACAGTAATTTTGAGCGCCTTTTAGGCCAGGAATCAGTATCTTAGCCATGCTAAAATGTGAATAATAGGTACTATAAGCAAGCATTCCATCTAGAGTATAATGTGTACCAACTTTAGGAGAGAGTAGACTTGGAACCAAACTAGCATCTTGTTTGAATTGTTCAGTCCGTACGTTCCACGTAACATGATCAGACCGGCAATAAACACTGAACCGAACTTTCAAGTTGAGAAAGGGCCAATTACTACAACTCCATTAGTGGATTAAATAGATCCAACTGGATTTGAACTCCGTTTTATCGCATCATACATATATAGGGTGTTCAATATTTACCGTTACAACTTTGTATTATTGTCTATGTTTTGTGAATTTTCATGAATTTTTATCTTTTTTAAGTGTCGATGGATAAAGTTTAACTTGAAAATTACTTTTGAAAATATGCCCAATGATTTAGCGAAACGAATTGCCATTGTAGAGCTATTCAAATCTGGAAATTTTTCAGGAGACATTGCGGAAACTTTTAATGTGAACGGAAAGTTGATGTGGAGAGCACTAACACGTTTCAAATCAACTGATGTGATGAAGATATTGTGTCTATCTTGGAGAGTAAAGTCTCAGCTTCCCACCATACCAATTTGGAGGCTCTGAAGAAGAAATTAAGTGAGGAATGGGCTAAAATCCCACAAAAAATCATTCTTGACTCATGTAGAGCATTCACCAAGCGTTTGCAACAGGTTATTGATGCGCAGGGCGGTACATTGATTCAAGTTTAGATATTTTGAATGTAGTAATACTATTGTATATATTAACGTTTGTTTAATTTATTTAATAAACATGGGCAAAAAACTTTATAACGTTTATTATTGTGGATGAAATAGATCCTACTGGATTTGAACTTGTTTTTATCGCACTATATGTAGCTAGGAAAGACATGAACCTGAAAACTGCTGGGTCTTTCAGCCTCACTTTCTTTCTCATTTTGAGCCGGAACTTTATTTAGGGAGGATTTTCTTGTCAATTCACCGTTTTCTCTGCTTGAGCAAAAGCACAATTGCCCATCCGTCCGAGTTTGGTCTTTTATTCCTCTCAAATCTCGGGAATTCTCGCGATAGTCTCGCCCTCTTTCCCATTAAACCAACCACACTTACCGCTTCTTTAGGTGTGTCAGAAATTTCGTGAAAAATATTGAATACTTCCATCCCTTGTGTTTCCAAGCTTATAACTCCTCGAAAAATGTAATTCAAGCCCTAATTATTTTTCAATTAAAGGAGCAAGGACCAAGGTTTCATTAAAAAAAACGTGTTAAAAAAAAAGTTTTAAACTTCGGACTTTACGGGTAAATTTCTAAAAAATACTACTTTTTTGCTTTAAATTTGAATATATTATTTATTGATCTTTTATCTTCAATTTGTGATATATAAAACTTTGGTGAGTAAATTAATTATTTACTTTTTAATATACATTTCATAATGGGAGGCGTGAATTAATTCGACCCACTGTCTTTCCAAACTTATAACTACTCGAAAAATGTAATTCAAACCCTATTTTTTTTTCAATAAAAGGAGCAAGGACCAAGGTTTCATTTAAAAAACAAAACAAAACAAAAACCAAACAACGTGGTTTAAAAAAAAGTTTTTAAACTTCGTACTTTACAGGTAAATTTCTAAAAACACTACATTTTTGTTTTAAATTTGAATATATTATTTATTGATCTTTTATCTTCAATTTGTGATATATAAAACTTAATTATTTACTTTTTAATAGACATTTGAAAAGTGGGGGCGTGAATTAAAAAAAAAGTTTGTCTAAAATATTATATTCAGTGTATTGGAAAGAGCATGAACTTTCACATTGAACCTGAAAATATCGTAAAAATAGAATCAATAGAAAAATTTTGATAGATTTTTAAAATTTACAAATTGAAAAATACTGAGCTCGTAAAATTCAATTAATTTCATTACTGTTTTTTAAAAAATGAATTAATAATATTTCTATTACTTTTGATACAACTTTAATAGTTTATTTTGGAAGTATAATCCATAAAGAAAATAAATAACCCACTTTTAAAAGAGAAATTACGAGGTTTTTTCATTTTATTTGCAGTTTCGTGTTATGGGTGTCAAAAATTCATACAAAAATTCTGATACACCTACCGCTTCTTCTTCTTCTTCTTCGTCTTCTTCTTCGTCTTCTTCTTCTTCTTCTCCCCCCCCCCCCTGTGTATTGACAACAAACAGAACAGACTTTCTGTCTTTTGGAGGTGAGTGCATTAGAAGAATTACTACTACAGAACCCCTGCATTCTCTCGAACAATGGATAAAATAATGATATTTTTAGAATCATGGGGCTATATTAACTCTAGCTCTAATTTTATCCCGAATAATAATGATGATGATGATGATGATGATGATGATGATGATAATAATAATAATAATAATAATAATATAAAAAAAAAGTAATTTACTTACAAAATCATATTTTGATATTTTCCATAATCTTTTCAACTCAAGAATTTGCAATAACATAGTCCGGAGAGCAACCCAGATAATGGCTGACAAAACACACTGAAAAGAAAACAATATATATAACAATTTACGTATATATAAATTAAAAAGCAACTATACTGTACAAAACTTTATTATGTACTTAGCTGTTAGGTTTAAAAATGACCATACGCCAAACTTTATGTAAATTCATCCACCACTTTTGTTTATAAAAAAGAAATCCTCGTGCAAATTTAAAAAGCCATTTTAAACATGATGAGAGGGTTTTGTTGACCCTTTCCGTATTTGAACTAAGATTCAACTTATGTCTTTTGGCCATTTACCTTGATGAAGGCCGAAGATGGCGGTCGAGATATTTCAATAAAGTTCGTTTTTTTTTTTAAACAAATGTCCTAGATGAATTTGCGTCATTTTAGTTGTACTATCTTTTTTTAACCTAACACATAAGTGCATAATACATATTTTTATTCATTTTTTGTATTTTCTTTCTTTTTAGAATTAATAGAATAGAAAATGGACCCTGCGTTTACTCTCGACAGCCTCGTTACTATCGCTTTCTTTTTTCTTACTCCTGTACGTACAAATGTATAAACATACCTAACTTTATAAAGATAGAGATATAACGTATTATGGAAGTTTTATATGCTCAAGATATTACAACTCTTACAGTGACATTATCCGAGCAAAAAATCCAGAAACTATTTCCAAACAAACAGGAACAAATATCACATAAAACATCTATAATACATTTCAATTTGTTTTATTTATTTACTAGCCTCGGTGCCCGGTGTTGCCCGGGTGTTTGGAGGTGTGTGTTGAGCAAAGCAAAAAAAAACTTGTTGGAATCAGGCAGGCTCAACCCCGTACCGCGAAAGAAGAAAAGAACGTGAAAAAAACGTGACGTGTTTGCTGTTGCGCCCACCGCCATACTGAAAGTAGGTTTAAATTAAGGCTAGTCAATCAAAAAGAGGTGATGAATTTCGAAAATATCGGCGAAAAAAGCGACCCCTTCCTGGAGAAAAGTGTCCAGTTGACGTGAAAGAAATTAATGTTTTTAGCTATTTTTTTCGATATTTGGCGTCCGAAGGGTCGGCTTCAAAACGATACTGATCGCGTGAAAATCTGTCGCCTCTGTTGAAATTTTTAGGCAGACATACAAATATACATACTTACATACATACATTTAAATAGACAGGTGAGATTTATATTATAGAAGAAGATGGAGAGTAGAAAATGCCTTGGGTTTACTTGCAGTAGCTTCATAACTCCCGCTTCCTTTATTTTGTCCTTTAGTCTTTATATTTCATAAGGTATGTTTCTGAGGAGGAAGGTTTGCTGTTTTGTGGGTAAAAAAGCAACACTTATCGTTAGCTAGTTTGCTTTTCTTTTACCTTGAAGCGGTATGTTTAGCTGCCTGCATCAAATGACTTCCTACCTTGTCTGGAGCAATTTCCATAAAACTTCAGATTAGATTCGGTATTGATCGAATAAAATTTCATTGCAAGTGGTTTAGTGATGTTAATAATAATTACATCCGTTTTATAGGTTCGAAACATTTTAAAACTTTAAATAAAACTTTTTCATTTTAGATAATTGTTATCTCGTGCGACATTGAAAGGGTGCTGCCCTTTTTTAACGGCCTTAAATGTTTTAATGTATTATAAATTACTGAAATATGTGATAGCATTTTTCTTGTTTTACAGAGGAAAAGTATATCACCTTTTTCATAGGAATGCTAAATTTAGCCTTATATAATAGATTCAACCTATATTTCTTTACATCTTTTTTATTGTAGCTAATTGCATAGGTTAAATTTCATAACGATTTTGGGATGTAAGTCACACATCAATAAATAAAGGGGACACACAGTGGAAGAGATAACTAGGTCGAAACCCCTTTTCTCCTCTCGTCTCTCTACGCCAGCCAACTAAATAGTTGAATACACGCTTGTACAACCCGCCCCTCTTTCGCCCTACAAAATCAATGTTCCAATCTGGTTCATCTGGGGGGTTTTAAGCGATGTTGGTATCTGTTCTTGGCAAGAAAAAAAATGTAATTTGATTTAATTCGCTTGGGAAATTTTCTTAATCCACTTAAATCGTTTTCAAAATGACGCAATTTAAAAAAGAAAACTGAAGTAACTCTGTATTTAGCGAATATTCCGTTCGCTTGGTCTACTTTTCACCTTTAAAGATTTTAATCACATAAATTATAGATGAAACTAAAAATAATCTCGGGTAACTCCGGGTAGCGACAGCTAGTAAATATATGAATGACTAGGCGTACCAACAACACGCTAGATCACAACCACTCCACATTCTGATTTGATTTCATTTGAAATTTAATAAATTAAATCATATCATTTAAGATATTTGCTTGTATTATTATTATTATTATTATTATTATTATTATTATTATTATTATTATTATTATTATTATCATTATTTACTCACTAGGAGTAATCACAGAGGTTTCTCTTTGATAGCAACTTGTGGTGTTCTCTAGAGTCTAAGTGATAATTTGTTGTTGTTGTTGTTGTTGTTGCTTTATTATTATTGCTGTATTATTATTATTATTATTATTATTATTATTACTGTATCATTATTGTTTTATTATTATTATTATTATTATTATTATTATTATTATTATTGTGGTGTTATTATTGTATTATTATTATTATTATTATTATTATTATTATTATTATTATTATTGTATCATTATTGTTGCAGTATTATTGTTGTTGTATTAGTGTTTTTCTTATTGTTGTTTTCGTATTTTCGTATTACTATTGTTGTTGTAAATATTATTGTTGTATTATTGTTATTATTATTGTTGTAATATTATTATATTATTATTATTGTTATTATTATTATTGTTATTATATTATTGTTGTATTATTATTGTATTATTATTGTTATAGTTATTACTGTTGTTGTATTATTATTGTTGTTATTGTTATTATTGGGATGGTTGTATTATTTCTATTGTTATTGCTGTTGTATTATTATTGTGTTATTATTGTTGTATTATGATATTATTATTGTTGTTGTTTTTATAATTATTATTATTATTATTATTATTATTATTATTATTATTATTATTATTATTATTATTATTATTCTATAGACATATTGTTATTCTTCTTCTTATCATTTAGAACGAAATATTTTCCCATAAATTTACATGCGTGTTTGTGGTGTGTACATACAAACATATGTAAATTAAATAACAATACTTAAAAGAAAAAACAAACACTGATTTTCTGTAAATGCTCACAGGCGCATTAAAATAGTAAAAATTGGTTGAATAAACATAGAGTGGGACAAACTTTGTAAACAAGTAAACGCTGTTGCTTTACTAATAACTTTGGAGAAATGCATGCTCGATGGGTGTCCGCAATGAAGCAAAGCTTAAGCAGTAATAACCCGCATTTCCGGCTCGGCAGTGAGTGAGTTCGGTTGCAAGAAGAAATTTAAGACAATCAGTAGAAATGCAAAGATAAGCTGATAATATGATAATAATGTTCGTGATAGTTAAGAGTTTTCCTTCTCTTAGACTAGTTGCTCTACAAAGATCGAGGGACCTAGTCTATTCTACTTTTTCATCCGTAGCTAAAGAGGTGGATGCATTTATACATTTTCAAACGGTATTGGCGAAACTGTGTGGCCACTTCAGTTTTCAAATTTAAACACTCTCTGTTTATAAACGGTCACTCATTTAAGTCCTGATCAGATTCAACGTTGCTTAACTTTGAAGATCGGACGACCATGAGTGTTTCATTTAGACCAAGGAGTAATTATAGATAACGGATTAGAACTCAGCTTAGCCTATTACATAATCGGTATTGGAATCTATTATACGAGTTGGCCCTACGAATGCAGTCTAAAGGGCTCGTGGCACAGTGGATGTAGTGCTTTGTAAAATTCATTTCTAAAAGTTACACACTTCTTGAGGGTGACATTTCAATCTTCAGAGCAAGTGACACCCAAAATACAATTGCGAATTATTTAGGACTTCTGCCCAGTCATGGCTGATGGAACGAGAGAATTCTACCCCCGTGAATTAAATAAATTGTTCTATTCAAAATTCCGTGCAGATGCTCGAGTTTTGCAGAAAGATTGCTGAGTTCAACAAGCTAGATCTGAAGAAGGTCGGAGGTAAGATCGACTGAAACATTGTCAATAGCACTCAAGATGAGAACAGTAGTCCGAAGAATCCAGATAATACGAAAGCTAGAAAAGTCGATAGTTGGCACTTATACAAAGTCTAATCGATTTTGTAACCAAGAGTTGCAAGGATTATGACCAGAAAATATTCTGTTAGAAACTCTTTAGCTAACCAACAGAATTTACGAGAACAGTTGTCAGTTTGTGAAAAATCTCAACAAAAATTAAATTAGTCAGAACTTGTTGGTTGCTAACAGTCAGACACGGAACTCGCATAAATGTGTACATGAAAACGCGTACGCGAGCATGGACACTGACAAGTCCTTAAGAGTTGAATGATAAATGTTAAATATAAACTAACTTATGCATATATCTTCTTTTACTCCTTTTCTTATGCGTTAATTCTGAACTATATATATATATATATATATATATATATATATATATATAATTCAATACTAAATATCGAAAATAGACACATAAGATTGTATATAGGTACATGAAATAATACACACACACACAGACGCATATATTATTTCATGTACCTGTATACGATTTTATATATATATATATATATATATATATATATAGGGTGACCCACAAAAAACGAGCCCCAACTCTAATTATGCCCCGTTTTTTAGTATTTTGTCCGAATGAAATGAAACTTTGGTCATAACTAGTTTATTATATTCAAGACATCACATCAAAACACTAGGATCTTTGGCCTTTTTTTCTCCGTTGATTGTAAAATGCTCAGAAAAACAATTGAATGTCCTGTTTTTGTTTTTGTTTTTTGGAGGGGGGTCACCCTGTATATGTAATAAAGTAAATATTTAATTTTTATTGTATTTTTACTTTTATTGTTCTCTATTATTATTTTATTTTTCTATATTATTTTTTGTATATATTTCTCCCTATATATCTTTTTTATTCTTTTGTAAATTTCTTCTATTTATGTATATTCTTTACTATCTATTCAGCCTCTATATACCTATTGTTTATTTTTGTTTGTTACTTCTAAATTAGTGTTCTTATACTATGTTTATATATATATTTTCAATTTGCTTTATGTCTTTCCCGAAGCGATTTCAATAATAGAGATTTTGTATCTTCAATAGAGATTTTGTATCTTCAATAGAGATTTTGTATCTTCAATAGAGATTTTGTATCTTCAATAGAGATTTTGTATCTGTCTGTCTGGACCTAACATTATGATATTAATTCTTTTGATGTTGACTGTAATAATGTACTCTTTTTCAATGCTCGATTCAGAGGTGGTTTCATTATTTATTCTGTTGTCACGAGACAATCCTCCCAGGCATTACGTCCTTCTTTTGGAAATAGAGAAATATATCATCTGTTCTGTTAACGTGAGATCATCTTCTCATGTGTTACCTCTTTCAAACTCAACATTTACATTATATAAACTACCAAAATATGCGACCAGAGGGCGCATTATTTTGCTAATTTAAATAGTTATAAGTTTGTTACCGGTGGCGAAAGTAATGCAAAACGTGACTTACACTAGCAACGGCGCCTTTGTCTATCCTATCGGGTGACGGAATCAAGGAAGGAAAGAGAAAATAAAAACTTTCGTCTATAGACGCCTTATTAATATAGTTATGGTATTAATGACTGCTGTGAACAAGAATGAATGGGAAAGCACAGCACAGTCTTCATTTTGGACAGCTGGGAGGGAGAGAGAGAAAGAGACACAGAGAGAGACAGAGAAAGAGAGAGAGAGAGAGAGAGAGAGAGAGAGAGAGAGAGATGGAAAACGGTCGGTAAGGATTACAGTTCAAATCGGGAGTTAGCAAGAAGAAGTGTGCACGAATATTTATTGTTATTATTATTTAAAAATTTTAGTTTCAGTCAAGCTATTTCGGCCACTTATTTTTATTTATTTATTATTTCACTTTTTATGTTTTTTATTTACTGGACATGGCAAATATAAAGCTCAATAGGTATATAACAAAACCCTTCTACGGTGATAGAGACGTAGCTGCCTGGCTCAAAAAGGTGGGGCTTGTTGCAAAAACTGCAGCAAATAGATTATGTGGCAAACCTTCTATCATTATATTTGCAGATTATATTTGGAGATGTATGAATGGCCTTCAGATGAACATCGACTTGATTGAAGTTCAGTAAAAGGAGATTTTCGCGGACGGATCATTCACTGTGTATTCAAAGCTTAAACAAGTCAAGTGGGCAGGAGAACGCGTGGACATATACGCTAACAACATGCAGCAACTTGCAAGAATATCTGGATTCACGGGGAAATAGCTTGAGACTGCAATAGGAGCTAGCATATGTGACTAGGTTCCCTAACGATCTTTCAATGGAGTTGCAACAGGTATCAGTCATTGATGCCTTGACTATGGGTGATTTGCTGGCTGCTAGAGTACTCACACGAGATGCGGCTAAGGATACTGTTGACACCACGCAGCCACTTCGAATGGAGGTTAAAGTTATACCCACAACGAATCCTCGAATAGGAATCATCAAATAATCAAAGTGAGACCTGTGATAGACTACAGAGAGCTCAATGACTTTGTGGACACATTTACAACAAATGCAGATGTACGTGCACAGAAGTTGCAAGAATGCCGGTGTGAAGGCTTTAATGTTGCCATATTGGACCTGCAGAATCGCCTATCTTCAGGTGCACATACATAAATCACTGTGACTCTTTCACACGATTTCGGTTTGGCTTAAATGTTGCACCGATAATAATGCGATCAATTATGAATGTAGTAATTTCCCAGGATACGTAATACAATGAGAAACGTCATCATACATTGACAGCGTTTAGGTCTCACATCTGCGGATTGAGTGAAGAAACATTTGGAAAAATTCTGACTGGCCAGTAAGTCTCCTGAGTGACGTCAAAAAAATTAATATTAACATTGAATTACTCGTAATTTTTTTCTTGAGAAAAGTTATGTTTGATCATTGCATACAGCCTTGTTTACAACTGCCTTCCCCGACAGGAGACACACATAACAATCACACATATAGTACAGGTTTTCTTGACTCTGGATCCATTTCCGTATCAAAAAGTTGCTTCCGACTATCATAACAGGTACCATGATTGTTCCACGTACCCCTATCTATTCGGACTTTACGTAGCTATCCCTTCTGAGTTCGAAAACTTGAACTCCAAATGAAATCTAATATCAAATCATTCTATATCATGTTATTAAATTAATCAATCCGCTAGCTACCCTCCTATTAGTTGATAGCTCACTCAGAGATCAAACTCTATCGATAATATCTACATAACCTCATGCATTTGATTAATCATTTCAGTTAATTCTAAAAACATATTACTGTTAAGTCGCGTGTAACACTTAAACTGACCCCAAACTCATATATTATGTTTTTTAGTCATCAATTGCTTTCTTCCTACATAATCGCTATTTGATTAAAGTACGTCATTTTTTTTCGTAGATTAAGGAGTCAGGAAGAATGAAAATATGACTTGACTTAATAACTTATAAAATACATTATTTGGATCAGAATTATTTTCAAATGGAAAAAATATATTGAAGAAATCAAACAAAAACGCAAAACAAGTAGTAAATAAACTTCAAGCAAATAAACTGCTAGGCAATACCGAGTAGGAACAGTTAGTGTAATATATACTTACATTTGGCAAATCCTCGAAAAGAGGTCCAATGACCAAGATCACGATCAACACAAGCACGCAAGAGAAAACGTTGGTTAACTGAAAAATAAAAAGAAACGTTTAAAAGTAATAATTAGTTACCATAGTTTTGAGCTCCTTGGTGTAATTTCGTTGACACGCCGGTTGTCGTTAGATAATCGAAGTTAAACAACGCTGATCAGTATGAGATGGGTGAACATTTAAAAATAGCAGTCGTCGTATGTAAGAGGACCTCGACACCTCTCTGCAAGAACTGCAAAAACCTAAGGTCGTCATTTCTCCTGACCGGGATATACATGCGACTGGGGACCTCTTATGCGTTTAATATTGTCTTGAGACTTCCTCCTTCAAAACAAGCCAGTTCAACCCACCAAGGGTGAATTCCGCTGTGGTGGTGGTGGTGGTGGTGGTGGTGGTGTTGTTGTTGTTGTTGTTGTTGTTGTTGTTGTTGTTGTTGTCGTTGTTGTTGTTGTTGTTGTTGTTGTTGTTGTTGTTGTTGTTGTTGTCTTCGAGCTGTTAGACGATGGACATCATATCAACGTACATTTCACAGACGGACCATCACTGGAATGGACACAAAGTCGGATGCCGTACGCGTTGGCCAAGTGATGATCAACGATCTAACTCATTTAAGCCTAAGCATTTCTATAAATGATGTGAACCGGTAAGGGTTTGTAAGAAAGGCACAACTAGATATTTAGTGGAAACGAAATCTATCGAAAAGAAATACAAATAACAAATAGAGTGGTACCAACTTAATCTGAATATTGTGATACTATGAAGGTGACACATGAGTTACTAAGTGCTGAGGGGACAATAGATAGGAAGTATCGTACAAATGTACAATGAAATAGGGAGTAGCAAACAATGAATCTGTAGGTATTTTTAGATCGAGCCTTTTAGATTTGACAATAATAGAAACCTACAAAACAGATTACAAGGCAAGGGCAGCTTCCGGATGGGAGCTGATAGCAACACGTTTGGATAGTTTTTAGATCTGACTGCGAAACAGAGATAGAGCCGAATTGCGACTGGAAGACGAACATAACATCTATAGAATGGGGAGAAGACACACAAGTCCAACCGTCAAATATATGTGAAACATTGGAATTGTTTTTCCTTTCTTGTTCCACGACTTATTTTACTTCTACTTTGTGACCCGCGTGAATTCCGTCGACAGCCGCCAGTGTGAACCTAAAGATGATGACACGGCCAACGAGAACAATGAAGAGATGGAGATAGTAATCCACGGCACACAACGTTGGGGTCGGCGGCTTGTCGAAGGGAAGGCCACGTGCTGTCACACTATCAAGTGTGCATAACTTTCGTATAACGTGCGCGTAATACTGAGAGGCACATTCTCCCGGTATTTATAATAAAAGGAAGAGTTTATTGCTATTTGTAAGGTGGACACCGCAGCAATGAATATCTCCAATGAATATTTGTTTCTAGCTGAATGGGAGGCGGCCATGGTGAAGTAGATACCGATGTGAATTTGACGACTCTGTGTGTGGTGTTTGAATCCTATTAGATCTATTAAATCTATTGTACGACTTTGGCTACGAATGTTGGCAACCTTCATGTGACCATCTTGAGAGTAACTGATTCTAAAATTGTAATTGGAGAAACCAAAGGCAGCAATGAAATCAAGCAGATTAAAAGGAAACTAAACATGTTGAATAATAAGAAAAGAAGAACATTAGCTGGATCACTTGTCAACGTCAGGTAATAAAATAATTATACATAGCAAAAGGGTTAATTGGTTAAATTTTATAAAACGAAAGAACAAATGTTATTTGAAAGATTATAGGGTAAAATAGAAAGCATTTACTATATCATGACCACCATATTTAAAATCTGAAATTGCAAACCGGTGTTAATCCAAAAATAATCCAAATTATATTTTAGGCTATATTTTACCTTTTTTTTGGGGGGGGGGATTTCGTTAATAATACTTTATTCTCCATAATTTGTTTATTAGAACTAATCAAATAAATTGTCTTTTTTATAATTGAATTTTTTTATTTTAAAAATATTTTAATAAGTAATCAAATCAAACCTTTTCCGTAATTAGAATGCATTTTTTTTTTAAATATTTAAAAATAGTATAATTATCAATTATCAACCAAATATAATTACATTACAAAGTAACAAACAATTATTAACAAGCAATAAATTCAAACTGTTTTTATAAATGATAAAATATAAATTCCGCTGAAGCTATGCAGCGTAAAATGATGGGGGGGGGCTTAACCGGTTAACAATTTCCGATTTTATATATGTCGCTTATGATGAAGTGGATGCTGGCAATCTTTACATGGTCTCCCCGTAAGACCCGATTTTTTTCTAGAAATAATTCTGACTAGAAATATATCAGGGAAACCAATGCCAACAATGGAATGATCTGATTGTGATCATTGATTTTATCAAACCCAAACTTTACCTTGTTGTTTAACTTTCTGAAAAGAATGTAAATAAAAAAAAAGGTGGTGACTACAAGAACTTTTCATTATTTAAAGTTTTTTATCAGAACTTGCTCCAGACATGCCATGAATCCACTTGGTTTAAGGAGCTCACAGTAAAGAAAGATGAAGAGTAGTTCACGACACGAACCTGGGCATTCCAAGTTCGAATCCAATTCGTCTCACCGAAACACTTTCATCACACTCACAATTAATCTTGTGTCTAAACTCTTAGAAAAGAGGTAAATAAAGAAAAGGAATTGTCAAATGTTGGTTGGTTGGTTGTTTTTGTTTTATGGCATATCAACCCTTTTCAGGTTATTTAGTGCCGAATCCAGTGATTTGAAGAAAAAATGTTTAATAGAATATCTTTGAGTTTTTTTTCAAGTCGGTTTCTATTTAACCCATAGTTGGGGACCTAACAGGTACTACCACTCCGGGTCAAAATGGACCTGGGAGCAATAAAAATTAAAGAGTGGCTCCACACTCCCCAATGCCCGAAAGCTGGAGCCTCGCCATTAGATATAGTTTAAGGTCATATCCAGGACCAGAATTGTCATGTTGGTAAACGATATGGACTGAAAGTCTGGATATGTCAAGTTCGAATCCAGTTCATTCCACAGAAACACGTTAATGAAACTCATACTATATATATATATATATATATATATATATATATATATATATATATATATATATATATATATAACTAATAAATGACAAAAATCTATATTCTAAATTTCATGATGTTGACCATCTTACAATTTATTCTTTTAATTCAGTTGACATTTACAATTCTTGACAGTATCTGTTTCGTAGAACAAAATCATTCACTTAATCATTATATCAATCATTTTGCCCTTAACTCATCAGAAGAACAAGCAACTATCAATCCACCAAAAGGAAATAAAAAGACTTGTAAATGAAGAAGAATTGTAAATGTTAACTGAATTAAAGGAATAAATTTTAAGATGGTCAACATCATAAAATTTGGAATATAGGCTTTTGTCATTTATTCATTATATTGCTCTGTGATTACATTGAGCTTCTTAAATACGTATTGGTATATATAAAATTGGTATATATATAAAGGAAATAAAAGGAAATAAAGAATACTTCCACGGAAATATATATATATATATATATATATATATATATATATATATACAGGTTAAACCGGATATAAGAGACCGAATATTTTAAAAAAAACAGATATACGAGAGATTTTCTCTGGTCCCAAATTAGAGCCTGTGTATTATTATAGAGTAGCCCAAATATAAGAACCCCGGATATAAGTGTGACTCGGGTAAAAGAGAGTTATAGTGATCAGCTAATAAGTCTCTTATATGCGGGTTACATTATATATATATATATATGTGTGTGTGTGTGTGTGTGTGTGTGTGTGTGTGTGTGTGTGTGTGTGTGTGTGTGTGTGTTTAAAAAATAAACAATGTCAGGTCTTAAAATTAAAGTAAACACAAACAGACTACTCACTTGGGTTCGACCCCCAGCAGAATCTTGAACTGATGTTCTTGAAACAGAGGCTGCAAATGGGTAGCAAGAGAAGAAAGATCCAAAAATATTACCAAATCCATAAGCTTTGAGTTCCTGCCAAAAATAAAATAAAATAGCAAACATTAATTCAGTTGAACTTCTTTTCGTTTGAAAAACACCGTCAAATTTTACAAAACAGAACTGCATTTTCCTAAATGTTTTTGCTTACATTACCTGCTTTAAACGGCAACAAAATGTGCCACAAAACCGGGGGATTGAGGGAAAACAGTTTTTGCGAGGGGGGAACCTGACAAAAAAAAGTTTTTGCAAGGGGGGAACAGTACAAAAAAATAGTCGAGAATAGACCCATAGACATCTTCCATTAATCGCACGTTGAGAGATCGGTAATAAACCTACCTTCCTCCGGAGGAGAATGGTAATGCCTGGGAAAATCTACTTCTTAGGACCAAATCTAACCATAACTCAGCTTGACAACTAAATGTCTGCTTACCAGCGAGGCAGTCGCTACTTGTAAGAATGATAGCAACGATGTATGAAGACAGTCGACAAATCAGACATTTTGAATATTGGAAAGACAGATAGTTGAGTTAAAACCGATGACATTGTCCTGGGAGTAATAAGAATGTTCTATAAAAATGTTCCAATATTACAACTTTGATCTGTATTTTTGAATTTCTTAAATAAGGTAAAATATTGTCTTTTTCTTTTTCTCGTTGTGGGTGATTAGCGTGAACATAGGCCTCACAACATTATTGAAAAAAAACCCCTAAAAAACTGTAATACAAATTAATACCTCTATTGAATTCATAGTAATTTTTACTAGAGAAAAATTAGATTTAATTTTGGTATAGGTCTTTGTTTTCAATTGCGTCCTGTAAAGTTGCAATTGAAATACATATATGCATATATAAACATTTACAGAGAGAGAGAAATAAATTATTGACAAAATAAATATAGGTATATATGAATTTATTTTCAATTCAATAAGAAAAAAAAATTTATTATATATTTTACTTATAAAGGCTCTACCTATGTATTGAGCACTTTTTAAGTAATATTTTATTTTAGTTCAATACTTTTGAACTTATTTCATTAATTTATATAAATATATGCATATGTGTTCATAGGTATATACATGTATGTGCATATATATGAATATATACACACACACGCACATATATATATATATACATGATTATATATGTGTGTAGGTGTATGTATATATACATACTAGCTAAATTACTCGTCACCGACGGGTTTCTCTAACATTTCTCATCTGAACGTCAGTTCAAAATTAAAAATATTTATTTGAAATCATAATAAAATATTTACAAAAGTATTTTTAGGTGTATGATGTAAATGGAATACTATATCAAAAAAAAAAAAAACGAGACAAAACAAGGAAGCAATTGTCTACGGCGAGATTCGAACCCTTAAAAATGATATAAATCATTGGGACTGAAGACTAATGTCGCATCCACTTGGCAACCGAAGAAACGAAAATAGAGAATGATTTAAATCAATAAATGATGTCACTCTGGTCTATCGTTACTTTTATGGTAAGCGATCGACTGAGCTTCAATCTATGATCCCAACCCCTGTAAAATTTTCACAACAAATACACGTCTAAATAAAACAACGATCAACAATCCCCTTCACGCCCTATCTGTGCCTAAAACTAAACGAAAATTCCTTGATCAGTTTTTTTTCCCTAGAACTGTCCGTCTGTGGAACACAATGCTCTGAGGCTGTTTCCCAGCTGATTATAACGTGGTTATTTTCCACCCAAGTTTCACCAAGTTTCCATTAGGATGTTGTCTCACCGTGTACCTAACACTCATTAGCCCTTATCCCAGAGTTGCTTGCGGGCCTTGATAAGCGGTGACCTCCAAACAAAAATAAAGAAAGAAAGGAAATTTTTAAAATCACAAAATATTATACAAATGATGACACGGTGTTCAGATTTTGGAATGCACAAGGGGTCTTCGTTGATTGCCGGGTAGCCCCAGAAGGTATTCAAGAGAGTTTTAATGTATTTTGGTGATACGCATATTATTCTAAACTAGCAGTTCAACCCGGCTTTGCTTGGGCCCTATCTACTGTTCATAACTTGAACTACGTGTGAATACAGTTTATGTAAGATTTCAAATGATAAGACCAAAAATTTTCTGATTGATTTCGTAGAGATCGCAGAGGTCAATTTTTTTAAACTTTGACCCCAATTTTGACGTTTAACATTTATTGTTTTGGTCTCAAAATTGGCGGAGAAATTTGGTAGAATCTGCAAAGGTTAACACTTTCAACTTTGATCTTTTGGCAGCCAAATTTTCGCCCCAAAACTGCTTAAAATGCTTGCCGCATGTCTGGATACTCTTTATGTATAAATTTTAAATGTTTAGACCCGAAATTTGCTGATTAGTTTGCTAGACACCACAAGGGTCAAATCTGTTGAATTTTGACCCCTTGGCGGCTCAAATTTTCGACCCTAACCGATTAAAAATCTTGCCCTATCTCTGAATACACTTTATGTAAAATTTCAAATGTTTAGGCATAAAATTGGCTGAGTAATTTGATAGAAACCGAAAAAGGTTAATTTTTTAACTTTTACCCAATTTTTACCGCTTAACATTTATTTTTGGGGACTCAAATTAAATTAAAAAGTTTGTATTCATGTTCAAGTACCCTACATTTAAAATTTCAAGTGTTTAGACTCAAAATTGGTTGAGGATTTACTTAGAGTTATCAAAGGTCAAATCGTTGAACTTTGACCTCTTGACAGCAAAATCTCTGGCCGAAAACCGATTAAAGAGATTTTTCCAAATTTCAATACCCCTTATATCAAACCTCGAGTCTGTAGACTAAAAACTGACAGAGTAATTTGGTAGGGAAATGTACACACACAGACACACACACGCAGACAGACATTTTCACTTTTATAGTTATATAGGTTAGATCCAGTCCCAAATGCTTTTTCACGAAGACAGTACCTGCTCGATTGTAGAAAACATGAGACGATTCAAATTCATTCCCCCGCCGACTTGCACTTCTGCTCACCTTATTTGCGTCAATGTCATAGTTGTGTTTCTTCGCCATTAAAGTTGCCAACGATACAGACTGCGCAAAAGCGACAATTCCAATCACAATTGCATCGGCAACGAAAGGTTTTCCTTGGTCAAAGGCGGGAACGTTCGGTGCTGGAAGGCTGCAAGAGAGAGAAAAATCATTTTTAGAGATGTTGCACATCCATGCGAGGTCTTCTTATTGCTCGTTTTATCGCGCGCTTAATTTATTTTCATTAGATATTAATGCTTGAACAAATCATACTCTAAGATCAAGTTTTATGAAAAATTATGTGTCGATTATAACAATAACATGGAATCGTATATGTATAGAATTTAATTTGAATTAACGTAAGCATTTGGAAATAACAACCGTGCCGTTTTCGACCGTCGGGAATCTAACTGATGACAATTGTATCATCTTCGACGTTGCTTTATGCACAGGTTCAAGAGTGTGCAGCATTTACAGGTGTCGTTGTGGTTAGTCGCCCCGGCAGATTCTCTAGACAACACTCTTATCGATTTCATCCGACGGATCCAAGATATTACTACTTTCTCGTCAATCCTGCAAGCGGTTTGCATCGAAAGAGACAATTTTTCTCTTACCAAACTGCAAGTCACTAATATTCCGTATTATATTGATTATTCAGACTACTGTTCTCACCTTGAATGTTATTTTCACAGCCTTTCGGCCGATGTAACCTCCAACCTTCTTTAGCTATATCTTGTCGAACTCGGGAATCTTTTATTTGAGACCTGCAGAATCATACGGTATTAAGAACATCCGAAAACGAGTTCAAAGTTTAGCGACTTTCTAACCCGTGTATACCAGGAACTAATAGAAATATTCGTTTGGGGTTTATTACATCCTGTTACGTTCATTTCAGTAATGATGATAGTTATGATGTAATAATAATTATTGCGAGAACGGTGATAATGAAATGTGTTATTAATGCCTGTAAACATAGTAATAACGTTTAATAAAGTTAAAGAAACAAAATAAACAATTTTTTTTTCTGCACATACATTGCTTCTTAGTGATTCTGCGCTGACATTATTGTCAACATAATTTATTAATGCGTTGCGATCATCCGGATCATCAGCGTTAATAGTCGGAGTTGCCTGTGAAGTCGTCCCCCCACCCCATGTCTTGATGTAGAGCTTTTTGTTTATCCAGAAGAGAACGGAGATAACAGACGTGTACAGAAGATATAAAGTTGATCAGAACCTCTACATCAGCCAGTTTGACTTTTTTTCAACAGAGGTGGTCGGAAGTTGCCTTCATGCACATTGGATTTTGACCGTGTTCAGTACGTCCAGCTTGCACTCCGTGTAGAGGAGAGTTTGAGGAACACAGTTCCATACATTATATTTCCCTAAAGATGGGATTTGATAGTGTGTGCTTCTAGGCGCTCATTTGATCTACGCGGGTAGCATGTTCTCAATCCATCAGCAATGATCGGTTAACAGTACGAAGATTTTTTTTTGTTTTTTTTACACAGTGATCACCACTTATCAAGGCCCGGAAGCCACTCAGGGATAAGGGTTATTGCAAGTACATTACGTTAGTGAGGAGATTTGCTGATATGTTTACTTAAGGGGCGATTCATTAGGAATTTGCTAACATTGGACTTGAAGACAACCAAGTTGTAGTCCGGAGGGAAGCAGGCAGACGGAACAGAGTTCCACAGGCGTGCAGTTCTAAGAAAGAAGCTTTGTTCATGGAATTTGCGTTTTGATTTAGGCACAGATATAGAGTGGGGGAAATTTTTCACAGTGGATTCAGCTAGACGGGTGTTTTTCGTGAAAGATTGGCGAGGGGGGACCAGAGATTGGAGTTCAGACGAGCATCTGCCATGGAAATAACGATAAAACAAGGACAGGCTCGCAACGTCTCTTCTGTGAGAGAGAGGTTGCAGGGTAGAGAAAAGGGCATCCCCCACTAAACCACGAAGTCTATTTTGTACTCTGTCAAGGCAGGATAGGCTGTTTTTAGTAATTAACAATTCTTGATACTCAGAATACAATTGCGTATAGTTGGTTAGGGATTTAGAGCATGCTGCCCTCATAGATTAAAAAAAATGGTTCCTTTCGAAATTCTGCGCAAATTCTCGAGTGTGACAAGATAAACCTGAAGAAGGACGGAGGTTACATAGGCGGAAATTTTGTGAATACAACACTCAAGATGACAACAGAATAATCTAAATAATAGGAATTATCAATCCTCATTTAAAAAATTCAGAAACATAATATCGCTAATATGTGTTGCGACGTGTGTTGAGAATTTTGTGTTCTCAACAATAATGGAATTGGTAAAAAAAACAAACCTGGACATGTTGTGGCGTGAACGATAAAATATACGCCGGCTGTCTCAAGATATTCAACGATATTTCCCTCGATTGTCGGCCATCTGACTCTATCAATGACACGTTTGACCGGAGATCATTTTGAGTTGACTTAGCTCTACAGGCGCTTATTTTCGTCATTATTTGAGGGGGGTCCAACCTGCTTTCAGCATGTCAAGCCAGCATGGCATCCCAAAGTAACTTCTAGATATTCCGGATATAGCCGAAAAAGTTTTTTTCTTTAATGAAATATAATTTGGGCTAGAGGAATATTATTTTGAATCAGGCGTCAACAAAGTAAATATTCATATTAACTTATTTAATGCGTGTAAAATTAACATATTTCATTTAAATCTCATAATCATATTTTGTTAAATGTTGGATTTATCAAATAAATACTTTTGTTAATTAAAAATTCAGATACTGTCGGTTTTTTATGAAATTTTACCCATGGATTATAGGAATTAATTAATAAAATATTTAGTTTCTTTGGCGTATTTAAAGAGTTTTAGTCAACATAATATGAACACCCACTTAAAAATACACACATACACACGCACTTATGTATATATATATATACATGTATATATATATATATATATATATATATATATATATATATATATATATCAGATTTGCATTATATTTGATTCATAAGCATTATATACCAATGAAGCAAGATTCCGATAATTTCATTTTTTATTAAGACCCCTAAACTTTAAGCATTATATTTTAGGAACTTTCTAGAATCACAATCATGGATTATTGATAAAAATTGTGCTACCTTTACGGTTACTGTTTCCAATTTACTTCCGGTTGCTTCTTCGTTTTTTTGTTTGTTTTTTGTTTTTTTGTTTTTTGGTTTTTTACGGTATCTTTTGTTTATTAAATTGTTAGATGAAAATACAGAATAAGTAAAGAAACCCCCTCGGCTTCTTATGTTAAGAAGCCTTTTTCTCTGAATGATAACATTATTATTTCAAAGAAAAACCCTTCTTAAAGTGGGGAGAGGCACCCGGGAATAAAGTTGAAACATAATCGTAAAGATAACCAAAAACTGAAATATGAAATGAAGACATCATCATAGATTGATTTTAATTTCTGCCATAATAGGGAATGCGAAACTTTTGTTTGGGAAAGTAATTAGTAAATTAATCTTTCAGGTAAAAAAAAACAAACGTCAATATTTTTATACATTTTAAGCATTTTTTTAAAATTTATTTCGCATATTAACGTTAGTGTGCGTGCGTGCACGCGCGCGCGCTCGCGTGCGCGTGCGTGTGTGTGTGTGTGTGTGTGTGTGTGTGTGTGTGTGTCCTCTTTTAATCATTTAGTGCCGAAAGATAGCAGTAATTGTAAACGATTAATTTTATATCCGACTTTAAATTGCGATGGTATCCACTCGTGGTGGATTCAGTCGGCCTCAAGTGATTTTGCAACGTTCCAAGTCGAGGCCGCCATAGCTGACATCTCAGCATACCGCAGCCAACAACGAAACTTACAAGAATGTCGACTATCTTGAACATGTCGACTGAGTCATAGGGTCCAAAATGTTGCGTCATACATTTGGTCGCTAACAAATAATAAACGTGGAATTGAAATATATAAAAGAAAAATTAAGGTTCGGTTGTGGTTAGGGTTAAGTTTTAATGTCAGTGTAAGGTTTAGTCTGACTGGATACGTACACTTAGAGCTCTTCTAACGAACATCAGCACACTATTTCCATTATTTGGCTTGACGTGAGATACGAACTTTTAATATCCGGCAAAATCGAACCGAGCAAAAATAAAATGGGGTATTATTTTAGACCTAAGATCGCTTCAAATGTACAACCTATTATTTGAACGCCATAACATGTTCACGAAAACCAGAATGTCAGCCATGTTGCACGTTGGAATGTGCGACTGATGTTCTCTCTAGATTGAATCAATGCCTCGATGTCTCCGTTCAGTCTCAAAGGAAAATGGATACCTCCTATAAGGGTAGCTGCGCATGTAATCGTTACCAACTACACCTCTCCTAAATCGGCACTGCTTGAGTCCAGTGACAAGAAGAAGTCCATTACGACTGGAAGCAATGCCGAGATAAGCGGAGAGCACATACAGCACCTGGAATTTCGAAATGATCACCCATTTTAGTACTTACCAGGCTCAACGTTGCTTAACTTTGATGATCTAACAGGAACCGGTGTATCAACACTATTATGTCGTATACAGGTTGATTATACACGGTTTATTAAATGCTTATTGCCATTTAGCCAATAGCTGGAGTGTGATCGTCTTTATTCCTTTTTAGATTATGTTACAGCGTAACTGAACAGAAAGAATCTGATAGGATCTGAAGCGGGTATAGCAAATTTCATATCCCGCGTCTGTATCTGTTATCGAAGCGGCACTCACCTTGGGCGAGTTAAATCGGATTCCTCCCAAGGAGGAACTTTCATAGGAATATCAAATTCACAAGTGGTTCCCAATTACCTATATTCTCAAAGTGTCACCCATATGGTACTGGCCAGGCTAAATGTAGTTGAACTTCGGTGACCTTACGGGAATCGGTGTGTCAACGCGATTATGCGGTATCTGTTGTACAATCACGCCCCCAACCCGTTCCTGTGTTTAGTAAATTCTTCAAATAAATTTTTGTTTACGATAATTATTCAAACACAATCATTCCAATCAAAAGAAACAAAATGATATTACCAGAGTATCAACATGTAAAACATTGCCACTTATAAAGATCAAGAGTCACTCGAGGATAAAAAGATGGAATGGTTCCACCTGAAAGATGAAGAACACAGTGGGAGTACTTATAATGTACTACGTTTGATTACTTATGACAAGAATTCGTTGACCTTGAATTTGAAGCAGAGAAGCAGTCCCTCGATCATGTGTCCCGTATGCGGGAAGTGCTTGCAAAGAATTTGTTCTTCAATTTGAAGATGACTACGTTGCAATAAGTAAAGAAGCAGTCCAACGGTAATGAGTTCCACTGACGGGAAGTCCTGTTTTAATCCATTAAAACGAATGTAATAAACCATTATTAAAATTAATGTTATTAAAGAAAAGAGCCGAAAATCAAGACTTCGAATTGCTGAAAATAAAACCATATTATTTCTTGAAAAAAAAAAAATAAAAAAACTAAGAATTCGAAAATTTTATCCATTGGTTTCGACTACTTACCCAGCGGGTATTTTCCCAACAATTCTGATGTTGTAACGCTCGTGGAGATTTTCGTAATGGGATGTTAGAGTAGCAGCAATAACCTATGTTATAAAAAGATATGAAACGGTTACACACACACATATATATATATATATATATATATATATATATATATATTATGATTTAATTAACTGTTATAGTCAGCCAGAGACATTGTTGAAATTCGGATGACATATTTTTAGAAAGCCATATCAGTGCACATATTAGAAAATAAAACTGGATAATAAGATGCTATACTTTTAAACAATATTTCGGATTAATACTCCTTCATCAAGTAAGTGAGGAAAAGATATTTTTGTCACCGTTTTGTTCTTTTCTTCGTGTCTTATGTTACTGGTTTTTATGAATTGGTGCGTCATTCTAAAAATATATGATTCATACTTCAACAACACTTCTCACGTTGTCTTACCTATACGTTCAAACAAAAATGCTCTTTTTTTCTGTCTTCGAAGAATTGATCTTGCGACGGAAAATTTCAGGTTTTTGGAATACGGCATTTTTCCCGGGTAGACGGAAACAATAGATATAAAGAAAAAATATCGTTTCCTCACTAACTTGATAATGGGATATTACTGCAAAATATTGTTTAAATACGTAATTTCACAGAACATATGGACTAGATATTGCTGCAATACTTGCAAAAATCCGCGAAAATTCCACGGTTGCTTACCTAGTATAATCTTTCTTCTTATCATAAATTACTTGCTAGTTTAATATGTTTAAATTCTATTCTCTACTTGAAATCGTTGAAACGAAACTAATTGGTAAAAATGTGAGATAAAACTAATCGATAAGAAAGCAAAACTAATAGATAAAAAAAACTAATCGATATGAAAAATGTTACCTGTGTACATTCGTTTTTCAATTCGTATTTTCTTATCGCTTTTTTAGTTTATTTATTTTTTAAATATGAACGTAGTTGCTGAATAGGATATTCTACCTCTCCTTTATTCTCCGAACATACGTAGCTTAAAATTAAAATTGCGTTTTATTTTTTATATGAACGAAGGTATGGCATTTTTATTGCTGTTCATCAAGCTTTCAGCTCGGGATTTACAATGTCTCCTCCATTCTCTTCTGCGTCCTCCTTTTATTCTGTTTTACTCTTTCGTCTTTTCACCTTCTTATTCGATCACTTTCTTCCTACGTCTCAGGACAGGAGTACGTTCACTTTTATCATATATATTATTTTAAAGATGCGTTCAGCCAATCAGTGTGTTTAACGATGGAAATTCTATTCTAAACTTAACTATGACAAACTAATGAAAATGCTATATAAATTTAAGCGTGATAGAACTTCGTATTAAAATGATTGAACGTATCTTATTTTAGACGCGTCCATTCAATCTGCGTGTCTGTGACGCTTAAGTTTTTAAATAACATTTCAGGTTGGTCTGTTACAATTGGGTTATAAATAGACCTTTTTACACGTGAACGTAACAGGTAGAGAAAAATGTTATCTGAAACTTAAGTGCGAGAAACAAACGTCGGAGAGAGATTCTTCTATGCTTGGAAGCATCTAAAATATGATGCGCTCAAAGGATTTGCACCTTTAGCAAACATGAAAGGGGATATCTAACATTAAAACTTGTATTAAATAGATGGTTGCCTTCATGAAAACAAAAGTTTTGATTTCCTTGCATTGTTTGGATTCTTCGGACCACTGTTTTCATCTTGATTGAGTTTCGGTCGATGTAACTTCTGGTCTTCTTCATTTTATGCAGATTACCGAACTCGAAAGAATGATCCCCGAGTTCGACAATGTGGTCGAATTGGGGACTCTTTCTGCCGAACTCGGAAATCTGCACAGAATTTCGAACGCACTCCTTTATTTAACCCACGGGGATATCATGCTCTTGTTCCGTCAACCATGACTGAGCAGAAGACCTAAGTACTCGTAATTGTAATATTAGTGACGCCCGCACTAACGACTGAACCTTCAACACCCAGAAGAGTGTAACCGAATGCAATTTGTATTAAAAATTGATGTGCAAACTTTCAGTCAATACGTAGCAATTCTATAGGTCTGCAAAGTTGACTGTCTTCCTTTCTTTCTTTCTTTCAACTTGTTTTATTTATATATTTACTAGCATGGCTGCCCGGTGTTGCCCGGTTGTTTGGAGGTGTGTGTCGAGCAAAAAAAAAGTGGTAGTAAGTAGGCAGGCTCGAACCTGTGCCGTGAAGGAGGAAAAGAACGTGAAAAGAAAAGTGATATCTTTGCTGTTGCGTCCATCGCCAAACCGGAAGTGGCGAAGGTTTAAATTAAGGCTAGTCAATCGAAAAGAGGCGATGACTTTCCAAAATATCGGCGAAAAAGCGGCCCCTCCTTGTAGAAAAGTGCCCGGTTGAGGTTGAAGGAATTAATGCTTTTAGTCAATCTTTCGATATTTGTCATTCGAAGGGTCGAGGTTCAAAGTGATACCGATCTCGTGAAAATCTATCACTTCTGTCGAAAGTTTTAGGCAGATATACATACATGCATACATGTACGGTACAATCACGTTGATAATCAAAGGCTATGGATGGATGAATATACATACATACATACATACATACATACATACATACATTTTACAGACAGGTGAGAGTTATATTATAGATTATGCATATCTAATTGTTGTCAACTCTTAAACTTCTTTGCCTTTTTTTCTCATCAAATCTTTCTTGGAGTTCATATATTAGATCCATTACTCTTTCTGCTTCTAGTGAAGTCTGTTCTCTCTATTGCTCTAAACAATTTCTCAGACTTGATGCTATTTTCTATCGCTACAGATCAATGTATGGAGTATTGGTATTATATCTGTTCTATTTAATAGGTGAAGGGGCGTATCTTAATTGTCCCCACCCTTTCTTCTTCTTCACAACCCCTCTCTCTCTCTCTCTCTCTCTCTCTCTCTCTCTCTCTATTCACACACACACACACACACACACACACACACACACACACACACACATGATGTTGCTAGTTTCAGTCTTTTCTATATGTGTTTTTTTTTTCAAAATTGTCTAATCTGTATCCTATTTCTTTTCTTCTACCTCGTTAGACAAGCGGTGTCCATCAATTTTTTTTTTGTTACTTTATTGTAGTATAGCTTCCTGTTGCAGTAGGTGTCTTTCAAGAATCACAGGCTTGTGTAACTCTCTTCCTGCTGACCGTTTACTCATATTTATTGGTTTTATTTATTTTATTTTTGTAACTTTTGTGGTTTTATTTATTTTATTTTTGTAACTTTAAAGGAAATAAATAACTCAGATGAAACATATGGTCTAACGAAACGCCAGGTGAGAACTGCCAGTTGCCTTGCACAGTTAATTTTATGTCTATGCTCTTTGCTTTATAAATCTTCTAATGCAACTGCGCATATAACCGCACATAATAGAAGATAATGTTGAAGAGAACTTTAATGCCTACTAGACGCTATTCGCGAGGGTCTAAGGTTTTTCAGTACAGGGTTTGTCAAGACAATTCGGCATGAGATAACTTTCCACCAGTAAACTCTGGCAAAATATTTATAATATTCGCAGCCCAAATAAGATCGTCTCGTTATGGCTAATCCACACTGACTTTTATGAGAAACAGTGCACCTTCTCGAAGTGATGTTAACTCAAGCAGCAGACTTCACCAGACTAGATGAATTCTTGTCCTGGAATCTAGTAAACTTTATTTAGTATTTATAGTAAGCCATGAAAATATATATGGCAATTAAGCTACACAGAATTTTTCTGCGTTTCATTCTCGTCAGAATTGGTTAAGCTTATGCGAAAAGCTATGGTTAGCGTGCCTTTTTATATAGTACATGCTATTGAATTTTCTAGTTAGCCAATCAGCTTTCTAGTTGCCGAATATTCATATCTTAGAAAATCCAGATATCTCTATGTATAAAGTAGTAACGTTCGTGTGTGTGTGTGTGCACAACTCCCAATCATCAAAGAAATATAAAGGCCATATGTGTGTACACCTCTCCTGGTCAAGAAATATTAAAGCCCATGTTAGGATACTTCTGTCAAAGGAGACATTTTATTGTATACGGACTTTCAATATATAGCATTCTTCAAACCACTTTTACATTATTGGGTTACGGTCATTAACATATTACATTAAATGAAATCTATCTAAATAATTACCTCGATGACATTACTTATTCGACATAATAGCTTTGTTTCAACTGTACTAATTAAAAAAAATTAATTATTTAGTTTATTTAAATTTCAAGTTATATTTGATTTAACTTATTTTATCTGAAATCTGAAACCGTTTTATTTTCAAACCAAAACCCAGTAAACCAAAAAGGGAAATAACTGTGATAGTTTAATTGAAAAAATGTTTTAAACGGAGCACGTTATTAAATATTTCCTGTTTTTTTTTTTTCATTTAAAATATTATTCTATGCTGAATAATTATTTCTATTTTTAATTCGGAGGTCATTTTTTCGCATATTCTTAATTTTTAAGTAACCTTTTTTATTTCATAGAGAAAAATAATTAAAACTAATGTTCTCATTTACTTGCATCCTCACGAGGGCAGAGTTAGTCAGAGAAACATGTGAACAAAATCCATCATCCCCTGCTGTTTTTGTTTTTTGTTTATAAAATTTAATCGGTGTTGCCCAGGATTTATTATAATAATTATACCATAGCAAGTGTGTTTAATTGCCTGCGAATCAAATTTTTTTTATAATTTATCTAATATCTTAAATTAAAAATGGTCAATTTTTACGACGTGTCCCAGCGTCGTTTAACCCCTAGAAAAAAATGGTCAATGTAAAGTTTCTTTCCAACTCCTCAAACAACTTGAAAATGACGACTTTTTATGGTTTTCGATGGTGCTGAAAACGAATATCACATTTAAATTTGGGTCAGATAAATAGTTTTCATGGTATGAAAAATTATTTTTCCAAAAAGTGGGGGAGCAGTCACTTTCCTATATAAATTTAACGTAAAATGGGCACCCACTTTCTAACCACCTAATAATTTTTTCATATCATAAAACAAATTTAACTGTGATATCTGTTTTCAGCACCACCGAAAACCGGCGCTGTTTTTGTTACTAAGAGATCCGTTTATTTTTCATAATTTATGACGAAAATAATGCTGTCAGTAAGCTTACACGAGCGGTTTACAAAAATATTTTTTTGTTTTTCATTTTTTTTTTTTTTTAGGTGGGCATAATAAAACTACAGCTTTATGGACTTCAGCAAAGCTTTCGACTCAGTCAACTGTGAGACTATATTCGAAATTCTTAAATTCTATGGCATACCAGCAGAAATCATTGAAGCAACGAAACTATTCTACTGACTGAGTGTATGGCAATTAACATCCGCAACAATCACGAAATTAAAACCCTCACAAATAACATCCTCAAACGTGTTGATAACTACAAGTATTTAGGATCACATATCAGGAACTCTGAGAAATACTTTAACATTAGAAAGGGCGTGGCATGGACTGCTTGTAACAAAATGGATAAGCTCTGGAAATTTAATCTTGCTTGCAATTTTAAATTCCAAGTTTTCCGTGTACTTATTGAGCCAATCTTACTCTATGGATCTGAAACCTGGACTCTTTCAGCAAAACAACAGCATTGTTTGGATGGATGTTACACACGTCTTTTGAGAAGAGTACTCAATCTCTCATGGCAAAATCACCCAACTCTAGAAATAGTATATGGAGACTTACCAAGAGTATCAACCTCAGTTTGCAAGAGACGTGTTCAGTTTGCTGGGCATTGTGCAAGTGCCACAGATGAACTTGTTTCATCATTTGTACTGGGAGGCATCCATCATCTCACAATCGATCACGTAAGTTAAGTTTTCCAGATAGGATACGACGAGATACATTCATCTCCAAGGAAGAACTTCTGCATGCTATGGCAGATGGGGAATACTGGAAAGGTGTAGTGAATTCTATCTCGGCTGTGATCTGTTAGTGATGGGACGATTCCAAAAAAATTTCCAGTTCCGGTACGATTTTGTTTTAAATTCTCGATCTCTGATAAAATTACCGATTTCGATTCTGATTCTTTTAAAATCACTAAATATTTTGTTGTAGAGTTGTTATTTTAGATTACCGTAAAAACACGTGATATATTTTGGTGATTCGATTTTTAATGTTTGTAGCTTAAAGCCAATACATATTTACCATTTTATTTGTAGTAGCAGCAATGGAAGATTTAAAAACAAACCAAATAATAAATAATTACAAGAATCGTTTTTGGCATCGGAAAGTAGTAACAATTTTCTCTGATACTGGTACCTTTAAAAGTTCCGATTTTCTTGATTCCCGATTCTGATTCCGATTAATCGTCCCAACACTAGTATCTATAATTAATATACTCGGGTTAATAATAACAGAAAAATTTCAAACGATTAAAAACTTCCAAAATATTAATAATTATTTTATTCTTTAATTCACTTCATCAAATATAAAAGGAATAACTAAGCAAATAGAAAAAAAACGGCCCTGTTTGGAAATAACGGAAGAGAAGTGGTTAATAGATAAAGACAATTACTTACCACAAAAAGGTCAATTGGTACAGGGACTTTCAGTTTGTCTTTGAAGCGTTGATTTACCTGGACTTTGACCAGATAAATGATAATCATACAGATGAAGGTGATGGTCATATCGGCAAGATTTGTCTTATGAATATTTTTGAAAATTTCCACATAAGTCTGAAAATTGAGAAGAATTTACGGACCACGTGAATCGTGTGAAATGCTTTTAACTAGTAAACATTCATATGACAAGAATTCGAGTAAATAAGAGATCACAAATTTAGAAAATTATATAAATACATTATACAGTATATAAAGGCAAAATGAGCGCGAGCGTTTTTGTATGTCCTCGAAAGGCTTTTTGGCTGGGGAGTCCCCGCGTCGGTTAGGTTCCGGGAGAAGTTTTTGCATACTTACTAGATCGTAATATCTCAGATTCGCAAACGGACATCGTCTCTATCTTTTTTTTATCGAGTTTTAAAAAATTCCCTCGTTTCAAGTATTTGTTTGTCTTTTTTGTATAAATAAAGCGAAACGCCACCGCCAGCGCCTGGCACTTCCGGACAGGTAGTATCTGATCTGTGATTTGTCCTTTGCAATGTAGGGGAAACTCTTCATACCGAGACAATTGCCAGAGTGTCCCCTTTTTTGGCCTAGCTGCTTTTCCCTCACATTAAAAACGACCTTCGTGGAAGGTTTAAAAGCGACAACATTTCTGCAAGTCATCTTTCTGATTGACTACGCTTAATTTGAATGCTTAACATTTCTGGTCGCGTCTTGGCGTAGCGGGTAAGATATCAGGTTTTCTTTCACTTTCTTTACCGCCTTTGCGTAATGGGTTCGAGCATGCCTGCCTACTACCACTTTTTTCTTTACACCTAAAAACAGCCGGGCAATGCCGGGCACCCAGGCTGGTTTAACATATTTATTGAAAAAAGGACAAGTAAAGCTGTATATGTAACATTTTCTGCGATTTTCGGCAAGATATATATTTTTTCAAAGAGGACTTTTTTTTATTTTCTCTTCATTTTGCTGGTATTAACTGTGAAGCGTGGTCCACTGATGGATGCCGTATAATTAGACGTCCGATCTAGTTAACGAATGTTGAGTAGGATTCGAATCCGATGTGATTTATTGTGTTGGTGCTGTTTTCGATTAGAAGAGATTTGTCACGTAATTGAAGACATTTTCTAAAGAAATTAGAAAAGTATTCTTTGAAAAAGACATATTGTCGAAAGTCTCGGAAAAATAATGATTTTGTTCATTAAATAAAATAAATATTATCTAACATTATTTGGTGTTTGAAACTACGTGTTTGTTTTCAAAGTTTGGATAACAAGTCTTTATGACTATGCATAGCATAAAATTATTTAAATACAGTGTAACTCGGATCTAAGGGACACGAATATAAGAAAAACAGATATAAGAGAGATGTTTTAGTCTACAATTAGAGCCTGCGTTTATGTACGGTGTAAACCGGATATAAGAAACCCGAATATAAATGTAACCTGGATATAAGAAAGTTGGAGGGACCGGATAACAGGTCTCTTATATCCGGGTTACACTGTAGTAATATACTCTCGCTGTATACGCACTTAACTCGTTAAAACAAAATTATTTAATTTTAAATAAATAATGTGTAACGAATATTAAAACAAAGGTTTAAAAAAAGGAGAGGCTTACCAAAACAAGTTGGAAAACTCCACTGAATCTTCTTATTCTGAGTCCAAATACGTATTTTACTTGACTTGTGAACACGTGAACGGCAGCACCGGTGGTGAAGCCACTCACAAGACTATCAGACATGTAAGTGGTGACCACACCTAACTTGCAGTAGCCAAGGATAATCTGAAAATATTAAAATATAAAAGGTTACCCGTTGTTGCCCGTGTGAAAATATACATATATTGATAATCGGAACGATTTTTATGAAAACAGTCAGTTTAATGCTTACAATTATTATTTGCCTTGAAATAAACCCTTAAAATAACATTTGCAATATGAGTTACAATAATAATAATAATAATAATAATAACTGTTAACGCGGTGTTGGTGTTTTTTTACATAGGACTGACCACTTATCAAGGCCAAGAGGTCACTCGAGGATAAGGGTTAAAGAGTATACAGGAGACAATTAGACAATATAGCAATCGTTAGTAATGGAAATTTAGTAAATTTGTTAACTTATATAGAACGGCTCATGAAAAACTTGTTTACGTTAGACTTGAAGACAACCATATTGTAGTCAGCTGGAAAGCAGGAAAACGAAAGACAATTGCATAGGCGTGCAGTTCTAAGAAAAAAGCTTTGTTCATGGAATCTACATTAGGTTTAGGCACAGATAAAGAGTGGGGGGGAATCATTGATAGTGTTTTCTGCTAGACGAGTGTTTTTTGTGAAAGTTTGGTAAAGAGCGGGGCATAGATTTTAGCTCAGTCGAGCACTTGCCATGAAAGTAATGATAAAGCAGAGACAAACTCGCAACATCTCTTCTGTGAGAAAGAGGTTGCAGGGAAGAGAAAAGGACACTCCCTACGAGGCTACGAAGTCTATTTTGGTCTCTATCAAAGTAGGGTAAGTTCTTTCTAGCAGCTCCTGCCCAGATGTGGCAACAATACTCCATCCTTGGATGTACCTAGAGAATTGCATCAGCAGTGAGATATCTACTGAATCGATCGAAGGATCCCACGATTTTTTCAGCGGCCTTGGACAACGGATTTAATGTATGTGTTCCATTTCAGATTAGGAGTAAAGGTCAAGCCAAGAAGCTTGTCAAAACATGAGGCCTCCCCAAGACGAGAGCCATTCATTTCAATTGATATTAGATGAGGATCAGAGCGTTGATGATGTAAAGATAAAAGCTTGGTTTTAGATGCATTAAAAATAACAAGCCACTCCTTTCCCCATTGTACCACATGCTCAAGATCAGAGGAGAGGGAATCGGAGAGAACTTGGTCGTTTACAGTCAAAGATTTGCTAACGTAGATAGTAGTGTCATCAGCATAAATATCTGAATGATGTAAGGATGTGATTTGGAAGATTATTAATGTAGATCAAGAAGAGAGTTGGGCCCAGGATTAACCCCTGAGGGATTCCAGCCTGAATACTGTGAGCTTCTAATTTCTGCCCATCAACCACTACTTTCATAAACCTATCAGACAGAAATGATTTAATAATTGAGAAGACATTTCCAGCTAAACCGTAGCTGGAGATCTTGTGAAGTAAACCTTTATGCCATAACCTATCAAAGGCCTTTGATATCGCAAGAGCAATTGCCCTGAAAGTTAGCCTCCGTCGAGAGATTCGCTGATCCTATGAGATATAACTGTAAGCACATCTTCTGTAGATCTAGCAGAACGAAAACCATATTGTTTGTCACTAAGAAGGTTATTTTTGCTGAGATGGTTGATTACTTCTTTATTTAACACAGATTCCAGCAACTTACTCATGACGCACAGGAGACTTATTGGACTATACTGAGAGGGAGATGACCGATCACCTGAATTCTTAAATACAGGGGATACTGATGAGATTTTCCAGGGTGATGGGAAGCAATTCTCCTTAAGACAACGTTTAAACAGTTTTGTAGGTATGAGTGCTAGTTCTGGTTTAAGTATTTTGCGTACTATAATTGGAATACTGTTAGGGCCGGTTGCTTTACTGGAATCAAGGTTTTTGATTAGCTTAGCAACATCACGTACAGATATTTGTATATCACATAGCGTGTTGTTTGTGTTTTGAAGAAAAGATATATTATTAACAAAAGTTAGCTTTTTGAGTAATTTAGATTACTGTTTCCATTTTAAGTGCTATTCGCACAGCGTTTCGGCCGATGGAATTTCCCATCTTTTTCAGGTGTATCTTATAGAACTCGGAAATCTTTCTGTCGAACTCGAGAATCCCCACGGAATTTCGAATGGAACCCTTTGTTTAATCTACGGAGGTATCATGCTCTTCTTCCGTCAGCCATGATTGGTTAGAATGCTTAAATAATTCGCAGTTGTATTTTTAGAAGGTTCAATCTTAAGCGCGAACGACACCCAAAATACAATTGCGAATTACTTAGAATTTTTACCCAGTCGTGGCTGACGGAACGAGAGCATGCTACCCTCGTTGACTGAATAAAGGGTCCTGTTCGAAATTCTGTTCAGATTTACGAATTCGAGGGAACAGTTCCACAGAAAGATTCTCGAGTTCGACATGGTACACCTGAATAAGGTTGGAGGTTACATCGACCGAAACATGAAAATAATACACAGGATGAGAATAGTAGTCCGAAGTATCCAAGCAATATGAGATATTATTTGCTTCATTTTTTTGTCTGTTTTATCTTTTTTTAACTTCTTTCTGTTATATTTAAATTACTGTATATATAACATACATTTCTTTATTAGCATAAATATAAAGTAAGTTCATCGTTTACAGCTGTGAGTAATGAATTGATGTTCTTTCCAACGGTTATAAGAAAAATCGGCCATTTTAAGTCGACATTTCGTGGCCGTAATTTTTGTCGAATAGCAACGCTGTTGATCTTGTCGGTAAAAAGTCAAATGAAATACGATAGAGTTTCACCTCGATGTCAATTTTTTTTATGTAAGCAGATTTTGCTAATGCTAAGATGAATATAAAATTTATTGTTTTAATAAGAACAGGTTGTTTGTCTCCAACAATATGTTAGGTAATATTACATTTCCATCGGTGCATGATCCAAGTAAATATTTAGAAAAAGGGGACATTCGGATCTATTCTTTGATATGGAAAATTAGAAACATATTTATCTTATAATAAACTAGAAGATCACTAATCTCATGAAAGGTATAAGCAATATGCACATTATATATATATATATATATATATATATATATATATATATATATATATATATATATATATATATAATAGATACATGTGTACTTTAACCATCGCATAAGTGATTGAATCTCGTTCATTTGGTAGGAAATTGTATATTACTTATTTTAATTTTTTAGTTAGGGTGCGGGTTCGCAGACATCGATCGCAAATCACGCTGTATTTTTTTTTCGACAAGCGAGACCTGCGAAAATTCTACAGCGGAATTTATTATATGTAATATATTACTGCTGGGCATTCTGTGGACGTTCAGCGTAAATGGAGATCCCGCGATATTATTGTAGACATTTTCTTTAAACTGTAAAAGTATTTATCTAAGTAATTTGGTAAATACAGTGTCAGAATATATCTGGTAATTATAGTTTATCTCCAATATCCTTATAGGTAGTGACCGCCAATCGATCGAAAACTGCATTTAAAATCTATTGTAATCCGTTTTTTAACCACTTTTGGTTTTACCAGAAAGATAAAACCCCGATGTTTATCATGTTAAAAGCAGAATAATATAATATTTTTCTACAATTTTTAATAGAATTTTAAGTTTTAAATTTTACAAACAAACGCGTTTGACTCAGTTTCAGCCGAACGTCAACAAAACATAAATATATTTTAAAAGGTTTTCGAATCAATTAAACTAACTTTTTGTATGTATAAGTAAAATTTCTATGATTGGCTATAAGAATATGCAAAAATATCAAAATATAATTACCTAAATATTTATATTATTTAAATAAATTAAATAATACAATTATTTAGCACGATCTCGTACATTTGAGGAACTATGTGCTAACCGCAGCCATCTTGGACTTTAGGTATGGGAACCCAGTCACGTCTAAATATTTTCATGGATTTTGATGTAACTAGACAGGCAAATACATTTTTTTAAAATAATTGAATTGATCAATCAAGCTTTAATTTTTTTTCTGTGACATATTTCGATTGTATGGATGCTCAGCACGAATCGAAATCCCACGAAATTATTATACCATCTGTAGACAGAACAGATACTACCCTTGGATCCTAGCCAGAAGATAAAGAAGGTATATGTTAGTTTCACGTACGGCCTAAAAGCGACATTATTTTTTGTTTGTTTGTTTGTTTGTTTGTTTTTTTGTTTGTTTACATTGCGACTTTAGTGATCGGGCGATCCAATTTACTGAAAATGAGAATACAAGGTGATAACATACTACAAATATCAATTTAGCGTATCTATACACTAATTTAATGTTCTTAGTGTGCTATCACCTTCTATTCTCCTTTTTAATAAATAGGATCGCCCGATCGAATAATGTATAATCTGGAAACCGTGACGTACGTAAGTTAAAGGTAATACGGTATTAATATATAGACTAGCGGAACTAGTGAAAATTCCACAGGAGATTCATTCATATGTAATATATTGATGTTGGCATTCTGTAGATGTTCAGTGTAAATGGAGACGCTCTGATATTATTGTAGCTTTTTTGTTAAAATTGCAAAAGTATTTATCTAAGCTAGCATGAACGCCCAACAAAGCCCGGTCGTAAAGTACGCTTAAATCTGATATCTTAATTCTTGGCAGATTTCGTATATATAATTATAGAGTTTATGTTTTATCGATTTTTATATATTATAAATTTGCGATTTCAAAAATAAAAAAAAATATATTTATATGACTTGAATCGAAACCGAAATAAAAACTTATGAAATATATATATATATATATATATATATATATATATATATATATATATATATATATATATATATATATATATTAATTAAAAAAAAACTTGAGTTCTTTTAGCCATAACCGAAACCAAAACTTATGAAGAATTCTTGATATAATTATATATTTAAAAAAAAATAGATTAATGGAGTGGCATCAGTTATAACCGAAACCAAAACTTATGAAGAATTCTTGGTAAAATTATTTATGACAAGAAATGGAAGTACATAACGATTAAATGACCCGGATGTAAGCGTGTCACAGAAAATAACATGCACGCTATCGTATTAATATATAGATTCATCGATTCGGTGAAGTCATCATACAAGATTGCTTTTAACATATTCTTCAACTCGACATTCCTCACAACATAAACTATAAAATGTTTAAACATCGATTTTCGTATCAATAACAAGGTTAATAAAACAAAGTCGCGTTCACAACATGGCGTCTATCTACACACCTCAGTTTTGAGTACTCACGTAAACACTTTGTCTTTTATAACTTTTTACAAGACAAGTTTTCACTAATGTTCCATATTTTGTTCATACATTTTATCGAAGGTATATTTATTACGTTGAAAAGAAAAATCTTGCGGAATTTTTAATTTTGATTTCAAATGATTTATTTTCAAATAAGTTTCCGTTATAATACCTTTACTTTATATCTCATTTTTAAGAGTGTTTTTCGCTTGAATTACAATCGTTTTTAAGCAATAATACCTTCTTTCCAGAATGTAGAATACAAGATGAAAAAAAGACAAATTCGTAAAATTTTCTTATTTTTATTCTAGCTAGGTCGAAAAGCTCGCGATATCAACGAAGCGCTTGGCCAAGGAACCATGACTGAACGCACAGCACAATGATGGTTTAAGAAATTTCGTCGCGACAACGAGAGTCTTGAATATGATGAGCGTAGTTGTCGCCCATCGGATATTGACAACGATTAATTAAAAGTCATAGTCGAAGCCAATCCATACACAACTGTTCGAGAATTTGCTTCTGAATTAGACCTAACGTATACGACGATTTCCAACCACTTGAGAGAGATTGGAAAGACAAAAAAACTTTATAAATGCGTGCCTCCCGAATTAAACGACAACCAAAAGAAACGCCGTTATAAAGTGTCATTTCCCTTTCTTTAACGCAACAAGAACGACCCGCTCCTCGACGGGGTTGTTACTTGAAAAGTGAGTTCTTTACGACAACCGGCGATGCTCATCTCAGTAGTTAGACGCCGACGAAGCTCCTTGACACTTCCCGAACCGAAGCCAGAGTTTAACCAAAAGAAGGTCGTGTTTACTGTTTGGCGATCTGTGACCGGCCTCATCCATTAGCTTTTGGAATGCAGGTTAAACCATTACGACGGAGAAGTACCGTCAATAAATGGATGAAATGCATCAGAAACTTCGACAACAACACCCAGCAATACTCAATAAAAGGTATAATTTTCCTCCACGGCAATACCCGACCGCACGTTACTAAACCGACCCTGCAGAAGTTGAACGAATTGGGCTATGAAACTCTGCCTCATCCGCCATACTCTCCAGACTCCTCCCATACCGACTATCATTTTTTCAAACGTCTCGACTTCATCTCCACCAGAACTCACGATTTTTATGTTACTGACATAAATACATTTATTTTGCGTTGACAAAAGTGTTTTTGTTTTGATGGTGCTGATGTTGATCAATAAATTTTTGTTTGAACCGAGATATGTTCATCTGAATGTAAAAAGTTAAAAGAAACCGCAAGAACTTTCTTGTTAATCTGATATAAAGCAAGAATCCAACGATTTTAGTAGCAGATATGATTTGGCATACAAAAATGATGTAAAAATACGAATGAACCACAAAAAATATTAAATTTATTTATTAGTCGATAATTTGTTGGTTATTATGCAGAATAGGGACCATGTTATTGTGAGCATATTCCGGAAAGGTTACGTAAACCGCCAGAAGGTGCCGAAACGCTTAGCCAATGAAAATCGCAGCAACTAACACTTGGAAAATTCCGACAAAATATTGTGGAAATTTCAATAAATTTGTGAAAATTGATTAAAGTCGTTATCATTCGAATATATTTGTTAGAAAAACTTGCTCAAGTCGTCATCATAATAGAGTTGGGACAGACGCTACAGTCTCCGGAAGCAAATATCGAATTTTATCAAAAAATGGAAACTTTTCTACAAAACAAAACTCCAATCCTAAGAGGAACGCCATCTAACCCTAATATTTATTAGGTATAGTTGAAAGGGAAATAAATTAGTAATCATAAACTTACTATGAATCTAGTAGAGTAGGAAGAGATGCTACAATTTTGAAAAATGGAAACAAAACATCTTAATCTTAAACAGAAACACAGCCAAATTATAACCCTAATCCGAAATTATATCGTGCTAGCAGTTCAGCCAGCCCGGCTTTGCTCGGGCTCTATGTACTGTTCATAACTTCATGTGCATATATGTGGAATTGTCTTCCGTTTTCCTGCTTTCCGGCTGACTACAATATGGTTGTGTTCAAGTCTAAAGTAAATAAGTTCTTGATGAGCCGTTCCATATAAGTTATTAAATTTACCAAATTTTCATTACTAATGATTACTATATTGACCAATTTCTACTGTACACTCTTTAACCCTTATCCTTGAGTGGCCTCTGGGCCTTGATAATGTGGTGATGCCTTTGTAAAAAAAATATATATATATATATTAAACAGTTTGATTCATGTCCAGGTGACCTACATCTAAAATTTTAAGTGTTTATACCGAAAATTGGCGGAGGAGTTTGGTTGAGTCTGCAAAGGTCAACTCTGTAAACTTCAACCTCTTGTCAGCCAAATTTTCGCCCAACAACTGATTAAAAAGCTTGCTGCATGTCTGAATACCCTTTATTTTGTTATTATTACCTTTCACACCAAACAAGACACATTGCCACTTTGATGTAGAGGGCTACTATCAGAGACATAATCTACAGGGGTACTATGTGGAGAGTTGGGCAGCAAGATGTCGGTTCACGTTACACTTGAACTTCTGCATGTCAGTACAGTTGGGGAAGCAGGAATTCGGAAGGGAATTCCAAAGTCTAGCGGTTTTGGGGAAGAAAATACTTGAGTAGAATGCTTTCTTACATCTAGGCATCTCTACTGTGAAGGGGTGGGATTTAGCTGCTTGTCGGGTTTTATCGGGGCTATTTACGTCGAGGGGATACAAGTGCTAGAAGTAGATGCACTAACCCAAATATGACAACAATACTCCATACATGGGCGAATGGTAGCCTTATAGAGGTACATGATACTTTCGGGCGTTAGTAGCTTTCTAGCACGGTAGAGAGAACCCACCTTCTTCGGTCCTGGCAATGCTCTCAATGTAATTGTTCCAACTCATGTTTCCTGTGAACGTTAGGCTGAGGAGTTTAAAAGATGTGCTTTCAGATAAAGAGTCTTTGGCCATTGCCATTGGTGGTAGAGAAGGTGTCTTGTAATTATTGAGAGAAGCAAGTTTAGTCTTGGCAGCATTGAAGGTGACCATCCATTTTTGTCCCCATGCCACTACAGAGTGGAGGTCTTCCTCTAGTGTTTCTGCCATTTCTTTAGATATGTGTTCATTTGCTTTCCTGTCGTGTCTGTTACAGGGCGTGGTATCATCAGCATATATACCCATCTCACAGACAATTTTGTCAGGGAGGTCATTAATGAATATTAGGAATAATAGAGGTCCAAGGATAGACCCTTGAAGCACTCCCGTATTTATATCATATTGTTTAGATGTACGACCGTCGAGGGCCGCCTGGATTTTTCTCTTATCTAAGAAGGATTTAATTATATTAAGTATTCTTCCAGTAATACCGTATGATCTGATTTTCCTAAGAAGACCTTCATGCCATACTCTGTCAAAAGCCTTAGATATATCTAGAGCTACCGCTCTACCCTCCCCTGCTTTGTCCAGTGAATGGTATATACGTTCAGAGATTACAGTTAGGATGTCTACTGTGGAACAGGTTTGCCTAAATCCATATTGTTTGTCGGTCAGAAGTTTAGCATCTGTAAGGTGATGGACTAGAGCTTGGTTAATTATGGTCTCAAATATTTTGGCGAAAAGTGGGAGAAGGCTAATGGGGTGATAATTTACTGGGTCAGTTCTTTCGCCAGAATTCTTGAAAACTGGTACAACAGGAGTAGTTTTCCAGCAGGCAGGAAAGCAAAATTCATTAAGGCATTTGTTGTAGAGTTTGGAGAGAACTGGAGCTACTTCGACAGAGCACTTTTTTAATAGCACAGTCTGGATGAGATCAGGTCCATGTGCTTTTGAAGTGTCAAGATTTTTTATGATAGCATGCACCTGAGAAGGGGTGATTTTCAGATCGTCTAGTGTGGCGTCTGTTTGCAAAGGAAAGTCGGGGAGGAGGTGGTTAGCAGGCTCCAGTGTGGAGTTGGAGGCAAACTAACTGGCAAGCATGTTAGCCTTCTTGGTTGCTGAACAATTTCAAATGTTTAGACCAAAAATTGGCTTAATAGTTTGCGAGGGACCACAAAGACAAAAGCCTTTGAACTTTGACATCTTGTGAGCCAAATTCTCGTCTAAAAACTTACTAAAACGCTTGCCCAATGTCTGAATAAACTTTATGTAAAATTTTAAATGTTTAGACCAAAAATTGTCTGATTAATTTGGTAGAGACCGCAGAGGTCAATGTTTTTTAACTTTAACCAAAATTTTTACCCCTTAACAATTATTTTTTTAGCTCAAATCGAATTGTAAAGTTAGATCCATGTCTAAGTAATTTACATCTAAAATTTCAAGTGTGTAGACCCAAAATTGGCGGCGGAATTTGGTAGAGTTCTCAAAGGTAAAATCGTTGAACATTGACACTTTGATAGCCAAATTTTCGGCCGAAAACTGATTAAAAAGATGTTCCCCAATCTCAACATCATCGATGTCAAATCTCCAGCCTGTAGACTGAAAATTGATAGAGTTTGGTAGGGAAATGTATACACAGAAACACACACACAGACAATTTCACTTTTATAGATATACTAGCAGTTCTGCCTGGCTTTACTCGGGATCTATGTACTGTTCATAACTTTATGTGCTTATGTATACATTAAAAAGTGTGAATATGTACGGTAATAACTTTCTATATAATAGGCTTCCTTAACTATCATAGACCAAAGTTGGTAAAGACAGCAGACGTCAAATTTTTTAAACTTTGACCCTAAACATTTATTGTTTTGGGCTCAAATTAAATTAAAATGGTTGATCCATGTCCAGGTAACCTATATCTAAAATTTCAAGTGTTTATACCGAAAATTGGCGGAGGAGTTTGGTAGAGTCTGCAAAGGCCAACTCTGTAAACTTTGACCTCTTGCCAGCCAAGTTTTCGCCCAAAAACAGATTTAAAAGTTTGCTGTATGTCTGAATACCCTTTATATCAAATTTCAAATGTATAGACCCAAAATTGACTGAATAGTTTGCTAGAGACCGAAAAATAAAATCTTTTGAACTTTGACCCCTTGGAAGCCAAATTTTCAGAAAAAAAAAACGATTAAAAAGTTTACCCTATGTCTGAATAAACTTTATGTAAAATGTTTAGACCAAAAATTGGCTTAGTAATTTAGTAGAGACCGCAAAGATCACAATTTTTTACAAATTTGACTCAAATTTTGACCCCTTAGCATATTGTTTTCAGCTCAGATCAAATTATAAAGTTAGATCAATGTCCAAGAACCTATATCTGAAATTTCAAGTGCTTAGACCCAAAATTGGCGGAAGAGTTTGGTAGAGTTCTCAAAGGTAAAATCGTTGAATTTTGACCCTTTAACAGCCAAATTTCTGGCCGAAAATCGATTACAAAACATATTTTCCCAAATCTCAATACTCCTTTATGTCAAATCTCGAGTCTGTAGACCGAAAATTGACAGTCATTTGGTAGGGAAGTGTACACAGACAGACAGACAGACAGACAGACACAGACATTTTCACTTTTATAGATATATATATATATGTAGATATATATATATATATATATATATATATAGAGAGAGAGAGAGAGAGAGATAGATAGATAGATAGATAGATAGATAGATAGATAGATAGATAGATAGATAGATATAGTTAAAAAGGTGTAAACAGCAAATAATTTAAAAAAATTAATCATTAAAAGTTTTATTGTTTGCTTACAGTTTGCTATCAAAACACAAATATTTATTCATTAAACTTACAATGCGTTTTTCCCCATGATTTTAACTTTTTTCCTTTTAATATTCTTAAAGTTTCCCATCAATTTTCATTGTGTTTTTTTTTTTTTTCGTGACAACCAAAATATAATATTGTTTTCATTTAAAATAATTTGCCAGCGTTTTCGCGAAAAAATAATCACGAAATGTTCTTTGGACCCCTCCAGCGATTTACGTAATATGCCCGGTATATACCCACGATAACGCCGCTCCAATTCTACATAAGTACTTAATTTTTTATGTCATTATTCGAATGACCGTGCCATTCAATTACGTAATGAAAGTGTTAAGGAGCTTAAAATATTATCACCCATGTCACACTAGAAATATGTCTGCCATGATGCAGTTATGGCCTGTTCTTGTGTTGTCCTTCCGTTGCCATGGTAAGGAGATTTCTTTGATGAAGAGTGCGGGATTAAATGGAACATCTTTACAATTCATTACGTAATTATAAATGTACCTTCCTTTACGTTACAATGGTTACACAAAAATAGCCTTTGTAGTGATACACAGACATATGGTTATTAGTGTTGGGACGATTTATCAGAATAGGGAATCAGAAAAATCGGAACTTTTTGAGGTATCGGAATCGGTATCGAAATTGGAAAACATTTTGCCTAATTTTCAGTTCCAAAAACGGTGCTTTTAATTTTGTTTTTGTTTGTTCAAAACTTATTTTGTTTAAAACAAAAATCTATATACGAGCATAATAGCAAATTTGGTAAAAATGGCACCGGAAGAAATGATACGGTAAAAATGGCACGAATATATAAAAAGGACGAAAAGGTGCATGTGAAAATTGTACATGAAATAATAGCAACGTGTTCATCAAGTCAGTCTTTCCCATCAATTATGCGGAAAAGATTACAGAATAAAGATAATACGCGCCTCCCCTAGGTGGGCTTTTACTAAAATATATGTGCAGATTAAACGAGTTTGTAGAGTAATCCGAAAAAAAGAATAAATAAAATATAACAGAACTCTATAACTAAATATTTAGACATTTCAAAAGAATCGGATTTGGCAATTGCACCGAACTCGGTGAACTATATTGGAATCGTCCCATCACAAATGGTTATACAAGTAAACTTTTCAAAGCATTGCTTTCTCACCTGTACTATTCCAGCCATGAAGGTTATTGCACCTGCCAGTCTTATCTTTCGTTGATTCAACTCGTCGTGAAGCGCAGTGTCTGTGTCGTCCAATGCCGTACCATTGGCACCAACCAGTGTTGCGTTTAACGATGTTGTTGGGTCCACTTCGAGAGTCGATACAACAGATCCGATCAACAAACTCACAACAGCCACGGTACCTGAGAGAAATGAAAACAAAGATATGAAAGTAAAATAATGACCACATTGCATAATTCTTTTTTTTTTTTGGGGGGGGGGGATTTTCTTATTTGAAATTTAAACAGTAGTATTCACTGTCAACTATTTTATAATAGATTATATCACTACATTTAGAACTACATTTCTACGTACATTCTATTGGTAGATCTACTTGGTCGGCTTAATTGTATTTGTCGAGAAATTATTGTAGATAAATTAGAATTTCAGACATGCTGCTGTATATGAATTGAAATTGCAAACAAATTGCTGTAGATTAATTAGAATTACAGACAACTTGTAGATAGAATTGTTCTAGCAGAACTATTATTGTGGACTAATTTCGGTAGATGGATAGAAAAATGTACGAGATGTTTTCAATAAGTTTTCAGACATTTTTCGAAAGGGCACTTTTTATGGATAGTACACGTATGAAACTCTAGTCCCATGCAAAGTAATATTATTCGGCTGCAATGCACTTGTACCGTTCCAACACCTTCTGGAAGGTCCCATGGAAGTCCTCTTGTGTGAGCGTGTCAATGACCCTCGTCACAGCCTTTTTCATCTCCTTAATTGCCTCATAACGACAGCCTACGGGGTTTCCTTGAGCTTAGTGTATAATCAAAAGTCACATGGAGAAAGGTCTGGATTATATGGAGGGTGAAGAATTGTCTTGATGCCATGACAACGTCTTTTTTTCTGATCTTCTCTCAGCATCACTTGGAACAAACTTCGCACAAACTTTTCGCATTTTCAGTTCCTCGCGAATAACTGTGTGTATAGTTCTCACACCGATATCAAACTGCGCACTTATGGTTTCTATAGACATATGACGGCCCTTATCTATGAAATTCTTTATTTGGTATATCAACTCTGGTATTCTGACTTTCTTATTCTTCTCATACCTCTCATCGTCATATAGACTTTTTTCTATACTGTAATCTTTTATGCCACTCAAAAACTGATGTTCGATTTCATTCAATGTGGTCCAAAAGCAGTCTAAAGTATTCCATACGTTTCTGTTGCATTTTCCGAGTTTAAAACAGGATTTTATTACATATCAGTCTGTTAAAGTATCTTCACGTTCAGATTACAATTTTTAAACTTCACAAGCTGTAACAATAGGCTTTAGTAGGATATATTCCTATTCCTGCTGTAGCTGTTCGTTTGAATCTGAAATGATAAAAATTATTCAGTCATCTCATGTATAGCAATAACGCATTAAATTTTCAAAGGTCTAGGACAATTTTAAATGCCTGTACAAAAATAAAGTCTGGAAACTTATTGAAGGCACCTCGTACATAAATTGTTGTAGATAAACTGAATTGTAAATATATTGTATTGTAGTACAGAGACTAGAGCACTAGAGATAGCAGTGTATATATATATATATATATATATATATATATATATATATATATATATATATATATATATATATTGGAATTGTACACAAATTGTTTATAGCTTAATTAGAATTGTAAACAAATTATTAAAAATAACTTGGAATTTTAGAGAAATTGTTCTCGCGAAACAAGAATTGATTAATTTCATGGAAGCTGCTCGACTTAGCTCCAGTCTTTGGTTCCTCCTAGTAAGACATTCACAGCAAAATCCGTCTTTACTACAACAATTAAAAAATATTTCCTTTCTACCCCCATGTGCCTAGTGCCAGACGGAATCTTCATGTTCAAAGTTTCTTTGCAAGAGATTCCAGTATTATCTCGAGACTGCTTGCTTGTTCACTACAACTTCAAATCTAATGTCAACAAATGCTTGTCATTGTCCGTCAATGAGCAACCAAACGTAGTTTATGGCAGTGGTCAATTTTAATACTCCCATAGTGTTCTTAATCTTTCGGCTGGCAATCATTATTGTCTTATTAACACTTATTCTTGATAAGTGATGTACTTAATAGTAAAAGTTATTTTTCTCGAACTAGTTAAATTTTCAACGTGTACATAATCCCATTTTATCATGAAAACGTAGAACACGAGTTTCGAAATGAATTTAGTCGTCACAGAATGACATACTTCCAGCCTCAGTACTTCTCATTCGCTTTTCGTAATGCAATAACGTAAAACGTGTAAAATACAAAGAATATTACAAAAATTTCCTACATTTCGTACATCTACAGTAGTCCGAATAATCTAACTAATACGGATTGGAGATATTCTGGTAAAGGTGTTCCAAAATTATCACATAGTAAGTCATGCGGTAAAATGCTTTTGCGTGGTGCTTCCACTTGAATTTTTGCCTGAGCGAATCTGATTCAAGTGTTTTCTTGAAGTCAATTGAGATCTTGGATAATGTCAGTCAATTTATCCTTTTGTTTTTAAGTAGCGTCTCAGATCAGTCCATTTTACAGAGAAGAGGAGTTTGGAAGTTGGACTCTCCTCTAAATCAAATATTCGAGTTGGGTTAGAAAACAGAGTTTGATCACGAGCTTTCGAAAGTTAACAAAAATTTACTGATTAAAAAATAACGTCAAAAATGATCAGCTAAAATTATTTTTCACCAGTGTTCGCATTCACATTCGTATTAAATTGTAAACGTATTTCTTTTTTTTTACATGGAGCTCACCACTTATCAAGGCCCGGAGGCCACTTAGAGATAAGGGTTATTGCGTGAACAGTAATCAATGAGATAGTATTGTAATAATCATTAGTATTGAGATTTGATAGAGTGTCTTACTTAAGGGGGTGGTTTGTCAGTAATGTAATTTTTTTTTTCATATATAAATTACCAGCGGGTTGCCTGGCGTTGCCCGGGTGTGTGTAAGTGGTGCGGTAAGGAACCCTAAAAAAAGTGGTATTAGCGGGGGGAGGTCAAAACAACAATAGACAGCCTGAGTGGAAAGAGGTGTTGTTAAAAACAAAACGAAAAAGTGATCGCAGGCAGGCTCGAATCCGTAACTCGAAGGAGGACAAAAATTGACGTCTTAGCTGATCAGAAATTCAGAACATTGAAATTAAGTGAAGTCCATCCAACCGATACGATGACATGCAAAAATGGCGAATCAAAAAAAAAAACAAAAAAACAACCCCTCCTTGTAAAAACTTGCCTAGTTTAGGGCGAAGGGATTAATGTCTTTGGCCCATTTTTCGATATTTGTTGTCGAAAAGGTCTAGCTTAAAAATTGATACCGACCTCGTGAGGATCCGTCGCCTCTGACAAAAGTTTTTGCGAGACATACAAACACATACACACACATTTTGCTTTTTATATATTAGATTATTATCATTTCTAATGATCTAAAGAAAACAACACTCACCACTGACTTTTTATTTAGAGTGGCAGGACTTTTTGTGAATTCATTTCTTTGACATTTATTTATTTAATTTTCTTCTTTTAATTTTCTTTTATGAGTGAGAGTTATATGTCATGTGTACCATTCTAACACATTGGACAGGATAGCGGCTAAAAATGAAATTGAACGCAAATAATCGTCGCCCATTTACAGAAATAAGAAAGTAAACATTTCAAACTGGAAAGTTTAAAAAAAAGAAAAAGAAAGTTTAAATCAAAAGAGAAAAAGAAAAAAGAAAGTAAACGTCTTATTATTGAAATAGATTTGCGTTCTCCCTTCGTGTCGGATACATATTTACAAATAAATAAACTTTGTTCTTAATTTAAGAGTTACGGATTATGCTTGATTTTTAGATGTCTGCAAATGTCCGACCACAGAATTCTGGACGTAAATGTTCAGGGCGATCATCATGAATTGTATCTCCCGCTTGGTGCGAATTGTGAACACACATGACTTATTTTTCGCCATTCCGTCGGATCCAGAGGAAGTTGGTTGATGGACGCCCAACTATTCAGAGATGTCAAATCAAAAACATTTTCTCTCCACTTTTTCCTTGGCTTTCCTCTGCCTTTTTCCCCCTTCTAACATACCTTCAAAGCATAACTTTGACAGGCCAGTGATTGATCGTTTGACATGGCCAAAAAGTTTAAGGGTTTTACTTTCGATTGTATCAAATAGAGGATGTAGGAAAATAATTTAATCGAGGTTGGATATTCTGGGTTTTTTTTTTTTTTTTTTTTCGATCAGACGATGTCGCGTAATGAAACGCATTATATGATTTTGAAACACCTCAATGCGATTAGATAGTTGTTTAGTCCATGCGATACAATCAATTCTATATAAAACAACTGGGAGAACATAAATACACTTTTACTTTAAGTTATCGGCACCCTTTTTCGTTTTTTTGTTTTGTTTTTGTTTTTTCGTTTTTTTAGAATGGTACTGTGTTTTTGGAAAGCCGCTCAACCCAGCCCGATTCTGTGTTTCAATGTTGTCTAGTGATCACTGGAGAAAGTCAGTTTCTGCCCTAATTAAATGAATTGGGTAACTTGTTTGATGGGTTTACTGTGAATAGTCATGTTTAGGTAAAACTATGATTTAGCTGTAGACGTACATTCTGTTTTCTCTAGGTTTATTCCTAATCATATCTCTTGTGCATTCTTTGCTAATACATTAACAAAAACTTGAAGCTCATGTGTGCATTCATTAACAAGACCGGTAGCATCAGCATAGGAGAGGTTGGATAGGATTTGTCCACCTATAGAAAACCGTTTTGGCAAGTCTTTTCTGTCTTACGCATAGCAGCATCTAATGCGGCATAGAACAGGATTCCTGAAAACATATCTCTTTGCTTGATGCCCTCTTTATGTTTACAGAGCGGCTAAACCCAAAGTCAATTTTTATAAAAGCCTGTCATCCTCGTATCGTGATTTTAGAAGATTAATGTAGTTTTTGTAGTTGAGAGGGGTTTTCTCTAAAATTGACCAAAGTTTGTTTAATTTTGATAAAATCGAAAGGTTTTGTAAAATCAATAAAAAATAATGTATAACGGTTTATTAAACTTAATTTATATTTCAATCAATTGACTATGGGCAAAAATCTGTTCGACTGTTCCCCTTCCAGGATGATAGGCCGCTTGGGAATCGGGGAGACAGGAATAAAGATTACTTGTAATTTAGTTACCAATGATAGTTATAAAGAGTTTGGACCTGTCATCCTTTTTATATAAAACAATGATTAACGATTTCTTAAACTTGAAAGGAATTTTACTAGTTTCTAAAATAAGATTGAGACTTGGCATTCAAGTTGAGTACAGCAGTCAGAGTAATTTAAATAATAAAAATGATCAATCTTTATATTAAAAAACCTTTTCAGTAGTGCCGGTGATTTTCATGTTCACCATCTGAAAATTCTTCAACGTCAAAAGGAAGAGCATCTATTCAAGGTTAAAATTGGTTAGTAAGCTTTAATTGGGAAAATCACTAGTTTCAATGTTTTTTCAAGGCTTCGACATTATATTTCTCCACTGGAGTTTTAGGTTTCTTCGAAATGCATTTTACATTAACGTCAACACGAAGGAATAAGTGGTCTGATATGGTTTGGGTGTTTAAGACCGGTGCATTTGTGACGTTTTGGCGAAACCTTTTACGAGAAAAAATGAAATGGATTTTGCCTTTACTTTTACCGTTAGGATGATTCCAAGTATGAAGCTTACTGGTCTAAAAGAAAGTATAAATTAGATAAAAGTTATTAGCAGAACAGAAACTAGCCAGCCGTTCATCTCTAAAATTATTGGAGCTGATCGCGTGTTTACGAACGCAATTCTGATATGTTGAATGTAAGCCACCAACACGGCCATTAAAATCACCCATAATAAAAAGAAAATTACGCTGTCTATTAATTGCTGAATTTGGTCATACAAATTTTCAACGTCTTCATCGAGATAACTAGCAATAGAAAAATAAGTTTGGATAAAAACAATGTTATCCTGTCTATAAAGAGAAAGCATTGCCAATCTATCAGAAAAACCGTGGTAGTCAGAAATAAATGGAGAAATAGATTTATAAACAAGGAAACCTACACAATTTGAGCGAGAAGTTTTATTCCGGGATTGAAAAGGCAATAGCCAGATAGGAGTATTGCAATGGACGAGTTTTTAATTTGATTTGCGGACAAGCTAATAATGTCCCATTTCATGCGTGCAAGCTCAACATGCATAACATCAAGGGGGCTGTAGGTGCAAATACGAAGTTCTTTTGTGTTGACTTTTTACTGATCACATTCCAGGTATGTGTTCAGGACTGCACATGCTGGCCCTTGGTCACATGTGTCAAACTGGTTCGAGGTTGTCAGTACACTCTTTTGGTCGCATGTCGATGATCACGAGGTTGCGTCATTTCATCTGGAGAAAAAAGTGTTTTTGTCACAGCGAATTTTATGGCCATTACATCCTCGCGAGGGGCCAATCTGCTGGAGGACGTTATGGTTGAGGATCGCCAAAACCCAGTGTTTTTATCGTTACACGATCACTAAGATGCTTCCCTAACCAAAGTGTAAAGAGGCACATCTCACCTCGTGAAGTAGGCGTTAAATAACCAAGCTGATATCTATTTATACCTTCGCTTTAGTGGTTTATAATACGGGTTATTCCAATAGGTGGGTTGCCTTCCCTACGAATAAGGAGTTCCACCTGCCCTACTGAAACAAGTTTTACTGGGGTTTGGGGGGGGCTACATACAAAGTAAATACATATTTTAAAATGATAAAGCGCTTTTAAATAGCGCAAATTTATTTAAAGATAGTTTTAATAAATGGACACATATGTAATTTAAGATGTAAAGTCTAAGATATACAACAGTGATATAAAATAAAAGATGTTAGAGAAATTTGTAGAAAAGTTAATGTCTTTTGGGGTTAGTTAAAATTAAAAATGTAAATGAATATCAAATAAATGATAAGTATGAAAAATAAATATGGAAGATGAGTTATGAGGTCAAGGTGCCGAAAAATGCAACACTTGCTTTAAAATCGAAAAAAAAGAAAAGAAATTAAAACGGCCGAATTTTGAATAATCTGACATTCAAAATCTAATGCAGTAGAACCCGGGATACGGTGGCTCTGGGATACGGTTTTTTCACGTTACGATGTGGAATACGATGTTTTCCCTGTTGTCCCTGGTTACGATATTTGCCCCACCTTGTGGTGTTATTGATAATGTTATTTGATTATATGCATGTGTATTGTATACTGTACTGTAGTTTGTTTCTAGTTTTTAATGCCGTATCCCGAGGTTCTACTGCAGTGTTAATAAAATTTAGAATTTAATTTTTCGTTCACAGATTCATATCCTCTTGGCAAGCTCCGTAAATCGCTTTCGAGATATTTCAAATAAAACAAACAGATGAGAAAACGACGGACACGTATTTTTTAGTTTTAGTCACCTTATTATTATAGAAGAAAGACTTGAAGTCTATATTCGTAACACCCTTTCCATGACTAGGGAATCTAAACTAAAATCAAACAACCAGGCCTTCACGTGCTTTTTACTAAATTTACAGCATACCGTTAGCTACTTACACTCTCTGTATCGCTCTCCTTCAACCAAAGACTGTAATCTAATCAATCACGTCTCTGACAGCATAGATGTCGCACCATCCTTAGACGCTAGCGCCCACATACACATTTGTCAACTTTAATGTCAAGCTCTAGTCCACCACTTCACAGCCGCTAAACTTCTGTCCGACCAACAGTATGGGTTTAGGCAAGCCCAGTCTACTGAAAATATCCTAACTGCAATCTCTGAACGTATATACTATGCATTGGATAAAGCAAGGGAGGCTAGAACAGTAGCGCTAGATATATCTAAGGCTTTGAGAGGGTATGGCACGATGGTCTTCTCATGAAAATCAGATCATATGGTATTACTTGACGAATATTCAACATAATTAAATACTTCTTGAATAAGAGAAGAACCAGGTCGTCATCGATAGTTGTATGTCAAAACAATGATATAAACGCAGGTATACCTCAGGGGTCGATCTTTGGACCTTTATTATTCCTAATTTTCATAAATGACCTCTCTGATAAAATTGTTTCTGAAATGAGTATATTTGCTGATGACACCACGCTCTGTAACAGGCATAAGGGGAAAACGAATAAACATGTATCCAAGGCAATGGTAGAAAGACTAGAGGAAGACCTCTAGTCTGTAGTGGAATGGGGACAAAAATGAATCATCAGACAAACCCGACAAGCAGCAAAATCTCACCCCTTCAAAGTAGAAATCCCTAGATGTAAGAAAATCTTCTACTCTAATAGTTTCTTCCCTACGATTTGGAATTCCCTTCCAGGTTCCTGCTTCCCTGGCTGTACTGACAGGAAGATGTTTAAGTGTAATGTAAACAGTCATCTTACTGCTAAACTCCCTACATAGTACCCCATACAAATTATGTTCCAGATGGTAGCTCCCTACATTAAAATGGCGCTCTGCCTTGTTTAGGGCGAAACTGCAATAAAAAAAAAAGCAGTGGGAAAGGATAAAATCAGAATCTCAATAATTTAAAGTAGATATGTTGCCGGAGAACTGGACAGTTCTCTTCATTAAAAAAAAAATAAAGGAGAGGCGAACTATTCGTCTATTTCAAAACAGCAAACATCTTCCATCAAATATATGTTCAACAGAATAATCTTTTATTATATTTCCTCCAAAATGTCCTCGTTGTCAACAAATAAGGCGGTGGGTTTATGTCTTTCGCTGGTATTAAAAGAATTTGTCGAACTTTTGCGAGTATCAAAAAGGGCCCAAACTTATCATCAATCCTACGTCATATTTACGGAAAAGAATTTCTCACAATGGTTTGATTTGGCATTCACGCATATACGGCAGTTAATTTTCGTGCAACATCACTTTAATCAAAGCTATAACTTCCTATTATACAACTTGAAATTTGAAAGACAAACATTTATGACTTATTCTCCTGGTCTTTGCCTTACCGAGAAACCCTGGACAATCTTGGAGATGAAAGTTTATAAAGGAGACACGCAGTTCTCATCGAGCGATGCCCGCATGAAAAGATCAAAACTGTGGCTGGTATCAAAATATCGTATCGTAGCTTCTGTCGAAAAACGATTTGGTGTAATTTCTAAGCATACAAATGACGAAAATAAATAATGCACATCACCCGAAATATAGGCGTGTTTATTTTTGTATTTGATAAAAGGCTGCAATTTATGTTTTAATAAATATTTTTTGAAATTGTATTAAACTCTAACTAGCGACTAGCGGGGTGGGGGCTCCCAGTTTTGCCCGGTCATAAAATACGCTTAAATATGATATTTCAATTTGTCCAGACTTCGTATATATTATTATAGAGTCGTGATTTCAAAAGTAAAAAAAAGTATTTGGGTGCCGTGAGCTAGAATCGAAACCGAAAGCAAAACTGTAACATTAACTGTAAATATCATTTTTAAACTTATCTATTTAATTACTGGGGTGTGTCCCTCTTTATGTAGGTAAGGTTCGCTCTTCAGTACGGGCAATATTAAACGGTACTTGTACAGTTTAATCAAGACATGAAAAAATGAAAATATCGAAAAAAGGTTATATTCTACGTACCCGTTTTGAACTGAAGATCACTGAAAAAAATTTTTCACTTAATTTGATCGAGTAGTTTGTTTTGTTTTGTTTTTGTTTTGTTTTTTACAGTGGAAACCCCCGCTTTTATAACAACACGTTGAAGGCTTGGATTTTTTAAATTTTTGTTTGGATTTTAGAAACGCCACGGGAGATAACTCAGTTTAAAGCGCCGACACTCCCTCCCCATCTTTAATGTTAGCTTTTCTTCCTAAAAATCGAACCTTTTGCTCGGTATCATAAGAAATTGTTTTTTCGCTGTAAAACAAAAATTACAAGATGAAATTAAGTGATTTTTTTTTTCGGAAAACCTTATTCCATAACGGATATATACAATTTAATTTTTTTCGGTATTTTCATTTTTTTAATGTCTTGATTAAATTATACAAGTACCTATTAAACATATAATTACGAATTACTTAACGTAATAGCTGATGGAACAAGAGTAAGCTATTCTCGTTCAAAATTATAAACAACTTCCAGAGTTCGACAAGACGTACCTGAAGAAGTTCGAAAATTACAAACAAATTATCTTGAGACTTGGCATTCAAGTTGAGTACAGCAGTCAGAATAATTTAAATAATAAAAATGATCAATTTTTATATTAAAAAAAAAGAAAAGAAAATTCCGAAATATTAAAGTGTGGAATCAATTAAGCTACGAATTCTAAAATTTTAAAGCGTTCGATTCGTGAATGAAATGAGACCTCTACACAATACTTACCCATTGCGGCGTGTCGTGATGTCCCAAAGAAAAAGTAGACCAAAATCGGAAAGAATGAAACGTAAAGACCAACGATTGGTGGAAGATCAGCCAGAAGAGCATAAGCCATACCTGCAAAACAAAAATGATATACGTTTTACCCTATGAGCATTTTTCACGGTTGTGACTATATTTATCTTGTTAGGCTTACTGTGTGATACTCTCAGCGTTCCACCGCCAGTGTGAGGGAAGTGGGGTAAATAAAAAAAAGTATGAAAACCGTCAAAAGGAAAAAAGTTTATCGAGAGAACTATGTAATATAAGAAATGGTGTTCGTAGAGAGACAATAGATATGATGTTATTCGCAATACACACAAAGGAGTGCTGAGGTGGAATCGTTAAGCAAGGTGTGGCAGATGACTGGGACGAAGACGGTCAAAACATTTTATTGTTGAATTTTAGTTTTGCTACAGTTTCACGACGGTTGGGATCGATATGCAGATAATTTGACGTGTGTGACGGCCAACAACTGTTAGAGTTGAAGACAGTCGCGAGGTTGTGGTTTGGACAAAATAGAGAGAGTTTGGGGAGATCGAGATGAGCTGACATATACTGACTAATTCGGCCTTTACAGAAAAACTGAGATGTGGATATTAGCGTGTAAAGAGTCGATTGTGTCACACACACACACACACACACATACACACACACACACACACACACACACACACACACACAGAGTGCAACTGATATTTGCAGGAAGTGTCGGAGTCTGTGTTTTCTTTTGTTTATTTTATCTTATTTTATTTTATCATTGTAAAACAGTGAACCCTCTCAGCAGTCACAAATGCATAGGAGACGACGACATGGCCAGGACCAGAAGAAAAAATGAAAAAGAAGACTACAAAACAACGTTGGGGTTGATGATGCTATCGACCGGGATACTACATGGATCTTACAGCTGGATATGATTTTAATTTAAATTATTTTTAAAAAATTTCCGTGTGAAATTTTCCACTGTGTATTTTTGTCTTAGTTCTTTTAATGTATCTTAATGCAGTATTCTAATAAAAAAACACTTTTTTTACGTAAACTACTTGAATCTCTATTGTTAACTTTTTAATGCCTATAGAAGCATAAGTAAATCTATGAATTTTGGTGTTTATTGTTCCGAAATAATTATAAAATGAGATGAAGCATGAAATAAATATACATAAAACACACACACACACACACACACACACACATACATATATATATATATATATATATATATATATATATATATATATATATATATATATATATATTTCTCCCTTGACCGTTAATTTTCTGGGATTTAATATATTTGTAAATAAAATATAGTTTATTTCTCTCATATGACTGTAACGGTGGCTGAATAGTTAAGAATGCTAGAGTTACTTGAATCTAGGGTTCAAATCGTTCGGTCGACGCTAGTCATATAAGCCACATCGATGTTAGTGAACATAGAACATATTCTGTGAAAATTTAATATATATACATATATATATATATATATATATATATATATATATATATATATATATATATTCTGTGAAAATTTTATATATATATATATATATATATATATATATATATATATATATATATATATATAGTATTTAACAATGTAAAAAAATCCTTTGTATTGTTCAAATCAATTCCTATGAGAATCAAATTCCAAAGAAAAAGAAAAAGAAATATTCAATAACTAAACACCGTAAGAGTTATTTTAAAAATATAATAAAATAACTATACAGATCAGAGTTATATCATAATCTGATTAAACGTTTTTTTTTTGTTTTTTGTTTTTTTTTGTTGTTTTTTGTTTTTTTTCTTTCTTTTATGGAAATCGCTCCATACAAGGCACGAAGTCTTTTGATATAATGATCTAAAAATATTCCTGTAATGTTAAAAATAACTATCCGATTATAAGCGTCAGAAAACAATAATTTCACTTTTTGTCAAAAAACACCGCTCATCGAATGTGATGATTAAAGGACCAAACTATTTGACAAGAACTTTAAAGCTAATTCCACCCTATGCGACGAAGGCCATCAACTCCCCGTATTTTCTCCTATAACACACAACAAGCTAGGTAACATACAAATATCTGTGCGTGAGGTCGCCAAGCTAATCAAGAACCTTGATTCCAGTAAAGCAACTGGCTCTGATGGCATTCCAATTATAGTGTTAAAAAAGCTTCAACCACAACTTGCCCCTATACTTACAAAACTGTTTAAGCGTTGCCTAAAGGAAAAGTGCTTTCCAACACCTCATCAGTATTTAAGAATTCAGATGATAAGTTATTTTCCTCTCAGTACAGACCAATAAGTCTCCTGTATGTCATGAGTAAGTTGCTGGAATCCATATAAAATAGGGAAGTAGTCAACCACCTCAGCAGAAATAACCTTCTTAGTGACATGCAATATAGTTTCTGTTCTGCTAGATCTACAGCAGCTGTGTTAACGGTTATATCTCATAGAATTAGCGAATCTCTCGACAAAGGCTTCCTTTCTAGGGCAATTGCTCTTGATTTAGCAAAGGCCTTCGGTAAGGTATGGCATAAGGGCCTACTTAACAAGATTTCCAGCTACGGTATAACTGGAAATGTTTTCTCAATCATTAAATCATTTCTCTCTGATAGGCTCATAAGAGTAGTGGTCGATGGGCAGAATTCAGAGGCCCGCAGTATTAATGCTGGAGTCCCTCAGGGGTCCATCCTGGGCCCAACTCTCTTCCTGATATACATCAATGATCTCCCTAAATACATACTTAAATCATTCGTTGACATCTATGCTGATGACACGACCATCTATGGCAACACATCAAAGGCCGTAAATAACAAAGTTCTCTGATTCTCTCTCCTCTGATCTTGAGCGCATGGTACAGTGGGGGAAGAGGTGACTGATTACCTTTAATGCATTTAAACCAAGCTTTTATCTTTACATCATCAACGCTCTGATCCCCATCTGGCATCAATTGGGATGGATGGCTCTCGTCTAGGGGAGGCCCCATGTTGTGATAAGCTTCTGGGTTTGACCTTTACTCCTGATCTGAAATGGAACACGTACATCAAGTCTGTTGCCAAGGTCGCTGGGAAAATGGTGGGATCCTTCTACCACTCCAGATGATATCTCCCTACTGATGCAATTCTCTATCTATATAAAAGCCAAGTACGTCCAAGGATGGAATACTGCTTCTACATCTGGGCAGGAGCTGCTAAAACAGCCTATCCTGCCTTCGCAGAGTACAAAATAGACTTCGTGGTTTGGTGGGGGATGCCCTTTTCTCTTCCCTGCAATCTCTCTCCCACAGAAGACACGTTGCGAGTCTATTTTTGTTTTATCCTTATTTCCATGGCAAGTGTTCGTCTGAGCTCCAATCTCTGGTCCACCCTCGCCAATCTTTCATGATAAACACCTGTCTAGCTGAAACCACTGTCAATAATTTTCCCCACTCTTTATCTGTGCCTAAATCAAAACATAGATTCCATGAACAAAGCTTTTTTCTTAGAACTGGACTGGAAATCTCTACCGCTTGCCTGTTTCTCACCTGACTTCAACTTGGATGTCTTCAAGCCCAACATAAACAAATTCCTGATGAACCGCCCCCTTAAGTAATGACACTTTATCAAATCGACAGTAGTAACGAATACTACAACACTATCCCATTGATTACTGTACACGCAGCAACCTTTATCCACGAGCGGCTTCTGGGCCTTGATAAGTGGTGACCTCCATGTAAAAAAAAATTAATTACTATCTTTTTAATAACATCGAAATTATATATAATCCTAAATAAAATAACAATAGTTAATAAAATAATAAACAAATAAATGATAAAACTCAACATATTAAGTTTAATATCAGCTTAACGTTACAGAAAAAAAAACGCAGCGAATAAAATCTATATATCTATAAAAGTGAACGTGTCTGTGTGTGCCTGTGTGTGTGTGTGTGTGTGTGTATGTCTGTGTACATTTCCCTACGCAATAACTCTGTCAATTTTTAGTCTACAGACTCGAAATTTGATATACAGAGTACTGAGATTTAGGAAAATCGATGTGATCGGGTTTCAACCAGAATTTCGCTGTTAAGGGGTCAAATTTAAACTATTTGACCTTGGAGAACTCTACCAAACTCCTCCGACAATTTTGGGTCTAAACACTTGACATTTTAGATATTGGTTCCTTGGACATGGATTTAACTTAATAACTTGATTGGAGCCCCAAAACAATAAATATTAAGGGGTCATAATAAGGGTCAAAGTTTTAAAAAAATACCGTTTTTTTTGTTTGTTTGTTTGTTTGTTTGTTTTGTTTTTTGTTTTTTTTTGCTCAGCATACACTTCCAAATACCCGGGCAACGCCGGGCACCCATTGCTAGTTAGGAATAAAATAAGATTACCAATAATAAAAAGGTGATTTTCAACAAATTTTCAAACTAAGAATGCCGATAAACAAATTAATAAGATAATAAAGTGTGAATATCATAACACGAATAAGTAAGTGCCTTTGGGGATTCAGCTCTGCTGCAACATGACATGCCCAGGTTTTATTGTTTATCTAAGTAACTATAAGCGAAATAATTCATGCCACTTTCTCGTTTCCCAACGAGGCAAAGTTGATTTCCTTAGTAAAAGAAAAATATGTTATATATAGGAGTCTTATTAAAAATATGTTATATATAGGAGTCTTATTAAAAGAGAGTCTTAGAGACTTAGAGTCTTATTAAGAGAGAGTCTTATAAAGAGTGAGTCTTAGAGAGAGAGGGATGTTATTGTGAGAGATTCTGTTCGTTTTATAACGATATTCATATATATATTAAAATGTTCATTACTTAGAAGTGTTGCTATGATGAAGGAAGCTCTTAGAGTGAGGAAACAGTGTTCAGACAGTCTTAGTGTTGATATGAGATGTAGAGTTCACATTGTAGATATGAGATGTCGAGACGTGTATGTAAGATATGTAAGACATTTTATAACACAGATATATAGACATATAACAATTTTCACTTTACCCTTTGGTAGAATCACAACACAAAGGCGACGTTTATACAAACACATGATGTGTTTATTTTTTCTCACGACCGGCCGTAGTTTTCTCATCAAGAATTCAAAGCTTCACATATTAAGTTTCAAAGTGACCGTCTCGCTTCTAGACGTTCGAATTCCAAACTGCAGACTATCGTCTGTCGTTCTCAAACTCCCTCTGAGTTTCTCCCAGTTTCTCCTTAGTTTCTAACTATATCTAGAACTTCCCATTTTTCCATGACGTCATACACATGTGTTCTGGACATGCGTGTCCAAAACTTTTTCTTTTTTTACAAAAGGAATTTTAACCTATTCTCAGTAACCTATATTTCCAATATGTTAAAAACATGTTTATTAAATTATCTTGTAGCTGCATTCTTTCAATTGAATTTTCATAACAAAATTGACAGTGCACATTCTTTTCTTGAAACTATTTTATCTCTAAGCTGTTTTACATTCCATTTTCTAATTCTCACACGTAATCTATTTCTAAACCTACATTACGAGGTTCGAATTTCGTCTATGCTATTTCATTTTCATTTTAACTAAATCTCTCTATTTTTATACTTACATGAAAAGGGGACAGCCCTTATCATGTAACACAAAACAGTTTTCCTCCTTTCGTATAAAAGAACGCTTTTGTTTATTTATTTAGTTAGTTAGTTAGTTAGTTAGTTAATTAGTAGGTTAGTTAAATTCATTCACAAATGAATAAACTGGCTTAAACCGAAGAGGTACCAAACTTCTCTATTCGTTGGTTACATTGTTAGGCGCTCTGTTCACTTTGGCATCAACAGTGCCTATGCTAAATAACATCACCCTATGTACACAGAGGTCAAAGCTGTAACCAGATCGCCACCCATAGCTTCCTCGGACAATACAATTCTGTTAGTGTTCTTCGAAATACTTACATCATCGATAAGAAATGTTTTCGTTTAGGTCACTCTTTTCCAAAATAAGTATTGGTTCCCTTTTTCATAGTATCTTTATTGGGTTTAAATTCGCGTACTGCCTAATAATGTTACATTTCTGATATAATTTAAGTTAGCATCTATTTTTGATTGTCTTCAAGCTAGCGTATTCTTAAGCGTTTCCTCTTTCTTGGCGGGAAGCGGTTTATTGTCTATCCCCTAAGGCATCTTAGCCAGGACGACCATCGCTAATTTTGAACACGTTTACAGTATCCTCCGACCTTTTTATAGCAGTGAAACTGGCTTATTATATGATGGACAAGGAATGTTGTCGTTTTGGTCATTCTTTTCTAAAACAAGTATTGGCTCCTTTTTGACAACAGCATATTCTTTTCATTGTTTCGACTCTTGAGTATATATCCGTTAATATATTATATGTTTTATATAGACTGGTGTGCTTCTCGGTTGATTGACTGTGTCTTACTGTGTCGGATATATACTCGAGAGTCAAAACAATGAAAAGAATATGCTGTTGTCACAGCCCTACTAATAACGTTACACTTCTGACGTGATTAAAGTAAGCTTCTCTTCTTGTTTTTCTTCAAGCTGGCGTATTCTGAAGCGTTTCCTCTTCCTTGGCGGGAAGCGGTTTATTGTCTAAGGCATTTTAGCCAATACGACCATCGCAAATTTTGAACCTGTTTACAGTGTCCCCCAAACTTTTTATAGCGGTGAAGCTGGATTTTCGACATTAAAAATTTCTTTGTATCTAACTTTGCCGCGGAGAAAGGCGGGAAAATAAATTTGCTATAAGTAGTTAGCACCAATTATAGGCACCGCCAAAACTGGGGGGGGGGGCAGGTAAGTACTTTTTGACGGACCGTCTTTTTAAAAATCTACCAAAAATCAGGTAATTATCCAATCAATACGAAATTTTCAGCGATTATTAAGAGAAGAATGAACTTTATAAGAGTGTACGTATTTTTCATAAACACTATTTATAAATATATATATATATATATATATATATATATATATATATATGTATGCTTACAACCCCCCTTGTTTTGAGGGGGTTCCAAATATGCTTAAAATAATCATCTGAAACTGAACAAAACATATTGTGTTGTTGTAAGGGACGGGATTATAGATTTAAAAAAAAAACTTATTTTGATGTCTGAATATCAGAACTTCGATTGTGTTTAATTATCCCGCTTTTGAGTTTTGAAGTGTGAAATTCGGTGAATATATTAAGTAAAATAATTAATTTAAGTTAAGCAAAACAAAAAAAAAATTTTTTAATATTTATACGAAAAACCCCATTTTAAAATCTTTGATAAATAAATTAACAATTTCTTTTTATCGAGCCGAATAATGCATGACCATTATTAAACAGGGCATGCTTTGAAGAATCGGTACAAAAAAAATCGATAAATATTGTGCCCTTTGTGTTAAAAATATCATCATTTTTTCGATCCAGTTTGGAAACGTTTGCCGCCTTTCGACTACGGTGGACCAAACAAGCTGAAATATTTTTTTTATTCTGTTTTAAATTGCCCCCCTCCCCATTTTGGAGAGTCTGACCCCCACACACATACACATTAAAAACCAAACTCATACAAATGGTCACCTATCTGGTACTGGCCAGCCTCAGCGTTAATAATACATTTAAATTTTCGTCACTGAAAAATAAGGTTTTTTTTGTTTTTTTTGGGGGGGGGGGCTTTTTGGTCTTCCGTAGTTTGTTTTTTATCAAGTACAAATGTAAACAGAGTAATCAAATCGACTCGAAGTAACTGGTTGCCTATATGAATAAGTTGAATTATTTGAAATCCAGGTACTTATATTATAATATTTTTGCATATTCTCATAGAAAATCACCCTAAATCTTAATTAGACAAGAAATAAACAAATTAATTCTTTCAAAAACCTTTTTTTTTTTTTTTTTTTTAACTATTTATATACGTTTTTTGTGTAAACCAAAAAACGCCAATTGTTAACTTTTGGGGAAAATTTAACATTTAAAATTTAATTAAAAATATTAGAAAAGTTTTACATTATTCTGTTTTCTATATGATAAAATTCAGGGTTTTATCTTTCTGGGGAAAAAATGTTACTCAGAAATAATGGATTTTAATAAATGTAATTTCGTTTTAAAAAACAACAACAACTTGATTTTTCGGCCATTTTTGGCGGTGCCTAACCAATTATATATAACGGTTAATATTGGAAATTTTAAGATTAAAAGAAAAATGCATTAAATAGACAATTGAACATCTGGCATAATCACATTGACACATCGATTCTCGTTAGATTACCGAAGTTAAGCGATGTTGAGCCAGGTCAGTGCCAGATGGGTGCCCATTCACGAATGCCGGACTCTGTATGTAAGAGGACGTCAACATCTGCTTGCAACAATTGCAACAAAACCTGATGGGATATATATGTGATTCGGGACAGTTTGTGAATTTTATATTGCCATGAAACTTCCTCCTTCAGAGGATGCTGGTTCAAGCGACCTAAGGGGAGTATCACTCTGGTCAGTAACATTCGAGAACATATGTGTATTGAATTTAAATTTAAAATTTATGCACATTTTGACTGTGTTTCTGTACTATTCTAAATAAGCCCTTTCAATTACGGATTTTTACAGAAATGCTTATTTGAACCACCAGGAAGTTTAATCGGATATCTTACTGATTTGGTAGGCCGAGAGCCGTAGAGAAGTGTTCCTTCAAAATAGTGCACGATAGAGAGACGCTATTAGAACTTTGATTTATTTTTGATATTTCGATTCACTTTTATCAAACTAGTAGAGTGATCCGACGTTGTCCGGGATTGAATGATGATCACACACCCATATTTTTATTGCCATCAAAATTGGCGAAATCGCTCATTTTTCAATCAAATCGATGGATTCCCTTCTCTAGTTGAAGACACGTCGCAGTGCACAGGGAGGAAGTTTCACACGCCTCGTTTAGTTCATAATACAATGTCATCTACATTGCACTTTAGAGAATGTGCTGTTGATTTTATAAAATTATTTTATATATAATTGCTTACATTAAAGTTTAACATCCAAAAGTGAAATACCATGCTTCAATTGTCCTCTAAACAGAAACATTCATTTCGAATGCCCCCCCTGTCATATCAAAAAAGCTACTGTTGATTTTATATGTCTGGTCGCACTGGTTTTGGGGGAATAATGGCTATAATTTAAGTTTAAAATGAAATATGCATATATAAATCAATAAAGAAAGAAAATGACGATATAAGACTATATACTAATATATATAGATTTATTCATTTATTCAAACTTCCTTCTCCCCAAAATGTGAGGTAATGTACATTCATTATATTCTTATCCCAGCTTTGATATTCTAATTAAATTGCAAAATTTCCGCTACCAACCGCAACACGTTTCCTTGAATCACCACTTAAACCAGACAGAGATTGTATTTCTCACAGAGGAACTTTTATTTATTGTATTTTCCAAATAAAACTTCAAAATACACTTGTGATGTTTGGATGTGTAAGGTGTTAACTTTAGTCAAAATCGCCTGTTTTCTTTTATTGGATTATTTCGATTATCGATTATCGAAATTTTTAGAATATATTCCAATAGAAGACACTACTAGGCACATAAAGTACCTTCGTGTGAAATTTCAGCCGTTTTTGAGTGCATAGGGAACGAAATTACACACACACACACAAAGTTCCTTTTATATAATAGATAGATAGATAGATGGATGGATAGATAGATAGATAGATGGATAGATAGATAGATAGATAGATAGATAGATAGATAGATAGATTGATGGATGGATAGATAGATAGATAGATAGATAGATAGATAGATAGATAGATAGATAGATTGATGGATGGATAGATGGATGGATAGATAGATAGATACTTTTGACTATGACTCGAAGTATAATTGCAATATTTATATTACATACTTTGACACTGATATTAAAAAGGACATATATGAATATTTCTTTTTAATTGAATCATACAATCAATAAGCACAAAATATCGATTTTATTTTATATGTATTCTGTTCTGGAATGAACAATAAAAAAAAAAAACAGCATGCCGGTAACAGCTGTAAAAGAATTTTTCTTTTTTTCTTCTAGAGCTAACCTTGAAACTTATTTAAGATCACGTGGCACAAACTTTCCTTAAAAACCAGTAAGACGTAAACTAATTTTGTGATACGCTGCAGTTCAACGGTCGGATAGATAGAAAGACGGGATGAATGTAATATTAAAGATAATTAGAGGAAATTGCGTATTGGTATGCTTAGTTTTTCTTGTTTTGTTTTTTGTTTGTTTTCTTTTGTCCGACATATACCATATACTCACATTTGGCATATTGGTTCTCGTTAGATCACCGAAGTTAAGCAACGCCGAGCTTGGTCAGTGCCAGATGGGTGATCATTTAGGAATATCAGGCGCTGCATGTAGGAGGACGTCGATACCTCCCTGCCGTAACGGCGAAAAGTCAAACGTTACCATCTCTCTTATCGGGATATACATGCGACTGAGAACTGATTGTGAATTTCATATTCTCTCGATAGTTCTTCCTCCGAAGGAAGAATGTTCAACACAACTAAGGTGAATGCCGCTGGCATACTTTTATGTCCCCTTACAAAAGAATAAATCAGTTTATGATGATATTAAGTATTGTGTCTAGAATCTTAATTTAAATTGCCATTAAAAATCTAACACATAATTTTGATTGTAAAAAATGTTTTAAATTCACCACTTAAGCTATATGGGTCTTAAGAAAGAAGTTATATCATGTTCAATCGGTGTAAAATGACTGTGGGTGAAACTCAATGCAAATCTAAAATATTTGAATTTTTGGAAATGAAGCTTTGTCCCTAATATCCCCCCAATTCCTATAAAATACTCTAAAAACCTGAAATTTAGAGAATATTTATTATTTTTTCTTCTTTGATCCTCACATTCCATGAGCGATGTTTCTAACAAATGGAGAAGAATTGCTGCTTTCTGGGTCGGAATCTATTCACCTAAGACTTATCGTTGGCAATTTTCTTTTACAGTAAAGTAATATTTTCTTTTTATCTCTTTACATCGAGCGGCTTTATGCCTTGTCTGAAGCGATTAAAAAAAAACTTTATGTATAATATTTATTATTTAGATTTCACAAAAATCTGTTGGATTTGAATTTTCATGGAGGACTTGCACCTTACTTTTACTCCTTATAAAAACTAAATTAAACAAAATATAAATCACATTATGACCACTTTAACCTAGACGCTGAGCTTCAAAATTCATGATGATCGATATGTGTGTGTCCAGAAATAAGTCAAAAACTGCACAATAGACATCCATAAAGCTTATATATTCTCTATTGGAATTGCCTCAACCAAAATATGGACACATTTTTCTTTACTATTCATTCTTTTGGGAGTCATCAGAAAGAAATACTCAGTGGGGGGGGGGGCAGTAATTAGAACAATATTTTCTATCGATCATAGGTCTGTGAATTCGACTAAAATACATTTTTACAAAGTGTAGTATCTGTTCTGTCCTAAGTTGGAGGGGGACACATCCTGCTTGATTAAGTAGCGGGAGGTAGAGGGTTGGGGGCGAGAGAGAGTTGGAAGAGGAAGATGGAGAGAAATTTTAACACACTGTTGAACACATATGTTATTTTAGATAGTTGTGTTAATTTTAAAGAAAAATACTTCAACTTACTCTGTGGTAGTTGCATAATGCCAACCGTGAGTCCAGCAATGATGTCGTTTGGTAAGTCGGTCTTCACTTTGTACTTCTGCATGATTTTTAGAAATGGGAATGAGTCGAGAAGAATGCCTTTGCATCTGGATTTAGAGCACGAGCACCAGTTCGACAAGTTGGTCCCTATGATTTCCCGGAAGTTTCGATCAGGTGCTGGCGGCTTCTTGAACTTCTCACGAAACTCTTTGGTGTGATATACAGGTCTTCGAACATCAATAACCATATCCATGTCGACATGGTTATTCATGTCTTCCTTTGAAGTCGGGGGTTGAGCCTTTGGATCCTTCATTCTTATCGAGTCAGTTTTTAAGCACAAAGGCTCCCTAGTAAAAGAAATAAAAAATAAAATTTAGCATTTTCGTTAAAGAAGTAAAATGTTGAATAGTATATATTTATAAATGTGTCTACATACGAGGTGCTTTCAGTAAAATTCAGATTTGTTTTTTTACAGGCATTTAAAATTGTCGTAGAAAATTGTCATTAAAACTTCAATATGTTATTGCTGTACATCTCATGAGATGACTGACCAATTTTTATGATTTCAGATTCAAATGAACAGCTACAGCAGGAATTGGAATACACCCTACTAAAGTGTGATTGCCATAGCTGGTGAATTTCAAAAATCCAATTTGGACGTGAGGACACTTTAGAGGAACGATATGCAAGAACATTTTGTTTTAAATTTGGAAAAAAAATGCCTCAGAAACATATAAAATGCTTCTAACTGCCTTTGAACCATCTTGCATGAATCGAGCATCAGTTTTTGAGTAGCATAAGAGATTTGAGGAAGGTGGGAAGTCTGTGAAGGATGATGAGAGGTGTGAGTGGAGTAAAAAGTCAGAACATCAGAGTTGAGTGGCCAAATAAAGAATTTCATGGATAAGTACCGTCGGGTGTCTATAGAGACAATAAGTGCACTGTTTGGTGTCAGTGTGGGAACTGTAGACAGTTATTTGCGAGGAACTGAAGATGCGCAAGATTAGCAAGAAGTTTGTTCCAAAGGTATAGTCCACAAGTCCAACTTTGTCACAGACTATTTGACCCAGATGGGCATCAAGACAGTTTCTCATCCTCTCTATAGTCCAGACATTGCTTCCTGCGCCTTTAGATTATTTACTAAGTTCAAGGAAAACCTTAGAGGATGTTGTTATGAGACAATTTAAAAGATATAAGAGGCTGTCATTGACATGCTTACACAAAAGAACTTCTATTGGGGTTTTGCAGAAGTTGTTGGAATTATAGAACAAGTGCATTGCAGCCGAATGTGATTACTTCGAAGGGGACTAGAGTTTCATGTGTGTACTATCAATAAAAGTGGCCATACGAAAAAAGTCTGGAAACTTATTGAGGGAACCTCGTAGATTATTCTGTTGTGTAAGCATCTTTCCTTGTTATTTTTCTTTCTAAAGACGCGCACTATGTTTAAATTAAAGATAACTTTCCAACAACAGAGACGATAAAAGTAAGGTTATATTGCATTGGCAGAATACTCGAATACCAGGATCAGAATAAGCAATATGTACAGCATTTTACACACAAAAAATAATGTTCAGACTTTACTTACCGTGTTGACTAGAAAATATATCCCATAATTCATATTGATAAGGTTTTTACTATAACTTTACCACGGCCATCGTAAGAGATGGCCTATCAACTGAAAAATGACGTCATTGCGAGGTCCTAGCAATTAAGATATGTGGAACACTTAGACTGTCGATAATGAGCAGAAATTTTTACGGAAAGCCTTAGGAAACTTCAAAATTAGATTTAAAAAAAGATAAATAAAGAATACAATGATTTATCCTGAAACTCATCCAGTATTGAAGAATTGAAAGGGGGAAAAATTGTTTGTTTATGCGTTAAAAAGAATATTGTATTATGGGTTTTACAGAGTAGAATACGTTCTTTATTTACCTACTTTAAATTACACTTACAAAGAAAAGGAAGGAACACGATTTGATTTCTAGAGAAACCGAAATTTATTCGATATAAATAAATAAAAATCATGCACATGAGATTACGTAGGTTTGAAAGAGAAGACAATCAAATGTCGCAAAACATAAAATATGAATTAAGGAAATAAACAAAGATTTAAATTAAAAGATATTTTTTTAAATCAAAATGAACAACAATTTTTTAAAATCAAAGTGAACAACAATATTTTTAAAAATGAAAACTGAAAAACGAACGAAATCATTTTTCTTATTTATAAAAAAAAATCAAGTTTTACGACATCGCTTTTATTAAAAATGTTAGGTGAAAGTACAGAATATTTACAAAACCCCGATCCCCATGTTAAATAATAAGTTTTTAAATAATAATGTACTATTTCAGCACATAACATAAATAACACGCAAGATCATTTTTATATCCATAATTTCATTTTTTTAAATACGTTCTGAAAAAAGATGTCCGAATAGAGATAAACAGCAGACTAAATTACGTTAGTTAATAGGCCATCTAATACGACAGTCGTGGCTTAACCAACATAAACATAATATGAACGCTTGCCATTCGCGTGCAGTTAAAATTTTATTACAGATTACAACTCAATATTTGATGTAGGATCATTTTTTTCTCTATAAATTTTTTGGTTTTTCGTTTATTTTTAAAAGCTTTTTGGAGACGCGTAAATTGAATTGAAATTTCACACGAAAATAATGTGCGGATATAAAACGCTGTATTGCATAGAATATATGTTTCATAATTCACAAAATTTTCATTAGTTCAGGAGTGAAATCAATACACACACACACACACACACACACACATATATGTATATATATATATATATATATATATATATATATATATATATATATATATATATATATATATATATGGGGGTTGCATGTGTGTGTGCACTTAGCCTGATGATTTACTTTGGGGATGAAATATAGACGCTTGATTTTAGCTTATTTGTATAATCTTATAATATTATTTTATCCCCGGAGTCAATTGTCAGGTTAAAACACACACACGCGCGTGTGTACATACATATATATATATATATATATATATATATATATATATATATATATATACTAGCAAAAGTACCAGTCGTTTACTGGGTTCAAAAACAGCCTACAGAAAATGGACTCTGATTTATGAAAGTATGATAGGTTATGAAAAGGAAAGGTTGTAAAGAGATAGCTTCTAATTTGGGGGTATCAAAACCAAAGCAAAATATGATGAAAGTAAAAATAAAATAGATACACCCCATAATTTATTATACACTACCTGTTCACACTGAAACACTTATCACAATATTCTGTGGATCTATATTAAAAAACCTTGTTACACTTTGTGACATATTTCCATTCTATGGAAGTCAGGCGCGAACGAACACCCAAGAATTTTATTATACCATATTTCTTCAAACTGAAACATAATTATCAAAGTATACTTACGCAGATAGATATGAAAAATCTTTATTAAAGTTTGTACCAATTTCCATTCTATGGAAGCCAGGCGCGAACGCAAACCCCCCACAATTTTATTATACCATTCCTATTTAAGTTAAAACATACTTATCAAAGTATTCTTATGTACATCTATATCAAAAACACTTGTAGACGTTTTTTTTTTAATTATTAAATTTTTTATTTCCATACTTTGTGGACTAGGCGCGTACGCAGACCCCACAATTTTAATGAATCATCAGTATGCCAGATCAAACATACCCATTCCTGTGTCTCGATACATCTTCTATCATTGTATGTGATTAATTAGTTTTCTATAATAGTAAACCATATAGGAGACTATTCGTGACCAGACACACACACAGACGTTCAGCTTTACATTATATATATATATATATATATATATATATATATATATATATATATATACATATCATACTTTCTACTTTCATAAATCAGAGTCCATTTTCTGTTAGCTGTTTTCGAACCAGTCAACGATAGATACTTTTGCTAGTATATATATATATATATATATATATATATATATATATACGTATGTATATAAACATGTATATATATGTATATATGTAGATATATGTGTATATATATGTATATATCTATGTATCTATAAAGTGAAAGTATACGTCTGTCTGTATGTATGTGTGTGTGTCTATGTATCTCTGTACATTTCCCTACGCAATAACTCTCTCAATTTTAAGTCTACAGACTTGAAATTTGATATACAGGGTAGTGAGATTTGAGAAAGTCTTCGCAATCCGTTTTCGGCCAGAAATCTGGCTGTTAAGGTTCAACGATTTGACCTTTGAGAACTTTATCAAACTCCTCCGCCAATTTTAGGGCTAAACACTTGAAATTTTAGATATAGGTTCCTTGGACATGGATCTAACTTACTGACGTGATTTGAGTCCAAAACAATAAATGTTAAGGGGTCAGAATAGGGTCAAACTAAAAAAAATTGACCTCTGCGGTGTCTACTCAGACAATTTCTGGTCTACACATTTGACATTTTACATAAAGGGTATTCAGAGATAGGGCAAGCTTTTTAACCGGTTTGGGTCGAAAATTTGAGCTACCAATATATAAATCTATGTATGTATGTTTGCATGTCTGCGTAAAACTTTCGACAGAGGCGACGGATTTTCACAAGATTAGTATCATTTTGAAGCTCGATCATTCAGATGACAAATACCGAAAAATTGGCTAAAAACATTAATTTCTTCACCATCAACTGGGTACTTTTCTACAGGGATGGGGTCGCTTTTTTCGCCGATATTTTCGAAAGTCATCCTCTCTTTTCGATGGTCTTGCATTAATTAAAACCTGCGTCACTTCCGGTTTGGCGGTGATCGTAACAGCAAAGACGTCACGCCCCCCCCCGTCCGTTCTTTTCCTCCTTCCCGGTACGACTTTTGTTTTGTTTTTTTGTTTTTTTGCTCAACTCACACCTCCAAATACCCGGGCAACGCTGGGCACCTATGCTAGTATGTATATATGTATATATATGTACATATATATATATATATATATATATATGTGTGTGTGTGTGTGCGTGTGTGTGTATGTATATGTATATATATACATATATATATATATATATATATATAATTAGAAGAATACACGTTTCAAGACGGTTATGATTAATTCCTATAATTAATTCTATACGAACAGTTTTGCATCACTATTAAGTCCTTTTACTAACTTTACTAACAAATTTATGTATAGAATCCTTATTCTAATTTGTTTAAAATCCATTTCATCGTTTTGATTCTCAAAAATGTATTAAATTTAAGGGTCTTGAGAAGAAATTAACATTTAGGGAATCTTCCTTAATTGGTGTATTTTACAAATAATATTAGAAACGAATATTTCTATCTGTTAGCGTTTCCTTGTAACCGGCCGAACAAATATTTTTTCGCGCAAACTCATGCTACATATTTTACGCATTATTTAGTTTGAAGAAGTTACGATTATCTTTTTTTTATTAATAATGGATACTTGATAAAAGTAATATAGTTTTACTTTAATAAGATGTTATTTTCTATTTATATTTCTTTATGTTTATTTCTTTTAGATAATCGACCTATTTTACATCTATGTAGAGAAGTAAACTCATCTAAGTAGGTTAAAGAGAAAACTATTTTAGATTGGTAGTTGAAGCGTTCGCTTTCAGTTCTAATATTTTACGTCGTCGTGCACCCCCCCCCCTCCCCAAGTATAACCGTGAAGTTTTTATGATTAGTAATTAATAACTAGCGGGACCTGTGGAAATTTCATACCGGAATTTCTTACACTATACAATTGTGTTTTTGTTGCGCTCCAGTTATTTCCTAGTCGATATTGAGCGTCATAAATTTGATTTATATATATATATATATATATATATATATATAATTGATGAAAAATTTTTAATATATGTTCCTAATTTCTAATCTTGGCTATAAAAATCAATAAAGTTGACAAACCCGTCGTCTATAAAGATGTTTTTTATCTTGTAACAGGCATTTGTAATATCTTTCAATGCATGTGTTTTACTCGTGTTCACCCCAAACATATTGTTGCCAGTTTTTTTTGTGTTTTTTTTACACAGGCATCACCACATTATCAAGGCCAAGAGGCCACTCAAGGATAAGGGTTCAAGAGTGTACATTAGAAATTGGACAATATAGTAATCATTAGTAATGAAAATTCGGTAAATTTTATAACTTATATGGAACGGCTCATCAAGAACTTACTTACGTTAGACTTGAAGACAACCATATTGTAGTCAGCCGGAAAGCAGGAAAACGGAAGACAATTCCACAGGCGTGCAGTTCTAAGAAAGAAGCTTTGTTCATGGAATCTACGTTTAGGTTTAGGCACAGATAAAGAGGGGGGGGGAATTATTAATAGTGTTTTCAGCTAGAGTTTATTGTGAAAGTTTGGCGAGGGGGGCGTAGACTGAAGCTCAGTCGAACACTTTCCATGAAAATAACGATACAGCAGAGACAAACTCGCAACATCTCTTCTGTGAGATAGAGATTGCAGGGAAGAGAAAATGACATCTCCTACGAGGCTACGAAGTCTATTTTGAACTCTATCAAGGCAGGGCAAGTCCTTTCTAGCAGCTCCTGCCCAGGTGTGGCAACAGTATTCCATCCTTGGACGTATCTGGCTCTTATATAGACAGAGAATTGCATCAGCAGTGAGATATCTACTGGATCGATAGAAAGATCCCACAATTTTTCCAGCGGCCTTGGCAACAGATTTGATGTACGTGTTCCATTTAAGATCAGGAGTAATGGTCAAGCCCAGAAGCTTGTCAAAACTTGAGGCCTCCTGAAGACGAGAGCCATTCATTTCAATTGATGCCAGATGTGGATCAGAATGTTGATGATATAAAGTGAGAAGCTTTTAGATGCATTAAAAATAACCAGCCACACCTTTCCCCATTGTACCACGTGCTCAAGATCAGAGGAGAGAGAATCGGAGAAAACTTGGTCGTTTACTGTCTTTGATGTGCTACCATAAATGGTAGTGTCATCAGTATAAATGTCTACAAATGATGTAAGGATGTCATTTGGAAGATCATTAATGTAGATCAGGAAAAGAGTTGGGCCCAGGATGAACCCCTGAGGGACACCAGCATTAATACTGTGAGCTTCTGATTTTTGCCCTCAACTACTACTCTTATGAACCTATCAGAAAGAAATGATTTAATAATTGAGAAGACATTTCCAGCCATATTATAGCTAGATATCTTATGAAGTAAACCATTATGCCATACCCTATCAAAGGCCTTAGATATGTCAAGAGCAATTGCCCTAGAAAGGTTGCCTCCGTTGAGAGATTTGCTAATCCTATGAGATATAGCTGTAAGCACATCTGCTGTAGATCTAGCAGAACGGAAACCATATTGACTGTCACTAAGAAGGTTATTTTTGTTGAGATGGTTTATTACCTCTGTATTTAACACAAATTCCAGCAACTTACTCATGACGCACAGGAGACTTATTGGCCTGTACTGAGAGGGGGATGAGCGATCACCTGAATTCTTAAATACAGGGCATACTGATGTAATTTTCCAGGGTGATGGGAAGCTATTCTCCTTAAGACAACGTTTAAACAGTTTTGTAAGTATGGGCGCTAGTTCAGGTTGAAGTTTTTTTAGTACTATAATTGGAATTCTGTCAGGGCCAGTTGCTTTACTGGAATCAAGGCTTTTGGTTAGCTTGGCAACATCACGTACAGATATATGTATATCACATAGCGTGTTTTCTGATACAGGAGGAAATATTGGAGGTTGGTAGCCTTGGTCGCAAAGGGTAGAATTAGCTGCAAAGTTCTTGGCAAAGAGTTTGGCTTTGTCTGATGCTGACGAGATTACCTCAGGTCCATTGATGATAGTTGGGATAAAACACACACTTCTGTTCAGGATTCTGTTTGCTATTTGCCAAAACTGGTGGGAACCAAGCCGCTGCTCAGCTACTTTGAACTTAACAGATTGAGCATACAACTCTCTTGCGTTCTTTATTACTTTCTTACAATGGTTGCTGGCAGTCCTGAAAGCGGCTTTAGTCTCCATACATCAGTTGGATGTAAGGGGCTACTATTTCGTACCACGTTTACAAGGGATGAGCAAAATGTCGGTTTACATTACATTTAAACTTCTGCACGTCAGTACAACCAGGAAGCAAGCAACAGGAAGGGAATTCACTAAAATTTTGCAGTCCGACGGAAAAAAAACTATTAGAGTAGAAGGCTTTCCGACATCTAGGAACTTCACTGTAGTGAATGGACGTGATTTTGTTGCTAAATGGGTTTGTCGTGTGTATGTGTGTCGAGAGGGTATAAGTGCAATGAATTTATCAGAGCACATTTTATTATAATACTTGTAAAACATGCACAGGGGTGCCAGACAGAGGTGATATATATATATATATATATATATATATATATGTGTGTGTGTGTGTGTGTGTGTGTGTGTGTGTGTGTGTGTGTGTGTGTGTGTGGTTGAAATCACAACTTTATGTTATTCTAACTTGGGTGCCTGGCATTACCCTGGTGTTTGGAGATGTGTGTTGAGCAAAAAAAGAGGGGATAGTAGGCAGGCAGGAAGGCAGGCAGGCAGGCTCGAACCTGTATCACGAAGAGGGAAAAGAACGTAAAAAACCCCGCGACGTCGTTGCGTCCGTTCCATATAAGTTATAAAATTTACCGAATTTTCATTACTAATGATTACTATATTGTCCATCGCAAAACCGGAAGTGGCGAACGTCAAAATTGAGGCCAGTTAATCGAAAAGAGTGGATGACTTGTGAAAATATCTGCGAAAAAATTACCCCTCTTTGTAGAAAATTGTCTAGTTGAGGGTGAAGGAATTCATTTTTTGTTTTTGCCAATTTTTCGATATTTATTGTCCGAAAGTTCGAGGTTTCAAACGATGCTGGTTTCTTCACGTTCCGACGCGTCTGTCAAAAGTTTTTGGCGGACATACAAACACGCACACACACAGATTTTTGCCCTTTGTATTATAGAATAGTGGTGGTGCCTGGCGTTGCCCGGGTGTTTAGGTGATGTAGTAAAGACCCCAGGAGGGGTAAAAACAATAGTAGCGGGGGTGCTCTTGAGTGTGTAGGTAGTGTAGTAAGGAACTCCGAGGGAGGGGTAAAAAGTGGTAGTAGTGGGGGAGAGGGAAACAAAACAGCAGTAGGCAGAGATGTTAAAAAATGTGGTAGTAGGCAGGCAGGCAGGCTGGAATCCATAACGTGAAGGAGAAAAAATGTTTAAAAAATGTAACATCTTAGCCGATGTCTATCGCCTGACCAAAAGTTCAGAACATTGTAATTAAGCGTCGTCAATCCAAACGATACGATTACTTGCAAAAATGGTGACGCAAGAATCGACCCCTCCTTGTAGAAAACTGGCCACTTGAGGATGAAGGAATTAACGTTTTTGGCCAATTTATCGATATTTGTCATCTGAGAGGTCGAGCCTTCAAAAGAATACTGATTTCCTTAGACTCCATCGCGACTATCGAAAGTTTTTGGCAGACATACAAACATACATATATTTACATAAACCGACGATTAAGATTTATATTATAGAAGACATGCCTGGGTGCTCGGCTGGGTGTTTGGAGGTGTGTGTTGAACAAAAAAAAAGTTGTAGCAGGCCCGAACCTGTACCGCGAAGGAGGAACAGAACATACATACATACATACATACATACACATTAAACAGACTGGTGAGATTTATACTATAGCTGAATAAGTCCGGTGTGGAATTTCCACAGATCTCGCTAGTTATTAATTACTAATCGTGCCTATAGAAACTTCAAGATTATATTGGGGAGGGGGGGTACTTTTTTTTCAAATCCCAGTTTAAAGACACACTAACTTTTATAAATGAAGAAATAAAATTCTGGGTGGCTAAAACTCTGAGCTAGATGTATTCCCCATTTCTTGAATGGTTCTCTTCTCCTGATTAAATATCCCATAACAACTATGAAACGCACTTGTGCGTGTTCACAAGATTATCCACTCTTTTTCTTTTTTTTAAACGAATCAATTTAGTAGGACAAAGGCGATAAAATGAATTTCTTTGTCGTATCGTGTTACCTGATGTTTGGAGTGGAATGTTTATGCGTTTCTTTGATATTATTTTTAATCAAATGACGTGTCTTCAGGTTGTAAAGAGAAGTAACGAATCGTACCTATTCTCACCAGGACATGCGAGTTCACTTTCCAAAGTCAACAAATATTTAAAAGACATTTTAATTCACAGAAAAGGGCAAGCAGGATCAAATTAAGGTGCGTACTAATGGAGATGACGAAATAAAAAAAAACTGATCCTCTCTCTCTCTCTCTCTCTCTCTCTCTCTCTCTCTCTCTCTCTCTCACACTTACACATACACACACACACACACACACACACATACATACACACGCACACACACATAGCTCGGATCCTTTCAGTTTCAGTATGCTAAGCCAACATGCATTCAATGATTTATTCATACTATATGAATCGGATGATTCTACTGTTGGTATTGGTTTCCCCGATATTTTCTAGCCAGAATTATTTCTAGAAAGACATCGGGTACTTACTTACTTACTTACTTACGAGAAGCACTACATGAACGTTGCCAACATCTTAAGTAAAAGTGGTTTCTTGGAACGAACTGGATTCAAACTTGGAACATCCAGGTCGCCAGCCCGTGTCGTTAACCATCTCCCCATTAAATGATAGAACCGGATTCTATTACTTAAAGAAGAACTTAATCTATACATCTATAAAAGTGAGAATGTGTGCGAAGACACTTCTCAACCTATATACTCAATGAATTTTTAGTCTACAGACTTGAAATTCAGTAATAAGGTATTCAAACACGTGGAAAACTTTTTAATCAGTTTCATCAGAAAAAAAGGGGCTGTTAAGTAGTCAAAATTTGTGAGTAAATTAATTCTTTACTTTTCGGTGAGTAAATTAATTCTTTACTTTTCGGTGAGTAAATTAATTATTTACTTTTCGGTGAGTAAATTAATTATTTACTTTTCGGTGAGTAAATTAATTATTTACTTTTCGGTGAGTAAATTAATTATTTACTTTTCGGTGAGTAAATTAATTCTTTACTTTTCGGTGAGTAAATTAATTCTTTACTTTTCGGTGAGTAAATTAATTATTTACTTTTCGGTGAGTAAATTAATTCTTTACTTTTCGGTGAGTAAATTAATTATTTACTTTTCGGTGAGTAAATTAATTATTTACTTTTCGGTGAGTAAATTAATTATTTACTTTTTAATAGAAACTTGAAAATGGGGGGGGCGTGAATTAAAAAAAAAGCGTTTGTCTAAAATATTATATTCGGCTTGTTGGAAAGAACATAAAATTTCACATTGACCCTGAAAATATCGTAAAAATAGAATCAATAGAAAAATTTTGATAGATTTTTAAAGTTTAAAAATTGAAAAATATTGAGTTCGGAAAATTCATTACTGTTTTTTAAAAAAATATATTTCTATTACTTTTAAAACAACTTTAATAGTTTATTTTGGAAGTATAATCCATAAAGAAAATAAATAACCCACTTTTAACAGAGAAATTACGAGATTTTTATATTTTATTCGCAGTTTCGTGTTAGGGGTGTCAAAAATTCCTACAAAAATTCTGATACACCTAGTGTATAGCATATCTGTCATGGTGGATTTAATGTATGTGGACAGTATGTGTGATTAAACTCTCGGGAAGGATATAGGGTAAGTTAATTGAGAGAAGGTGCTTATTTAATCATATGTATGAATGGGTTATAGCTATGGAAGAGGTTTACATGAAATAGCAGGTGTATACTATGTCGGTGTATTTTAGAAGAAAAAATTAAAGACTGTAAAAATATATTTCACATTAATTTATTGTTCAATGGGATACTCAAAAAAGGTATATTGAAATTTTCTTAATCCCCAGAGTTTCAAAGAAATGCGTCCTTCTTATCAGAGGAAATATATTAGCAAAGGAATATTATAGCGAAGCATTAATAAAACCAGCATTATATGAAAACTAGCTATAAACACAAAAAAGAAAACTTTGTGCAAAGCGTTTATAAAATGGGGAAAAATGTAAGAAATCAGAGGATACGTTCTAAGTCAAGAATTAAAAATCCAGATGAAAAGATATGAAGAGATTCGGTACTATCAATACAAAAAGTTGATAGGTAATAATGTTCCTATAGGAAAAAATCCGGTATTATGCTATTGACATGCTGAATGAATTTAAAACCCAGAATGTCCGTAGTAGTCCGAAAAGTTTGGAATAATTTAAGAAGCTCTATTTTCTATCTTGATTGTATTGAGCTTTATGGGATTACTATATATTTATATTACTCCAGGTTTACAGAACCTATTGGATTCTAAACAATATACTGTTATGATATATATGTATTCAAATTCTTATTCACATACACATGTATTTCATTGTTTTTGAGAATCATCAGTGTGGAAACTGATTATTCCACCAGTTACAGGATTCGAAACCCAGATCCAAATCACATTTAATTTACGATTTTTAACATTCGGTCAACCCAACGGCCATGAGAAAAGGGAAATTTGTTTTTTCTAATTCTTATCGATATGCAAATGTGATTCATCTTTGTTTAGTATTCGTCGACTGTTCTGTTGGTATAAACTTTATTTCTTAAAGGCTTTTCATTTATACTTAAATCATGCGAAATATACGTTAAAATATATCTTAACTCTGGGATTGAGTTATGTTCGAAAAACATTTTAAAAATTTATAATTAATCGAACAAGTCACACATTTCCCACTCAGCTATCTATCTATTTCCCTCGTCCCCTCTCGCCGTGTTTAATATTTCCGTAGGCGTTTAGAGAAAGACTTACTTAGCAAGCGTTGCCGCATAATTTACATGTGCTACAGGCATGAATATGAATTTTGATTGCAACATAATTAGTCTTATTACTTCTATATTTTTCTTATGAGTGATATTGATATTGATGCAAAAAGACTGACTATTTTCATTTATACAAAAGAAATCTCTTAACACATATGTCGTAGATATGAATTTTAGAATACAGTCAACGTGCAATAATACGTGGCGGTGGTTGTGACAAACAAGCTACACAAAACATTGTGTTTTATTCCAAGAAGCGAGACAGCAGGCTAAACGGAGATAACACTTTTCAAATGAGTTCCTAAAAACTTATTATTATTATTATTATTATTATTATTATTATTATTATCATTATTATTATTATTATCATTATTATTATTATTATTATTATTATTGTTGTTGTTGTTGTTGTTGTGTTGTTGTTGTTGTTGTTGTTGTTGTTGTTGTTGTTGTTTTTTGTTGTTGTTGTTCTTTTGTAATTATTATCTATGAACGTATACGTTCTATCCTTGCGTAATCATCAATGTAGAGATAACAGTTAAAACCAGTCGCATGATCCGAATCCCAAAACATTATGTGTGTGTGTGTGTGTGTGTGTGTGTGCGTGTGTGTGTGTAAATTCTCCCCGCTTATGCTTCATAACTGATATAGATGGGTTCCCTTTGGTGCTTTATGAATTATTCTACGGAAAGTCGACTTATACAAGTTATAAGTCAGCAATATGCGTATTTATTTCGTACCTCAACGATTTAAATCCGTACGAAGTCATTCATACATTAGCGTTAGAATAGTAGTAAAATTATTATATAACATATATACAATTATATAATATTATATTATAAGGAATAGTGAAATGTTTTTGTGGTAAAGGGTTTTCTGTGGATATGTTCTTTTTAAAGATTGGCTGATATACATTAGAGTTTTTGACTTGCAATCTATAATTAATGTTAATAATATAATTAATACATCTATACATATTGCGATCTTTTATTTCGTGAATAAATGAGTAAAGCTTTATATATATATGCATGTGTGTGTAAATATATATATATATATATATATATATATATATATATATATATATATATATATACAAGGTAAGGGTCAATACGGAAAAAAATTCATGTATTCACTTCAATATCTATATATTTGACTCGTTATATATATATATATATATCACTCTTTTATATATATATATATATATATATAAATATATATGTGTATATATATATATATATATATACGAAAATAAATCTTTTCTGCAGTTAGCCAGACTAACACCTATGAATGAAAAAAAATTTTTCCTGTGTATTTCGTTTGTTATGAGTATATTTTATACACCTACTAATATTTCTTGATGTATCGAACACTGTTGAAATACTAAAACTCATATTATATATACATGTGTGTGTTTTATTTTATATATTTATATTATAAATATATATTTATATATATTTATAAATATATAATAAAACACACACACACACCTACACACACACACATATATATATATATATATATAATATAAATATATATATATATATATATATATATATATAAATTCGCCACCTTTAATCATAGGTTTAGAATGTTTTTTTATATTTTGTATAGAAGAATAAGAAAAGTGCTATTCACCTTAAGTTTTCTTCGTCCATCTCAAGTAATGACGTTTACAATTCCTTTTTCTAACGCTTGTAATACGTACAGACTCCAAGAACACTGGCCAACGAAGAGTTCAGTAAATGCAACCTGAATATCTACTATCATAGATTATATACAAGACAGCAACGTTTGTTTGTAGATTTCGGGCACGGAAGGTGAGAAGAACAAAGGTAAGAGTATTATTAATTAAGGTATGAATACGTCTACTCATAACTTAGATTACACCGACACACAAAAAGAACATAGAACAAAAAACAAACATAATAGATATCAGGACAGTTTATTGCAGGCAATTATCAGATTTTCTTTTTTGTTTACGTTTCTTGCTGGACCTCTGATCCATATTACGAAATTGGGACACGGACGACACTTTTACAGATTGCAAAGTTCGTTTCCATCGCACATTAGATACAATGACAAGGTGTGTCGTAACAAGCTAAAGAAACACAAGAGACCGTTATTAATTACGCTTCCTACTATCGTGTTCGTGTCGTCAAAATAACGGCATACCTTTTCATTGCTTCACAACTTACCTCATAACGTTAAGAATTGAAGTCACTTTGTGAAAAAAAAAACAGTGTCACCTATTATCAAAAACTCCTGATACTGATAAGTTAATTGCTGATGATGTTAATTTTTTTAGTCTGCTAATAAGTGATCAATTATCATGAATGTTTCATAGCTCGGATGCGCGGATGTAGATGCATGCGAATTCACAGGATCCACGGTAGCACTATGCCGGTTTATGCTTAACGGATAGTGTAACTTAATGTTTCCGCGACTTAGAGGCGTTTCTGAAGAGGCTGTAATGTCCTGTCGCTACATGAACAGCCCCCGGGGGAGAGGGATACGATAGTTACATCTCGTTTTAAATGAAGCAGTTAATCATGTCTGTTGATGACAGGTGTATGGTAGGATTTTTGGCGTTATTATTTTTCCTCAGAGAATTAATTATCTGGGATATGACAATCAGTTTAAGTTGAACGCTTAAATAAAAGGGTCGAAAAAAAAACATATCTTATACATAAAATATGTATAATTTACTTTTACATTTCAGCTTCCAAATTAATTATTCTAAAGTCGGTTTAGCTACGGACCGACTGCCATGAACAAACTTCCAACTGCAAAATCTTCTACCTCGTAGTGAAAAATACGAGGCAGAATGAAAAAGGAGGAAAGAGGGAGATACATGAATACACATAAAATGAAACAGAAAAACTATAGTCACTAAAGTTCGTAATTCAACATATCATATGTGGCAGTTGATTTAACACTTCTCTTTGTTGTTGACAATTATGCGGTCGCTCGACCCATTACATTATAGCAATCTCGGGTTTAATGCACCTTCTCGTTTTTTTTTTTTTTTTTTGTCGTGTCTCCCCAGAGGAACCAGAAAAGTCAAGAACAGGGCTTTGTAATTTCATTATTTTTTCGCTACAGATTTACTCAATATTGCAAAAAGTGAAAGAGAAATTTATTTAACAAAGAAAGAAGCATATAAACCTACTAGTATCACTTTATAACTCTATCCAGATTACACTAAATTTTTGGAGCGAGATTAAACTACTCGCGTATTATGTCAAATCTAGCTACAGAAGAACACGTTATCTTCTGATGGAACTGGCGTAATTTATCGACTTCCGCCAACTACTGAGACCATACTCTGATTTCAGACTCGTTAATAGTTAAGGACTTCATCGCTCACTTAAGGAACCTCTTAATTAATCTGTTATTCATGCCAGAGTGAGAACCTCGGGATCTAATTCTGCAACACTTACACTCAACTATTACTAAGTTGTTCAATTATTCTTTGAGATAATTTTATTTTTAAATAGTTAAACATCGTAAAGAAGTGTTATTTACTTAATTATCCTTTTTTATGCACATAAACGTATTTAACAAATAAAAGTAATTATATATATATATGTATGTATGTGTGTGTGTGTATAAATATAGATAAATCTATAATATAAAGCTGACGTCTGTGTGTGTGCGTGTGTGTGTGTGGTCACGAATAGGCTCCTATATGGTTGACTATTTAAAAAAAATGATTACATATAATGATAGCAGATGTATCGAGGATCAAGAATGGGTATGTTTGATCTGGCAGAACGGTGGTTCATAAAAATTGTGGGGTCTGCGTTCGCGCCTGGTCCCCAAAGTATGGAAATAAAAAATGAAAAAAAAACGTTTACAAGATTTTTTTGATATAGATATACATAAGAATACTTTGATAAGTACGTTTTAACTAGAATAGGGATGGTATAATAAAATTGTGGGGTCTACGTTCGCGCCTGTACTCCATGGAAATATGGCACAAACTTTAACAAAGACTTTTCATATCTATTTGCGTAAGTATACTTTGATAATTATGTTTTAGTTTGAAGAAATATGGTATAATAAAATTCTTGGGTGTTCGTTCGCGCCTGGCCTCCATAAAATGTAAATATGTCACAAAGTGTAACAAGGTTTTTTAAAAGGGGTGAGGGTCCACAATAACACCTTAAGTTTAATCTTAATTCACGTTAGCTTTTATTTATTTTTTTTACTTGAATCATATTGTGTCGAATAAATTCACCTCATAAATTCACGTTCTTATTAAAGTGAAAGCCAAAACAAAAAGTCGGAACTTTAGACAATTCTCGACCCAAATTTTGCATAACTCTGTTTTCCCCCCTTCTCAACTTGCACGTGGCACTCTTTTGAAACTAGATAAATAGATAAATAATAAAAAATAAGAACCTTACTTGTCATCGTGTCAAAACGAGGAAAAATTCTGCTCACTTGATTACGTGTCTTTGTAAAAACATTTACATAACCTTTTTATTTATATTTATATATCTGTTTAAGATTTTTTTCTTAGAGTACTAAAAGGAATTCATTTGATTACAACCCTTTCTGCGTGTTCTTTACATTTTTTTTACACAGTGGTCACCACTTATCAAGGCCCGGAAGCCACTCAGGGATAAGGGTTATTGCAAGTACATTACGTTAGTGTGGAGATTTGATGAAGTCTTTAATTAAGGGGGCGGTTCATTAGGAATTTGTTAACATTGGACTTGAAAACATCCAAGTTGTAGTCAGGTGGGAAGCAGGCAGACGGAACGGAGTTCCACAGGCGTGCAGTTCTAAGAAGGAAGCTTTGTTCATGGAATCTACGTTTTGATTTAGGCACAGATAAAGAGTGGGGAAAGTTTTTCTCTGTGGATTCAGCTAGACGGGTATTTTTCGTGAAAGATTGGTGAGGGGCGACCAGAGATTGGAGTTCAGACGAGCACCTGCCATGGAAATAACGATAAAACAAGGATAGGCTCGCAACGTCTCTTCTGTGGGAGAAAGGTTGCAGGGAAGATAACTCCTGCCCAGATATGGCAGCAGTATTCCATCCTTGGACGTACTTGGCTTTTATATAGATAGAGAATTGCATCAGTAGTGAGATATCTTCTGGAGCGGTAGAAGGATCCCACCATCTTTCCAGCGACCTTGGCAACAGACTTGATGTTCGTGTTCCATTTCAGATCAGGAGTAAAGGTCAAACCCAGAAGCTTGTCAAAACACGGGGCCTCTCCCAGACGAGAGCGATCCATCCCAATTGATGCCAGATGGGGATCAGAGCGTTGATGATGTAAGGATAGGAGTTTGGTTTTAGATGCATTAAAGGTAACCAGCCACGTCTTCCCCCACGGAACCACGCGCTCGAAATCAGACGAGAGAGAATCAGAGAGACTTTTGTCATTTACAGCCTTTTATGTGTTGCCATAGATGGTCGTGTCATCAGCATAGATGTTAACGAATGATTTAAGTATGTGTTTAGGGAGGTCATTGATGTAGATCAGGAAGAGAGTTGGGCCCAGGATGGACCCCTGAGGGACACCAGCATTAATACTGCAGGCCTCTGATTTTTGTCCATCGACCACTACTCTTATGAGCCTATAGGAGAGAAATGATTTAATGATTGAGAAAACATTTCCAATTATACCGTAGTTGGAAATCTTCTGAAGTAGACCTTTATGCCATACCTTATCGAAGGCCTTTGATATGTCAAGAGCAATTGCGATAGAAAGGAAGCCTTGGTCAAGAGATTCACTAATCCTGTGAGATATAACCGTCAGCACATCTGTGATAGATCTTGCAGAGCGGAAACCATATTGTGTGTCACTAAGAAGGTTGTTTCTGTTGAGGTGGTTGACTACTTCTCTATTTAATATGGATTCCAGCAACTTACTCATAACACACAGGAGACTTATTGGTCTGTACTGAGAGGGGGATGACTTATCACCTGAATTCTTAAATACAGGGCAAACTTATGAGGTCTTCCAGAGAGTCGGAAAGCACTTTTCCTTAAGGAAGCGCTTAAACAGTTTCGTAAGTATGGGAGAAAGTTCTGGTTGAAGCTTTTTTAACACTATAATTGGGATGCCGTCAGGGCCAGTTGCTTTACTGGAATCAAGGTTCTTGCTTAGCTTGGCGACCTCATGCACAGATATTTGTATGTTACGTAGTGTGTTCTGTGTTATAGGAGGAAATATGGGGAGTTGATGGCCTTCGTCGCATAGGGTAGAATTAGCTGCAAAGTTCTTAGCAAATAGTTTGGCCTTGTCTGATGCTGACGAGATGACCTCTGGGTCATTGATAATGGTTGGGATAGAATGCAAACTTCTGTTCAGGATCCTATTTGTTATTTGCCAAAACTGGTGGGAACCAAGCCGCTGATCAGCTACCTTGGATTTAACAGACTGGGCATATAGCTCTCCTGCATTTTTTATTACTCTTTTACACTGGTTGCTGGCAGTCCTGAAAGCAGCTTTAGTCTCAGTGCATCTATTACGTTGGTAGCTATGGAAAAAATGATTTCTGTGCGCGATAGCAGCAGCACATTCTGGGGAGAACCATGGCTGGCTGTTAGGTTTTTGTTGGAATGTTTTAGATGGTATGAATTGGTCTATGCCTACAATTAACCATTCGGTCAGATCTGATACTATAGAGGACACTTCCTTTTTAAACCTGGAGTGCAGAGGTAAATCATATATGAATGTACGGAAGCTATCCCAGTCAGCCATAGAGTATCGGTATACAGTACGGTGGAGGGGTACGTCTGGGGACTTATTATATTTCGTTTTTATCTTAACTGATACGACGGAGTGGTCGGAGGATCCTAGAGGAGAATGAACGGAACATGAACATAGCTCAGGGGAAGTTGAGAGAAAAAGGTCTAGGAGGCTTGCATATTGACCGGGTGTATCGGGTGGGTTCGCGAACAATCTGAGTGAGGTTATAAGAAATGGTAAATTCATGACAAAACCTCCCCTCATCGTCTGTCTTATTTTAGTGGGTCAGCCATTCCACGTTATGGACGTTGAAGTCACCACAGATGCGGATGTAAGGCGAGGGATGTACAGACAGGATGTGGTCTATTTTCTCGGATATGCTCTTAAAGATAGAACAATTACAATAGTACAACCCTGAATCCGACGGCGCAATACTACATCGTTCAATACTGTAAAACTGAAACGAAGCTGTTCTGCTTGAAAAGGGCACCATTTTCTTCTTATTCATATTTATATCGATTCTTTGCTTTAAAAAGCTAAAGTAATTACGTGTTTACATTTTTAATATCCCATTTTGCTGTTTCGGATTATTTTACTAAAGTAAGTAAAGCTTCATTATTTTTAAAAAATGTTTCGTCGATATCATTTAGTGAGAGTGTTTAGCAGAAAAGCCAACAAACGACTACCCGAAAGAATAATTATATGGAATATTTATATTATTATATATATAACATTTTCTCTTTGTAAGGAAAGATTTTGTTGGTCACTCTTGGCTACGAATGGAAACAAAGTTGATATAAAAAATATATTTTCGCGAAAATTATCTTTACTTTCATCATATTTTGCTTAGGGTAAAATCTTTGAGTATCAAAACCTATCTCTTTACAACACGCCCCTTTTCACAACCTACCATACTTTCATCAATCACAGTCCATTTTCCTTAGGCTGTTTTTGAACCCAGTCAACGGTCAACGACGAGTACTTCTGCTAATATATATATATATATATATATATATATATATATATATATATATATATATATATAACCCTACTGAAGTCATCATGAGTCATTACACCATCAAGAGTCGATATTTATTGTAAGGTGGTACTTTTAGTTGAATTTAAATTTAAAATCCGTCAGCTTCTTTTGGGACACCCTATATATATATATATATATATATATATATATATATATATATATATATACATACAGATATATATATATATATATATATATATATATATATATATATATATATATTACTGTTGGGACGATTGGGAATTGAAAAAATCGAAACCTATGGGTGGATCGGAATTGGAAAAATATGTGGCTATTTTCTAATGCTAAAGACGTTTTGTGTGTGTGTGTGTGTGTGTGTGTGTGTGTGTGTGTGTGTGTGTGTGTGTGTGTGTGTGTGTTTACCCAAACTAAAATTTCTATAGTGGCACTAATGACAAAAAAAAATAAATATTTATCTATTTTAAACTACCGACAAAACAAAAATCTATAGAACATCGCCACAAGTTAATTTTTACATTTACATATATTACTTAGGTTTTTAATCAGACTAAAATAAATAAGAATACAGAAACTCTATAGCTCAATATTTAAAGGTTATAAAGGAATCGGAATCGAAATTTAGAAAAGAATCGTATCGGAATCGTGAATTTAAAATAGAATCGAGAACTGTATCGGAATCGGGAAAAATATTTTAATTGTATCATCGCGAATATATATGTACTAGCAGGGCGCCCGGCATTGCCCGGTTGTAAAATACGCTTAAATATGATGTTTTGATTTTGTATTTATTATTATATTATGTTGGGCCCAATATGTAGTAATGATTTAAAATGTTTTAAAAAAAATGACTCATGCGGCACCACCGAGAATCGAAACTAAACTGTTCAGCTTACGATTTATTTTTCCTCTGCCGTTAATGACTGAGCTATTAAGACATGTCTGCTGCAGAGCTAAAAATTAAAACATGAATCAATAGCTACTACGTTATGCGTGCATATTCGTAATGCTGTCATTCGACCTTCACCTGACAAATTTCATTATTTTGTTAATTTCCACTTTTGTACCGATTTTCCCGGGTTGAAATCCAAATATAAAATTCTGCATGGGTTCAAATACATTTACATGAAGTTTCATGTTTGTAGACAAAACACTGACTCAGGAGTTTGGTAGGCAAAGTTTTTTAAACAAAAATATTTACGTATAGATAAATATATATGGAAAGAGTTTTGTGTTTACTATAAACTTTTTACGCAAATATTATACAAGTATAAATTATGTAGAATATTTGAATTAATATAATCGTAGGTAATAGTTAATTGAAGATGAATCTCCGATAAGAAAACCGAAAAAGCTAGTAGGGAATTAATTAAAATGAATGCTTAAAAGAATATGCAAATTAGCTAGATATTTTGCTAGTGAATGCAATTCCACGAACCATATATAACAAAGTTGTATTTTCTTTTTAAATAAATAGAAAAGAGGTTCAACTTTTTTCTTATTGGCCTTCTGTTATCAAAGTGTATTATCTGTTCCGGCAGATACTGCAATTTTTTTTTTTTTTTTTACACAGTGATCACCACTTATCAAGACCCGGAAGCCACTCAGGGATAAGGGTTATTGCAAGTACATTACGTTAGTGTGGAGATTTGATGAAGTGTTTACTTAAGGTGGTGGTTCATTAGGAATTTGTAAACATTGGACTTGAAGACATCAATCAAAGTAATATGTGGGGGCAAGCCCACATATAAGACCATTGCTCTTGAGCAATCAGTTTTGGTCAATGTAGGGGAAACTATCCAGTTCCGCTGAGAGGGAACTGGTCCTCTCCCATCACTCCCCACATTAAAAAACGGCCTTGTACTTAATTTGCTCAGTGGAGAAGCAAATAAATAACTAAATAAATAGACAAAAGGTTCACATCTTTCTTTCTTGGCCTTCGGGCCAAGATCTTTTTTCTGTTATCAAAGTGTAGTAACTGTTCCGGCAAATGCTGCAATCAAAGACCCTATGTGGGGGTAACTCCACATATCAGACTATTGGTCAATGTAGGGAAAACCCTTCATACCAATTGTCACTATCCAGTTCTCTTTCGGGGGAACTGGTCCCCCTCCCCTCGCTCTCCACATTTAAAAACGGCCTCGTGCCTAATTTGCTCATTGAGGAAGCAAATAAATAACTAAATAAATAGACGAATGGTTGCCTTTTTTTCTTTCTTGGCGCTTGGGCTAAGATCGAGATGTAGCATCTGTTCTGGTGCCGCACTTCATTTTGTGATGGAGGAGGGGTTCTTCATGACTGATACATTTTTTTTATTTTTGTTATTAACCAGTGTCCCTTTTGGGGAGTTGGTTTCCCTCCACATTAAAAATCGACTTTGTGCCAGGTAAACAAAAAATAAATAAATAGAAATAGTTTTTTTTAATATGAATATCAATACACAAAAAACAAATCCACAGGAGAATAGATATATATATATATATATATATATATATATATATATATATATATATATATATATATATATATCTGTGTGTGTGTGTGTTAGTGTATGTGTGTGTGTGTGTTTGTATGTATGTGAAGGAATTCGATTAGTTTCATAAGTCAACCTTTCTGTAGTTTATATCAATTCTGAATGAATTACGGTAGGTTTTTAAAAATTCACTTTGACTATTAATTTAAGTCAAAATTGTATTTTTCTTAGTTATAGGGGGTTGAGTTTCATGCGTATTAGTGAGTAAGTGCACTTTAGCGTAGCCCCAGAGAAATACCAAATTTCTACGCTAGGCCCACACAGGTGATTGTGATGACGAGCACCTGATATCTGATCACATTGGTTTAATTATATTAACCCTGGACAAGATAGTTGCATCATCCAAGCTGGTGTAAAGTTTCCGCTCTGATTAAGATAACCGATATTTTCAAGTAGTTTCAATTTACATCTAAATTAGGTAAAATAAAAAGACAAACAGACAGTCGACTTGTCAGTTACGATACAAGAAAATATAATAGACAGAAATTTGCAAAACGGTAATTCTGAAAATAAAGACTCGAACAAAAACGCATGAAAATAATTAATAGTGAGGTATGGGAGTTTCGGGCAGCATGTAACAGAAAGAAAAAGAGGGCCGCGTCTTTTTTTCAAAGCTATTAATAAAAATATTGCTTTAAGAGAAAAACGGTTATATACAATCGCATATACGCAATGTATCACACTTCTACATCGATAATACGGCGAGGCCACTACACATACGAGTAAAAAGACTTACATACACGAGAATCCTGGTCCTATAAAAAAAAAACTCACCATATGCCGCAGCTCTAACAAAAACATTAAAATGAGAACAATTGCAAATGGATGGATTGTAGGTAACTTTAATGTTGCAGAATCTATATTCATAAATAGACCTAAGCCACATCCAAAACCCTTCCTCTGTCATATGCTTTCATTAAGAAACTGCATATATAGCATTTACAATTCGATACATTAATTACACTAAACGTTCATACACATTTAATACCATTCTTTTTAACCATAGACACAGACATATGGGACAGTAAAATAATAATAAAATTTAATAAAAACGAGAGTAGTTATATATTTTAAATAATAAAAGATATTAAAGAATAAAAAAAGTGAACTACTTTAAATATATATACTAAATAAGCTTATAATATAAACACACGCATACAGACACAATAAAATCAGTCGACGATTACGAAACACCGTTTTTTATACTACTAACTATGCAACAACTATCATCTACCTTGCATAAAATAACTTCAATCTAAACAAAATTAATAATAAATAAATAAATGAGAGACAAAGGAAAAGTAAAAGTAAAATGAACAAGTATAAACAATATTAACTTAAATAATTTTTTAAAACAATTAATTAATTAAAATCAAAACAAAAATATATAGATAAATACTTCCAGTTTTCTCAGCGATACTATGAATTCATGTCTATATATAACCATCATTTACCAACACATGACACACACGAGGATACGATATAAACTTATTTTGAAAAGGAGTAATGAATCTCGAAATACAAGACAAATATAAGAAAGAATAGACACGATATAACACACAATTCATTGCAGATCAAATGAAAGCAGTGACTAGAAAATAAACTATTACAATAGATTGATTCATCTATTATCATCTCGTTTTTCAGCCAAACATTCTTGAAATTCACCTGATGCCCATAACAGTCTTTTAAGCTAAAAACCTATACATACACTATGCACTATGCGTCAAGCACACCGCAGCATTGTCTTGTACACACACACACACACACACACACACACACACTATATATATATATATATATATATATATATATATATATATATATATATATATATATATATATATAACTACTTCATTTACTCACATAAATTCAATATACGAAAGTATAGATTTGTGCGTAAACTTTAAGTATTTACTTCAAAAGTGCTCAATACGTAAGTAGAGCTAGTTAGTAATTTATAAAAAATATATGGCGATTAAGCGCCATATATATTTTATAAATTACTATATATATATATATATATATATATATATATATATTGCGAGGTACAAAATTTTATTATGGCTATGTAAAGACCAAATTTAAACTTCTCCAATATATATATATATATATATATACACATATATATATGCATATATATATATATATATATATATATATATATATATATATATATATATATATATATTGTGACTATGTAAAGACCAAATTTAAACTTGTTCAAAAACATTATTTATTTAAGATTGTGAAATTAAAAAATAAAAATGAATGTGTCAGCTGACCGGTTTCGAAGCTCGCTCAACAGAGTTAAAATCGAGCTTTATTACGTTTTAAAAAGAAAAGGGGGAACAATGAATCGGAGATGAAAAAGTAGGGGGAATATATGTATAAAAAAGGGGGATTAATTATTAAATAGAAACTAGATTATAAGAGATTCTCTTTTTGTTTGCAAAGAGAAGGTCTCAGAGTCTTAATATATATAGTTTCTAGAATTTTGAGATGATAAAGAGAGTGCGACTTGCTAAGGATGGAAAATAAGTCCGCACTAAAATTCGAAGCGCAAATATGATTATTTATATGATGCTACATTTAAATAAATAAATAATGGAATTGTTATGGGGAGAAGAACGTCTTTACAAATTGAAGATAAAATGGGTTTACAAGAAAAAACAACACGGGTATTTGATGCAAAGTAACATTGTTGTACGACAGAAGAAATTTGCTTGGCAAATCTTTCACTAATATTACCTAGCCAAGGTAGGCGTAGATAGATAGGATATTTGTCGACAGATGCCTTTTTAATTTTATTGAAATTAGAAATTTTATTTCTAATTGTAGATTCCACGATTTGCAATGGAAAACCATTATTGCAAAGAGTCTTGGTAATAAATTTGACTTCATCATTTAATTTGTTCTCTTAACATATCATACAAGCTCTATGGATAAGAGTGTTGATAAGATTATATTTTTGTTTGGTGGGGCAAAAAGAGTCCCAGCGTGTATAAAGACCAGTGAATGTGGGTTTACGGGAGATGGAAGTAAAAAAAAAGGAAGGTGTTTTACAAACCAGTACATCTAGAAAAAGAAGGGAAGAATTACTTTCCTTTCCTATAGTAAATTTTAGAACTGGGTGAATATTATTAAGGGATGCAAAAAAGGTATCTGCTTCCGTTTCATTGTTGAACAGACAAAAAGTGTCGTCAACATAACGAAAATAAAGATCTGGTTTTTGAAAGCCAGATAAAAGACTCTTTTCGTGGAAACCTATGAAAATATTTGCCAGAGCTGATCCCAGGGGAGAACCCATCGAAACACCATCTATCTGCCTGTACATAATGTTATAAAAACTGAATTCGACCGACATTGTGGCGAATTCCATAAGTTCCACAAAAATATTCTCAGGAATAAGGGGAGTTGGGAGTTGACTGCGATAAAGGGCATCGGCACATATATCAATAGTCTCTGAGAGTGGAACGCAGGTAAATAGGCTTTCAATATCAAAAGAACACATAAATTTGTCAGTCTGAGTATAATTCCGCATAAATTAAGCAAAAGAAAAAGAATCTTTAATGCAAAAAGAACTATACTCTTCCAAATCTGGTTCTAAAATATTAGTAAGCCATTTGGCTACTTTGTGTTGGGCGGAACCTATCATGGATAATATCGGTCTTAAAGGTACCCCACTCTTATGAGTTTTGGGTAAACCATAGAGATGGGGACGTAATGAACCAATCGGTCTGATTAAATCAGAAATGGAGGAAGAAATAGCTCCACTCTTCGCCCATTTAACCAGACGTCTTTGGAATATAGATTCAATAGATACAGTAGAGTCGTGTGTCTCTACCGGACCTAGCTGTACAAATTTAGAGGTGTCATTGAGAATTGTCATCATTTTATTGATATAATCCTGGTGGTCAAGTATAACAACACCAGAACCTTTGTCCGGTTTAGTGATAGTAAGAGATTTATTCTGGCGTAGTGTTTTGATAACACGGAAATTTTCATTTCGCCATTTGGATTCACTAAACGAGACTGGTGTACCTGCATATGAATGAGCAATATCATTCAACTTCGCCTTAAGGTTACTAACCTTACTATCGGAAACAGGGGAAAGTCTTGCTAATTGAGCAAAAAAGACTTCGAATTCAGAATAAATCTCTTCGCGTTTGGGGTTAGAAGGTGGAATGCAGAAGTCCAACCCATGTGAAAGTATATTCAATTCGAGTTGGGACAACTGCGGGGAAGAGATATTAAGGACATTTCTAGAAATATTCGGGCTAGTCGAGCAACCAAATTTTTTAAATCTTAAATGTTGCAATTTATTCTGGTGTTTTGACTTCAAGCTGGAAAGGCTGCGTTCGTGTATTTTTGCAGCATAACGAATAAATTGTATTTTATGAAACAAGGATAAACTGCCTACATAATTTCTCCATAATTCAGAGTATATCCTTAGCAAGTCGCACTCTCTTTACCATCTCAAAATTCTAGAAACTATATATATCAAGACTGAGACCTCTTTGCAACCAAAAAGAGAATCTCTTAGGGCTTAATCTAGTTTCTATTTAATAATTAATCCACCCCCTCCTTTTATACATATATTCCTCCCTACTTTTTCATGTCCGATTCATTGTTCCCCCCCTTTTCTTTTTCAAATGTAATTAAGCTCGATTTTAGCTCTGTTGAGTGAGCTTCGAAACCGGTCAGCTGACACATTCATTTTTATTTTTTAATTTCACAATCTGAAATAAAGAATGTTTTTGAACAAGTTTAAATTTGGTCTTTACATAGTCACAATATATATATATATATATATATATATATATATATATATATATATATATATATATATATAATCATCGACATATAGTCCTGTTTCATCAGTGCCGGTAGACTAGCACCTCTCCCAAACCGATGACTGAACCTAGAACCATCACGTTCATAGTCAGCTGTTCTACCGATCGACCCACGGGAGCAAATAATCTCGCCAAATGTCTATTTTGAACAAAACATTCGTCCACCACTTTTATAGTGCTCAAACCGCTTATTTATAGACAAACAGTGAGCCTCGCATTTTTCAGCCAATTGATTGCTGCATCTTTCCAGATGATCGCCGTCACATTGAGTTCTCCCAACCTTGTCGTCTATGCCATCTCAGATGACGCTGCCATTCTGCCGTAGATTTGCACATCTTGAAAGAATTTCCACTTACTTGACTTCCTCTGGTGGTTGAAGAGTATTCCTATGAACAATCACATTTCTTCTCAAACCAGCAGTAGACTTGAAAACATTGTTGCATATTAAACAGCTCGTTTGCTTCGGACTAATAGGTGCAAAGTTGACCTGCACAGGAGGTGGTTGGCGTAACCAGCTATTGACTAAAGCACTCGTCCACAAGTGTCGCATTTCCAGCTCCGTGTGTCATGGTTAAGACCATCAGTTATACTTTTGCGAAGCTCATCACAACTTTCACGTACAAGCTTTCGCCACTTTGGCCTTTGTAGAGTAACTAAAGATTGTAGGCTGCCCCCAAAAAAATGTTTAGGGAGGTGGGGGGCTGGAAAATAGCAAGCGCCCTCAACACAAGCCTTGGAAAAAGTTCAAGGACTGTACAAAGAACAATTTCAAAGTCCTACAAATCAACATCGACACGTGAGAAGAATTTACTCTCCCTCTCTCTCTCTCTCTCTCTCTCTCTCTCTATATATATATATATATATATATATATATATATATATATATATATATATATATATATATATACAGACGTGCACACACATATATTTCTATATTTCTTTGAAAGTGAATAATGTGTGTGAGGACACTTCCCAACCTATATTCTCAACGAAATTTTGATCTACAGACTTGAACTTTACTATATAGAGTGTATTCAAACATATGGAAAACTTTTTATTCGGTTTCCATCGGGATAAAAAGGGCTGCTAAGGGGTCTAAATTAAGAGTCATCGGATTTGTGTTTGTTTGCGGTCTCACAACTGCGCATGCGCGAATCGTTTACATTATGTAAAGAATAAGTAGGTTTGAATTTTTTTTTGTAAAGATCGTGTCAAGTTGGCCTATCATACTTGATATACTGTCTTTAGGTTTCGATTTCGACCTTAACTCGTGTTTTTTTTTTTCTTATAAGAATTGAACTGTTTAGAACAAAACATACTATTTGCATAACCATGTTTCAATTTCGTCTCTTTTTTTATTTCTTTAAGGAATTTAACGTTAGGTTTAATACCGGGCAACGGTAGGTGCATCTCCTGTATTTTACCACGTTACAAGAAACTGACACTGATATAGTTACTAATTTGAAAAAAAAAATAAACTGGTCTTTATTAGTAACCACTTGCGTACAATTGTTTCGGTCCCAATAGCATATAATCAATAATAGTTCATTTATTATAATTTAAAACAACAGGCCATCTCCTCAGCGCAAAGCAAAACCCAAATACTAAAAAAGTTTCACATCTACGAGCAGGATTTAATTATTAACAATATTCTTTTTATTGTCTGTAGGATGTGAAAATTTTTAAAAATAATTTGTTCTAATGCATGGCTACTGTGTAGTGTTTAAATGTGGTTTAGTTTATATTATTTAATTGGAATTTATTATTGAGATGAGTATTGATTTATTTTTTATTGCGGAATAATATCCTCATCTTTTTAGTTGTTGTTTATGACGTTTCGGCCAACTATTCCTTTGGCCTTCGTCAGGTGGTTACTAAAAAGATGAGGATAATAGTCCATAATAAAATAATAAGTTAGTGGTTCAGTTTGTTTGTGATTGTTGAAAATAGGAGGAACCCAGCGTATTTGCTTTTTGTGTATCTGGTGCAGTATATTACGTTAACCATATTAGTATATTACGTTAACCATATTAGTATATTACGTTAACCATATTAGAATTATCGCAAGTGAGAAGTGGGAGATTAAGCTGGAAGTTGGTGCCTGTGTGTGCGTCGGTGATGACCCGTTGATATCTTTTGCATCTAGATTTGTTGCTTTGAGGTGAGAGAGTGGGGTGTATTTTCACGAATGTAACTTCAATACATTATTTTGCACTAGTTTTGGTTGTTGTACATCGAACGGAATAGTGGGGTCATTTATTAGCTGTTTCAATATAGATCAGAAAGTTTGATAAAACATGTGTTAATCTTTACTAAATTCTTCAATTATTATGTGTTTTTGTATGTGGGGATTAAAGTTTTTAGCGAAATAAATGAAAATGGAAAAAAATTAAAACTTTACACCGGCATTGTTTCACTAGGTAACAGCTGTTACATTTTAAAGTTGTCTCGGTTTCTACAACTGATTTAGGATTTGATTTCCTAAACCAGGAAATCCCATCCGTTTCTTTCCATCATGTCAGATATTTATGCTAAATTGATTTGAAAATAAGTCAGATATTGTGACACAACCAGTTACATTTTTTGCCATTGTCAGCTGATTTTTATAACACACACAATCCAAAATATGTTTTCAAGAGAAAAAAATGTTTTGCCAACAAGATATAATGATTACCTAATAGAAACATCAATTACTGTGAACTAAATAGCGGACATTGATAAAGGTAAGTACAGGTAAAAATGATAAATGTAAGTACAGGTAAAAATGATAATGGTAAGTACAGGTAAAAATGATCAAGGTAAGTACAGGTAAAAATGATAAACGTAAGTACAGGTAAAATGATAAAGGTAAGTACAGGTAAAATGATAATGGTAAGTACAGGTAAAAATGATCAAGGTAAGTACAGGTAAAAAATGATAATGGTAAGTACAGGTAAAAATGATAAATGTAAGTACAGGTAAAAATGATAATGGTAAGTACAGGTAAAAATGATAATGGTAAGTACAGGTAAAAATGATAAAGGTAAGTACAGGTAAAAATGATAAATGTAAGTACAGGAGGTAAAAAATGATAATGGTAAGTACAGGTAAAAATGATAAATGTAAGTACAGGTAAAAATGATAATGGTAAGTACAGGTAAAAATGATAATGGTAAGTACAGGTAAAAATGATCAAGGTAAGTACAGGTAAAAATGATAAATGTAAGTACAGGTAAAAATGATAATGGTAAGTACAGGTAAAAATGATAATGGTTAGTACAGGTAAAAATGATCAAGGTAAGTACAGGTAAAAAATGATAATGGTAAGTACAGGTAAATTTCATGTTGGTTTACCATTTTTCAAACTTCAGGGCTTAAACTTCCGTTTCTTCGAACTCCTGGAACGCTCAGCAGTAGAAAGGTTTCTCTTCATATTCTAATACAAATAAACCAATCATAATTGCGTTCCAGCGACCCTGATACCTTTTCTTCATCCCACTCAGATCCTGATTGAATCTCTCATTCTGCTCGTCACTCATTGAACCTAAGTTCGCAGGAAACCGGTGTATATGTAAAAATAGGTAGTACATCTTGACACTCATGTTGCAGCTCAGATTTCTGAAAACAGTCAACATGTTTACAAGTTCTGTGTAGTTTCTGGCCTTATTGTTGCCAAGAAAGTTCTTCACTGTCATAGCAATGCCTTCCACGTTTCCAGTTCTACTTCGTTCATTGAGTATTCGAACTCTGGGTGTCTGATGAGCTGTTGGATCTAAATAACGTCAAAAATGCCAGATTTCAACTTCTCTATGGTCAATTCTGAAAAAAATCCGGCAGTTACCATCCTTGTCTAGAGAATTGATGATCTGCTTGATTAAAGCTGATCTTGATGTGCAGCTTTGTGAAGAATATTCTGTCTCTGTCCATCAGAGAGTTGATGACGTTCGTTTCTTTGCAAGGCACTAATTTCTCTCACACAGGCCAGTCCTTCTTCATGTAATGCTGAGCACGATGCCGCACCAATTTTTTTTTTTTTTTAAGATCTCGAGGTTTTATGGCTTCAAATTGATCCCTTTTTCAACATAATAACTCAGAATTATCGGACGTGAATACTTCTTGTAATTAAAATAATTATTTGCAATCAAAACAATTATTCAGCATGGCATTTCCTTTCCCCAACTTCTTCTAAAATACTCCACACATGCGTACGTGTGACAAAAAACGTAAAAAAAAACTGTGGCCATAGTTCAGAAATATAACTTGATTGAGCAAAACCAATGCGAGTTTTGGATTTAATGCATCAGATTTGTCCTAAATCAGCTGAAAAAACGCAAACAACAAATTTGTTGTTAACCGGTGTAATCCTATACAATGTTTTTATCAAGTTTTTATCTAATTCATCGGAATTCGTAACCAAGTATCCTATCGAATCATCAGTGTTGATAACATGGGGACAGAATGTTAACTGTAGATAGTAATCGACACCTTTTGTTTTTTCTTTTCCTTTTCGTAACCAAAGTTTATCTAATAATCTATTTATTATGAAAATATATATATATATATATATATATTATATATATATGTATATATTTATAATGTACATTATATAATGAAAGGAGTTTTGCTTGAAGACTATATCAATGCGGTTCGTAGAAAACATAATGTATCGTACAAGATGGTAGATGTTGATGTCCCTTATCGTATCTCTTCTTTAGGAAAGAAAATAAAAAGAGATTTATAAAACTGATCGGTGAGACTTTCTTTTCTTTTCTTTTTTATTTATTTATTTTTGGAAGTCAGTGTCACAGACTGTCTGTAAAATCTCGCTGTGATGGATATTAAATATTGTTCGGAATTATTGTAGTTTTTTATGCATATAAATGATCAATTTTTGCCTATTACGCTTAAAGTGTGTATTTAGGAGTGTTAATGACTGCTGTATTTGTTTGGTGTGATATCCATTTTGATGTAAAGGGAATGGTCTAAGGGATGTCAGTCTATGTATGCTTAAATTAGTTCGTATGTCATAGTGTATATGTCATTATATATATGCGTACACACCTACGTATATGTACGAACACACATGCACACATATGCATGAATGTTGGTAAATAAGCTTAATATAATTGAAAATTATTGAAAAAGATTGTCTAATATCATTATTCTTTTCTATGCTAACTTGTGTCCACGGTTGTTCTTACGAACCGCTTTAATCCAAGAGAGAGACAAGATGGTTGGTAAATTACAGAAAATCGCTAGTCATCGTTATTTTGTAAGGGGATATCACTCTAACATAATTCTTATCACGAAAAGTAAATGAGATATCATTTTAAAAATGTTTTAATAAGACAAGAAATTAGATTACAAACATATCTATATATTTATATATATTATATAATATGAGCAGGGTGTTGTAGTTTTCTTGAAGTATTGTGCATAGAGTAAAAGACATTGTGTTTGAAGGCTATATCAATTCAGTTCGTAGGAAACAGTAGTAACTAAATCAAATTGACTACATATAGTAAGTTCTCACATAAGTCATTATCAATTATTGTTGACTAGCAACAGCAAGTAGTGTTCATTGAATTCTGAGCGACAGTGAGTCGCCCAACCTTTCTAGTACCTTTTCTGCTTAATTCGTACCCGTTACAAATAACTTTCAATGGAGGTTTAAGTAGTGGTATCCTTTCTCATCATTATTTCCATTCTTCTTGATACTTCATGATTATTTTGTGCTATCAACAATTATGGTGTGATGAAGTCCTACCCTATTCCGGAAATATATGAACTTTCCAGTCACTATGCATAGAGGCGATTACGATGAAATCTCAGCGCAGGCTCGTGGAGGCTTCTGTTATTTAGAGAATCTTGGTTGGAAAATACCAATCGAGGATTCGTTCTTGACAATAAGTCCTGCAGAAACTGAGCCATTTCGGAGATCTTTAATCTGTTGAGTTGAGGTATTAGTCTTAAGTAGTCTTAGGAGTTCAACACTCCTAAACCTTGCCTCTCCTCTTTTAGGTGAAGTTAGTATATTGCTAAATGCTTGAGGCTCCCCGACGAAGAATGCCGACGGGGCTATCCATGCAAATGTTATTCGGCCACATAGCCCTTTCTTTAGGGGTGCTGGCTTGATTCTTTCCACTCTCCGGCTCTTAATTTTACCATGTGAATTCATATATGTATTTCTACTTATTTTATCTTAATTAGGTTATATTTAAGATGGTAACTGTGTTCTGGCGGTCAAATGTGACGTCACACATTTCGACCGATATTAAGGCAAAAAAACAACCTCCCATTGTATTTTTATCCAATTCAATTGTGTCTGAATAACCTGACAACCTTACAATCAAGACAAAATGAGTTTAAGTAAAGTAAAAAAACTGTGTGTAAAAAGAAACAACAAATAGTTATCTACAGGAATTTTTATGGCGGCGTCGTATAAATGGACACCATTTTCAACAATGTTTTGTGTTGGATACGTCATTATTAGGATGATAGTCTTTATAAAAAAAAATGAAAAAAAAATGAAAAATTGTAGTATATTTTCATTCGTTTGGTTTTATTGTTTTTTTTTGTTTATGTTTTTTGCTAATTCGTAAATTTGAAAAATATTTATATAAAAACGTTTCATTTTATTATTTGTTCATATTTTTTAAATTTGTAATATATTTAAACTGTATTAATAATTAATAATTAAATAATTTGTCAATTAATATTTTTAAAATAAAACTTTGAAATTCAGATTCTATCAAAACATTAAAAAACATTTTCCATCAAAAAACGGGCAAAAATATAATAGGCGATTATTTCTGCCGTAACTCGGTCGAAATGAATGACGTCACATTTGGCCGCCATAATACAGTTATCATCCTCAATGTAACACTTTAATTATTAAGAGATTATATGTTTCATAATTATATTATGATATATATTTTTGGAAATGTATTTTTAAAAAATACTCAGCAATCATACTCATGTAATATTTAGTCTGAAACATTGCAAAAATCTATATATTCTAGATTAACTTTTTAGAAAAGAGTCGAAAAAAATCACCAGTCTTTTTCGAATAGCTTTATGTTATCAGTCAAATTGAACGCGACATAGACATCTTTATAAAGTTTTGCATTTCGACATTTTATTTTAACCGTCGTTGTGTTTTTTAATCAGCACCCCCCCCCATATTGAATCCATATCGTTACAAGAATAAAGTAACTCAGCAAACACACAATGCTACGCTGTCAAATACTCACACACATGTATCACTTATACACGTATATTCAAACTATGAATATTTAAACATACACATTTCTGAGGCTTGTGACTACTAAGCCAACTTTCTTCATCAACCACGTGTTTGTTCTATGAATATTTTATATTCTTATCTCTTGTATTAAAATGTTTTGTTATAAATTTCGTTTTTCTCAATTTTTTAATTTATAAAACTACTTAGGTTTTAGGTAGCACTAACTACCTGGTGACCATTTTATTCTCTTCAGTGGTTTATTTATTCCCAGTCTGTTATTATGCTAGCCCATGAATAGCTTTCATTTTTATTCCTTCGCTAAAACAACATTTATACCACAATTCATATTAAATGTCGGTGTGGTTCTTGACTTTAAATAGAGGCGCTATTGTCGTCCAAGATGAATTCTATCAAGACCAGGGACCACGACACAAGCTAACTTCCTAATTTGTAACGATGCTTTGCTATGGATTCAAGAACAAAAACGTTAAAAAGCAACAAAGAAATGGGGAGAGATTAGATGATAAAATAATGCAAGAAGATGATCCTGGTTATAGTTTAGGGCGAGACAGATCTGAATCTTACAAAGAAAGAAATACGGTAGAAAGAGAAAGAATAGAGAAGGAGAGAAGGTGAGAGAAGAGTAAGAGGGAGAGAGTAAAGGTTTGGAAAACCGAGCATATTGGCGCATCTTTTAAACGTCACATTCTCCAGTGAGTCTCTTTATTAATTATAGGTGTTTTATTCAACATAGACGGATGGCCATCCCAGCCTTCCGGGAGTGGATGTTGATACCTGATTTCTCTGTACCATCCCCTATCACATTTTTTAAATATCATTCAATTGTTATTTTCAGAGATTAAGTCGTTGTGCGGATACTCTTTGAAGCCTCTATCATCATGATCAGACCCAATGTATGAGAATATAGTGATAGAATCACCCTTTTTTTAAGAACATGTTTCAGATGTGATAAATGAATTTCAAAATAGCTGCGTCGTTACAGGTGAGTCAAGAAGAGTGTCACTAGCATATAGATGCTGGGGAATATTGGAAAGGGTCATGGGCGATACTATAACAGGAGAACGTTAAAGCAAAGTTATAATTCAATTTTTTAAAATAAAATCTAATGTAATGAATATGAATACATCCGGGTTCTTCCTCCTTACAATGATATGGTCGGATGGTTAAGCCACAAATACCGATCGGTAGAGCCACTTGGGACTAGACGTCGAAAGGTACGCCACAAGTTTCACGATAGAAATGCCAGCTTAGACCAGGAATATTCGTTCGGTAAGGCAACTCGTCAGATTATTACGCGAAACTATAGCAATCCCGCTTAGCTACTTCAAACGAATACATTCCTTTCGTGGACATATAAAAATCCAAGTCACTTACACTATGGGTGTTATACAGGGTTATACTCAAAAGGTTTCATTCATTTTATGGTTTGAATTGTGGATTAAATATTCGAACACTTGTCTGTATCGTGCTAATATAATCTCGATCAGATGACTGCACGTTAAGATCAAATAGCAAAGGTTTGTAGATGATAAGACACTGGTTTGTTGATTTTTATAAGTTAACTTCTGCATTGTAATGCATATTTCATCAACAATAATACAATACACTGTTTATCTATCGACATTTACCTAATACCTGGTGAGGCCAATAGCAGCGAAATATGCGAGCTCAGAGTATACTGTTATTGTGACGTAATAGCCAGGAGCGGCAATAAAAACAGGTTTGTTCCATCACTTCTTTCTGGTAACTTTTAATTGAAAACTCATCAGTCTGATTAGCTGAACACCACAAGGTAATGCTAAGCATTATTATTGCGTTTAATAATAGTCATCCCCTATATTAAGCTCCATCTTGTGTTATATCAGCCCGATAATTATACTGACATATCGGTTCACGTGAGATCACCGATTAAGCAACGCTGGTCAGTTCCAGATGGGTGACTATTTGAGAATATCAGACGCTGCATGTGAAACTGCCAAAATCTTAACGTCATTATCTCCATTAATAGGGATATAGAAGAAACGCTTTTTATAAGGGAGTCATCCTTTATCAATGTTACTCGAAGATAATGGTTAATGAATGTAAGGTGGTAGTTTAGTTATCGTTAATCGTGTAGATTGGGTAGAATTTGGATTATTTAAGGAAGTGACTAAACAAGAACTTGTTTACATTGGACTTGAAGACAACCATATTGTAGTCGGCCGGGAAGCAGGCCAGTAGAATAGGGTTCCACAGGTGGGCAGTTCTTGTAATTTTGACATTCCCATAAAACTTTCTCCTTTGGAGTAAGTAGGTTCAACCCACCTAGGGGAGTGCCGCTTTTTTATATGGAAGTCACCACTTATCAAGGCCTGGATGCCACTCGGGGATAAGGGTTATTGCGTGTACAGTAATCAATGGGACAATATCGATACATCCAGCCCTCGTGAGGGCGGTAAGTAAATAGGAGTTGGAACACGTCTGGTGACTATTGGTTAATGTACTAGCTAAAACGACGCCATAGCAATGAATTGGTGATTTAAAGAATTATGAGTGAACAAATATTGGAATAGAAATTTAAAAAAAAAATCATTTTTACTGTCATTCCTTTCTTTGTATTGCAAGTAAACGCCGTATATCAACAAGTTATAAACTTTTAAAATATTTTTATTAACAAAAACATTTTTATTAACAAAGTTTAAAGACATTTAAAAAAAAAGATAACGACTATTCTTAAGCTGCGTCCATTAAATGTGCGCTTTTAACTTAAGCATGACAGACCAACTACAAGCTCTTTCAAATTTAAGCATGACAGAACAGCGAACACTCTACCTCATACTTACACGTGACAAACCGACAAAGTGTCATTTCAAACTTAAACATGACATACTAACAATATGCTACTTCAAAATTAGCGGGAGAGACCAACGAAAATACTATTTCAAATGTAAGCATGACAGACTACGAAAAAGCTAATAAAAACTTGAACGCGACAGACCAATGACATGTCATTCAAATTTAAACGTAATAAACCATCGAAAATACTTCTTCAAATTTAAGCCTGAGAGACCAATGAAAATTCCATTTCAATCTTAAACATAACTGACCAATAAAAAACTATTTCAATCTTATGCGTGACAGACCAAAGAAAATTCTATTTTAAACATAATCGTAGGAGACCAACGAACATATTTTAAAACACGAGAGATTTGAAATTTAAGTGGGACAGATTAGTCGACGCCCGAGCATTTTCTAGAGATTCTTAGACGCATGTTAAATAGGCCGCGCCCACTCAATTTACGCATTTAGCAGTGAAAACGCTATTGCATATGTAATGGTGACAGACCAACAAAAATGATGTTTCAAACGTTACTATAACATATCGATAGAATGTAATATTCAAAAATTAAGCGTGACAGATCGAGCGACGGACAGATGAAGTATTTACCTCCCTCCCATCGTGGGAAGATGTGTGACAAAAGTTCGGAAGGTGAGGACTGAATGGTCAGCACACAAGAGACGTGCAAACTTTGACCCGAAATAAAATGCCCAAGCAGCCTCAATAGTGGTGTATCATGCAATTAGCAATAAATTAACCACTTCTCAAAGAGAGAGGGTAAAGCCTGGGAGAGTGGACTTCCTAGAACTGCAGAGAACCTTACATCAGTCCGCCAGAAGCAAGGTCACCATCTAATAAAATAGGGTAATTATACAGAATAGGGACCGCGTTATCGTCGGCACCTTCTGGACAGGTTAAGTAAACCGCCAGAAGGTGCCGAAGAGAAACTTGCTTTTTTAGGGGGGGGGTAGTTTGTTTGTTTTGCTTGTTTGTTTGTTGGTTAGTTTTTTGTCTGTTTTGTTTTTAAGTTGTTTTTTTTTTATCGAAAATGAGGGCCAATGTTTAAAGGAAAAAAACGTAATTATATTCGAAAAAGTCATTTCAATGAAAAAAGTTACTTGTGCCGTGTACGGACCGTTCTGAAATCATAACGTTGTTATTTAAAAAGCCATGCTTAACATAGGATGTAACTATTCTGTACTACCACCTAACGATTTAATAAGCCAAATATATCGTTAAAAAATACTAAACAAAAATACTATTTGCCATTTGTCTGCTGCAGAGATTTCATTTTGTCTCAGCATTTCGACACCTTCCGGCTAAAACGAGATGCGTCCATTCAATCTGCGCATCTTCCGATGAAAAGTTGCTATTACTTGAATTGATATACGAGGACGCATCTAGGAAAAGGGACTTTCTGTCAAACTCCAGTTAATGCTTATTAATTGCAAGTCTCATTTTTTTTAAAGGGGGGGGGGGCGGTAATTGTGCATAAAATCAGACCCTAACTTTCAAACACGCCGGCAGGTGGTGCCTGCGTCTGTCAATTGAGGTATGGAAGCATAAAATGGATGCAATTTTCAAATAAATTTTATGTTAATTTTTTTTCACTGCCTTGTAATAGAAAATATATAAAAATACGAAAACTTTTTTATCAATTAATTTTTTTATTCTTTAATCGCATATCTTTTCAAATAACTATGTTTATTTATTAAGTTAAAATGTTATACATTTTTTCAAACTGTTTAGATATTTTAAATGTATTTATTTAAAGAAACATGAAAAAAAAAACAATGAATGTGCCACATATTTTACAGTTTTAGAAGTTTCAAAAAGGTGAATGGCAACAGAAAATAGTTTAACAGTTATACAATGTGAATATTTCACATATGTTACAAAGCATTAAATATGTTACAAAGCGTTGAATTCAAACAACACAAATACGAATCCATAGAATAGATGATTTTTTTTCTTTTTTACTCATGTTCACCCCTTACAAGGTATATCACCACTTGAACGTAAGGGGTTACTATTTGGGACCATGTCTAGGAAAGATTAACAAGATATTGGTTTATGTTACATTTAAACTTCTGCCAGGGAAGCAGGCAGCAAGAAGGGAATTCCAAAGTTCAGCTGTTCGATGGCAGAAACTATTAGAATAGAAAGCTTTCTGGCATTTAGGGACAGCAATAGTGAAGGGATGAGATCTTATTGCTAAGCGGGTTTGTCGGGGATATGTACGTCGAGGGGGTACGAGTGAAACAAGTTCATCAGAACACATTCCATTAAAATATTTGTAAAACAGGCACAGTGATGCAACATTGTGGCGATGAGACAGGGGCTGGAGCTTAGTTGATAAAATTGGACCGATTAGATTGACAACTCTTTTTTTTAACTTTATCTAAGAGAGAGAGAGAGAGAGAGAGAGACTAGTGGTAGATGCACGAGCCCAGATGTGGCAACAATACTCCATACATGGACGAATGGTGGCCTTGTAAAGGTACAGAATACTCTCAGGCGTGGATAGTCTTCTAGCTCAATAGAGGGAACCCACCTTCTTTGCAGCAGCCTTTGCAATGTTTATTTTTTTAATCAGCCACGATCGTAATAGATTGCGCAGGTTTAAATAAAGTATATTTAAATAAAGTGTATTTAAATAAAGTATATATAAAAACTTAACTATATTTGAAAAAAAAAAACGAAACGTAAGTATGTTTGAAAAAATATATTTAGGCAAAATATTAAGATCTTTTTGTTAATATATAAGCAAGCAGTTTGGAAGAATAGAAAAAGTATTATATCCATTTTGTGCTTCTATACCGAAATTGACAGACGCGGGTGCCACCTGCCGGCGTGTTTGAAAGTTAGGATCTGGTTTTATGCACAATTACCAAAAAGCCGTTTAAATTATTTTCGGCCATTGATGTATTTTTGTTACAAAAATAACGTGGATTGCGTGAGATTCAGCAATGAATTATTTAATTAAGGCAATCGTTTAAATAGTACAACTGCTTTTCTTATCACAATTTCTTTACAAAATTAAAACATTTGTTTCGAAAAAATGGTTCCTAGCATTAATTGGTCGTAACGGTTAATAAATAGTTAAACTAAATATTCTTTTTATTGCATACTAGTAGGGATGACCCGGCGTTGTCCGGGAAGCAAAATAGAAGAGTAAAAAGAAAAAACGAAATATGCATAACATCTTTTTTAACTTTCTACCTCTGTATTTTATTGCGTCTTCCCCACCTCTCTCTCTCTCTCTCTCTCTCTCTCTCTCTATATATATATATATATATATATATATATATATATATCTGTTTGTCTGTCTGTCTGTCTGTCTGTCTTCCTATCTATCTCTCACTCCTCTTATTCAACTGGTTCTCTATAGAAATATATAAAAAGTATAAACTGACTGAATGTTTGAAATAGTTTCAGTGTTGTTTATCCAACAACTAAAGGTAAAAATGTTAGGGACCTATTTACCCACCCTCATCTCCTCTTATGCACTAATTTGATTCTTGGACCACGAAGAAAGTAACCCTTTATGACTTGAATTATGATATAGATGATTTTAAAAATATTTATTGTAAATTTTAGATGGCGGTATATTAAAAGTAAGCAATGGACAGTTGAAATCTGAAGGTATCTGGCATCTACCCAGATACTAAACTTATACGTACAAGGCATGTTTGATTCAATTCCCACTTTATTTATGTCGTAATATTCATTTATGTACGACTGAACGAATTAGTTCAACTAGGTCATAAAGGGTTAATATTACAATATTACCATAACCAAATCGGGGTCATATTGACTCCCATAATGTAAAATTTGTAATTTTATCTCGTGATATTTATGACTTTTGAATATACACAAAGACAGAGCTACGACTGGATTTCACATCATAGATTATTTACATCAAAATACAGCGTTTTAGTGATTAAATTTAATTTAAAACTATTTATATTAAGTTTTCTGTTGTTGAATATTCATTTCTCAGTTATACATTTTCAAATAATAAAAACGCGCTTCATGACGTTTTTACATTAACTGAACTAATCATAATATTATCAGAACGATTATTAAAAAAAAAGTCTTTTAAATAGTAGAATAAGATAAACTTATATTCATACAAAGCAAAGAATGACATATTAGCATGAGAAAGATGTAAAAGTAAAAGAATATTTATTTATCTTCCCACGAGGGCAAAGTTTAACACAAGGTCGGTTTTTAATATTGAAAAATTCACCTTCCCTAAAATGGGATTCCCTGAATTGTGAGAACAATAAAAATTTACCTCGAAGGATGAAGTGCAGAATTAGAACAGATTCTACACTTTGTAAAACATATAAAAATTATAATTTAACTTTTTCAAAATGGGATTCCATGAATTGTGAGAACAATAAAAATTTGCCTCGAAGGATAAAGTGCAGAATTAGAACAGATTCTACACTTTGTAAAACATATAAAAATTATAATTTAACTTTTTCAAAATGGGATTCCATGAATTGTGAGAACAATAAAAATTTGCCTCGAAGGATAAAGTGCAGAATTAGAACAGATTCTACACTTTGTAAAACATATAAAAATTATAATTTAACTTTTTCAAAATGGGATTCCATGAATTGTGAGAACAATAAAAATTTGCCTCGAAGGATAAAGTGCAGAATTAGAACAGATTCTACACTTTGTAAAAAGTATAAAAATTATAATTTAACTTTTTCAAAATGGGATTCCATGAATTGTGAGAACAATAAAAATTTGCCTCGAAGGATAAAGTGCAGAATTAGAACAGGTGCTACACTTTGTAAAACATATAAAAATTATAATTTAACTTTTTCAAAATGGGATTCCATGAATTGTGAGAACAATAAAAAAATTGCATCGAAGAATAAAGTGTAGTATCAGAAAAGATAGTAAATTTTGCAAAAAAATACAAAAATTATCATTTCAATTTTTTAATAATTAATCACGAGGCCATAAAAAATGTGAGTAAAATTGGGGTCGTTGATCATTAATCACAAATGTGTTCTCGTCCAGCAGCGCAGTCCTACAGACATCGGTTTATGAAAATTAGAATACGGATCGTTTTATTTTCGAACTCATATAATGCTGAAAAGAAATAATGGTGGCAAAATAATTCACGATGACAAAGGATAAAAATTTAGAAAGTGTTAATCTATTACTAACTAAAGATGAATTAATCAACGTTTGTTTACCTAAAGCGTTTTTTTTTTTTTTTTCATATATTTTAATCACGCAATATTCATGTTACAATATTCCTAACTTTTGGGATGAGGTTTTGTGTTTTTACTCCATTTTAATTGTTCCGATTAGCTGTAATTGCGATAACTGCACTAATTGAACCATCTTATAAGATGTTTCTAGCTATCACTCTCACCCTCCTTCAATTTATGTTGTTTGACTTCTCTTCATATTTTATTTTATATATGTATGTGTGTGTTTGTGCATGTTTGTTACAGAAGAGCAGAAAAAAACATCGGTAATGTTGGTTTCAAATTCAACACAAAAGAGTGTTAGTCTCTGGTCGTCTATGCTGGACTCTCTACAGCCTCTGTTTATAGCTGTCTCCCCGACCAGAGGCTGAGAAGAGTCCTGCATAAACGACCAAAGAGTGGTCCCTTTTGTTTTTGAATGTGAAACCGACAATACCGATGTTTGTTTGACCTTCTGTAACACACAAACACACACACACATAAGAGCAATAGACCACAGGAAAGAAATACTATAACATATTTAAGTGGTCAATTGAGGAGAGGAAAATTATACTCTCAACTTCTTTACTAACTCAGTGCTTAAGAGGTAAAAGAAAACGTTAATAGAATATTCGAATATCTATGCATATCATATAGAGATCATGTGTTTGCCCCAGATTGCCTCAAATATCGACTGAAGTAAAATGAAACAAAAAAGGAATTTTTAGTTTCCTTTTTTTCGGGGTGGGGAAGTTTTTTGTTTCTTTTTCAATTAAATTTCATTCTTTGTGTATACTAATCCTTTTTGCTTAGAAACTCGATGTATGTTAAATATAGCAACAGAGCATATATAAAAGAATAATAGTATAGTTACATTCCAATATCCAAAATATTTATTTTTCAGGCAAAACTCCCCGGGGAGTTGGTCCCCATTTCCCCTTCACTCCTCACATAAAAAATTGGCCTTGTGCCAAATTTGCTCGATGGGGGAGCAAATAAATACCCTGTTGTTCTTGGCCTTCGGGCCAGAATCAAAGTGTAGTATCTGTTCCGGCAGATACTGCAAGCAAAAACCCTATGTGGGGTTGCCCCCACATATAAGACCTTGGCCAATGTAGGGGAAACCCTTCATACCAATTGTCACTATCCAGCTCCCCTACTAACCGGGGAGTGTGTCCCCATTTCCCCTTCACTCCTCACATTAAAAATCGGCCTTGTGCCTAATTTGCTTGGTGGGGGAGCAAATAAATACCTTGCCTTTTTTCTGTTGTTCTTGGCCTTCGGGCCGGGATCAAAGTGTAGTATCTGAGGAACAGATACTGCAAGCAAAGACCGTATGTGGGAGCAATCCCACATATAAGACCTTGGTCAATGTAGGGGAAACCCTTCATACACATTGTCACTATCCAGTTGCCCTACTCCTCGGGGAGTTGGTCCCCATTTCCCCTTCACTCCTCACATTAAAAATCGGTCCTGTGCCTAATTTGATCGGTGGGGGAGCAAATAAATACTTTGTCTTTTTTCTGTTGTTCTTGGCCTTCGGGCCGGGATCAAAGTGTAGTATCTATCCTGCAGATGCTGCACTTAAGATAATTTATACCAGTCAATGGAGGGGAAACCCTCTATACTAGGACAATTATTATTTTTGGTAACCAGAGTGCCCCCTTTTTGCCTACTTTTAGGGGGGCTAGTTTTTACCCCACATTAAAAACGGCCTTGTGCCTACTTTGCTTTGGTAGGGAAACAAATAAACATATCAAATAGATAGAAAAGAGGGTTTTTAATATGAATATCAATACACACGAAAGAAGAACGAATTTATAGGAGTAATAGTCTAGCATTTCAACCCGGCGTTGCCCGGGTGTTTGGAGATGTATGTTGAGCAAAAAAAAAAAAGAAGAGGTCAATTTTTTTAACTTTGACCCCTATTATGATCACTTAACATTTATTATTTTAAACTTAAATTAAGTTATTAAGTTAGATCCATGTCCAAAAAACCTATATCTAAAATTTCAAGTGTTTGGACCTAAAATTGGCGGAGGAGTTTGGTAGAGTTCTCAAAGGTCAAATTGTTGAACTTTAACCCCTTAAGAGACAAATTTCTGGCCAAAAACAGATTACAATGATTTTTCCAAATCTCAGTACTTTGTATATCAAATTTTGAGTCTGTAGACTTAAAATTGACAGAGTTATTGCGTAGGGAAATGTACACACACACACAGGCACGTTCACTTTTATGGATATATATATATATATATATATATATATATATATATATATATATATATATATACTCCTATAAATTTGTTTTTCTTTTATGTGTATTGATATTCATATTAAACCCCCTCTTTTCTATTTATTTAAAAAGAAAAGACAATTTTCTTATCTATGGGTTGTGGAAATGCATTCCCTAGCAAAAGATCTAGCTAATTTGCATATTTTTTAAACATTCATTTTAATTAATTCCCTATTAGTTTTTTTTCGGTTTTCTTATGGGATGATCATCTACAGTTAACTATTACGTATAATTATATTCATGCAGATATTCTACATGATTTATACTTGCATAATATTTGCGTAAAATCTTTGCAGTAAACAAAAAATTCTTTCCATATGCATTATGCATACGTATATATTTTTGTTTAATCTATTAGTCTATCTATCTATCTATCTATCTATAAAACTGAAAGTGTCTGTCTGTCTGTGTTTGTCTGTGTGTGTACATTTCCCTACGCAATAACTCTGTCAATTTTTAGTCTACAGACTCGAAATTTGATATACAGGGTACTGAGATTTGTGGAAAATCGATGTGATTGGTTTTTGGCCAGAAATTTGGCTCTTAAGGGGTAAAAGTTCAACGATTTGACATTTGAAAACTCTACCAAACTCCTCCGACAATTTTGGGTCTACACACTTGAAATTTTAGATATAGGTTCCTTGGACATGGATCTAACTTAATATCTTGATTTGAGCCCAAAACAATAAATATTAAGGGGTCATAATAGGGGTCAAAGTTTAAAAAATTGACCGCTTTTTTTTTTTTTATATTATTATATTTGTTGTGTTTGAATTCTTGGAACCGATATAAATAATGTGCTAATTTTATTTATCTCAACCCACTTCATACAGATATAGATAGACAGATCAGAATCACTCCCATATGTCACACATAGTTTTACTAAACAATATGTACTTACTAGTATTTCTATTGTGTTGTTACCCGCTTATTTTCCACGAATGTTTGCGGGATATGTTCCGGAGCAGGTCAGGAATTGGAAAGAAACCGTGCAATTTCACTGCAAGAAGAAAACACAAATTAATTTCGTTAATCAATTGTATAAAATTACGTAAACAGATTATGAATATGTTGCACATTCATTCTTCAATTCCAACCTAAACAAGTTCTTGATGAGCCGTTCCACTTGTAAACAAATTTACCGAATTTCCATTACTAACGATTACTATATTGTCCAATTGACTACTGTACACTCTTAACCCTTATCCTCGAGTTGTCTCTGAGAATTGATAAGTGGTTATGCCTATGTAGAAAAAAAAATTCTATTCAGATATTAATTACGTAGATGTCCGAAAAGTGTCGATTCCTATATTGTCACGTCTGGTTTGGTATTATTGAACTATGCTAGTATTCGGGCGTGGATCAAAGCGTAGTATTGGTTCTGTCTTCAGTATTTATTTATCTGCCTTTCCACGAGAGTAGAGTAAGACACAAGGCCGATTTTTAATGTGCAGAAATTGAACGTCCCCCCTCCCAACACACACAAAAAGAGGTACTCTATATTGGGACAATAATTCAAAATTGCTTTCCTCTAGAAAGGCCTTTCTTTCACCGACTCAGGACAAAAAAGAGAATAAGTGAAGCACCACAACATATAATAAATATCTAATATATAAATCACCATGTGTGGGTTTTTGTTTGTCTGTCTGTCCACACAACAATTATCCATAGTTGATCTTCGAGAAAACCCAAGGTCACCAATAGAATCCACCAATGTTTGAACCTATTTATTGTATTTATTTGCTTCCCCACCAAAGCAAATTAGGCACAAGGCCGTTTTTAATGTGAGGTAAAAACCAGCTCCCATAAAAGTAGGCAAAAAGGGGCACTCTGGTTACCAAAAATAATAATTGTCCCAGTGTAGAGGGTTTCCCCTCCATTGACTGCTACAAATTATCTTACTTGCAGCATCTGCAGGATAGATACTACACTTTGATCCCGGCCCGAAGGCCAAGATGTATTTATTTGCTTCCCCACTGAGCAAATTAGGCACAAGGCCGTTTTTTAATGTGGAGAGAGAGGGTGGGGGGAGGAGACCAGCTCCCGATGGGTGGGAAATGGGAGCTGGATAGTGACAATTGGTATGACAGGTTGCCTCTGCATTGACCAAGGTCTGATATGTGGGGTTACCCCCACATATGGTCTTTGCTTGCAGTATCTGCCGGAACAGATATTACACTTTGATCCCGGCCCGAAGGCCAAGAAAAACAGAAAAAAGGCAAAAAAGGCAAGGTATTTATTTGCTCCCCCACCAAGCAAATTAGGCACAAGGCCGATTTTTAATGTGAGGAGTGAAGGGGAAATGGGGACACACTCCCCGGTGAGTAGGGGAGCTGGATAATGACAATTGGTATGAGGGGTTGCCCCTACATTGACCAAGGTCTTATCTGTGGGGTCGCGCCCACATAGGGTCTTTGCTGGCAGTATCTGCCGGAACAGATACGGTATTTATTTGCTCCCCCACCGAGCAAATTAGGCACAAGGCCGATTTTTAATGTGAGGGGTGAAGGGGAGAGGGAAAGGAAAAGGGGACCAGCTCCCGAGAGGTGGGAAATGGGAGCTGGATAGTGATTTGCCAGCTGGCCCAAGTAGGGCTACCCCTACATGGACCAGAAGATTGCCACAAGGGCAATAGTCTTTGCTTGCAGCATCTGCCGGAACAGACACCACACTTTGATCGTCTTTGTTTGCAGTATCTGCCGGAACAGATGGTATTTATTTGTTCCCCCACCGAGCAAATTAGGCACAAGGCCGATTTTTAATGTGAGGAGTGAAGGGAGGGGGAAGGGAAAAAGGGGACCAGCTTCCGAGAGGTGGGAAATGGGAGCTGGTTAATGGTCAGGCATGTGGGGTTGCCCCCACATCTGGTCTTTGCTAGTCATAGCTAGTCATAGCTTGCAGCATCTGCCGGAACAGATGGTATTTATTTGCTCCCCCACCAAGCAAATTAGGCACAAGGCCGATTTTTAATGTTAGGAGTGAAGGGAGGGGGAAGGGAAAAAGGGGACCAGCTCCCGAGAGGTGGGAAATGGGAGCTGGTTAAAGGTCAGTCATGTGGGGTTGCCCCCACATCTGGTCTTTGCTAGTCATAGCTAGTCATAGCTTGCAGTATCTGCCGGAACAGATACTACACTTTGATCTCGGCCCGAAGGCCAAGAACAACAGAAAAAGGGAAGCCTCTTTTAACGTGGCGTGTTTCCCTTATAATGATATACGATAAAGAACATGTTTATTTTGTTTAAGGCCTTATCAACATTTACCTTTTACTTGACGCTGAAACCCATTTTTCTAACTAAACGTTTAACTTTTATAATCTACTTCTTTGGGAAGTATTCGCTACATACAAAGGTTCATAGCTTGGCGAAGTATTATTAGTTATGTTCAACATATTTGGTACCTATTGGATGCTGGGCAAGTCTGCTAGTAGTTTGATTATTAACCGTTGTTAAAACAGCAAACAATGAAAAGGAAATTACATGAAATGACAACGAGACGTGGCAAGTAATAGAAATTGCGTTATCAAAAGATTGTTTGTTGCAAACGAAGGAAATTAGCTGTTCACTTTAGTTGGTTTATTATCAAATAAATGTTGAAAGTGAAAACAATCTGATAAAGGAAACCCACACACAGACACAGACACACACGCATTATATATATATATATATATATATATATATATATATTCACGTGAAATCACTTTTTTTATTTGCCCTATTCCCTCTGCTTCAATTTTGTTATCAAGTAAGATCTATGACTTACTTGTAGTTTCATTAAATACTTTTGCAAGCAAAATCCGATCCCACATTTTGCTAAATCCAACTCTCTGATGAGAAGGAAAATGTTTCTTCGAAACTACACGGATTAAGGACTATCCACTTATTTAGTGTTTCCTTTTTAAAATTTAATATGTTTTTAACTCTTTTTAAAAGTATTTTTTAACATGTTTTATTAACTACTTGTTCTTATATATATATATATATATATATATATATATATATATATATATATATATATATATATATATATATAAGGAATTCAAAGGTAGGGCATAAGATCAATTAATTAAGAAGAGGATAGTGCAAAGCTCAACAAATAGTTTTGGAGTTTATATAAAGTATCAATAAAAATCTGACGACGTAAAACTATATAGTAATACATGTATAGATTTATTCATTGATTCAATAAGGGTATACATCAATTCGGGTTGTAGGGTAAGCGAAGACTTTTTATATATCGATTTTCGAATGCTAATATACATACACATATATACCATAAGAAGAGAATAGAAGATGCTAGGTAAGATAATAGAGATGCGATGTATGGCGATTGTTACATTAGTATCGAAATAAAATATTGGGGGAGCTGATGAAAAGCATTAGGCTTCCAAATACCATGCATGAAGAATTTTCACTTACCCTACACCCAAATTGATGTATTGAATAAATGAATACATCTATGTATATTCGTAGATAGTTTTATGTCGTCATTTTCTTTCTTTAATAATTTAAAACTAACAAAAACAATAGAAAATAAACAAATGAATAAATTAAATAAACATGAATATACATAAACTATCACACATATATGTATGTATATATATGTATATATATATATATATGTGCATATATGTGTATACACATATATATATATATTAATATATAAACTAACATTAATGAAAAAAATACTAACCTAGATTTAAAACAGATCAAGAAACTAAATATCCAGGCTAAATACAACACAGACAAAGGAACAGGTCAACCAGAGGTCAAATAGGCCTTTGTCTGATAAATGCATGCTCATTGGCTGATAGGAAGGGCGCGGTGGATACTAGAAAGCTGATTGGCTAACTAAAATCTCAATAGAAGATGCGCATATAAAAACGACAAACAACCACAGAATTCGCGCATAAGCCTGAAGAATCCTAGAGTGGATGAAACGCGGAATATTCAGTGTAGCTTAATCGCCATATACATTTTATAACTTACTATATATATATATATATATATATATATATATATATATATATATATATATATATATATATATACTCACACACACACCCAAAATCCAGAACAAGCAATAAAATTGACAATAGTTTTAAATGTATATACTTTTGAAGAGAGAGAGCGGTATGATACTGTTTCGGTACCCACAATTCAACTGGTAAAAAAAATAGATGTAATCTGCTCACGTCATCAACATCATCATCATTTATTTCTTTGTTAATTTATGTTATTTTAATTCTTTACTTGATTTATTATAAATTTAATCATTTTTATGTTACTTTTTATAGTAATATTTAATTCCTTATAATAGTTTATCATTGTCTTTATTATATTTAATTTATTTGTTTCTTTGTTTTTTTTTATTTCGAATTAACGATAATACATTTTTATTTTAATTTTTAATTCTAAACTTAAATAAATATTTTATTTTAAGTTATGCCTTTAAAATTGCACATAAATTTAAACAGAAATAAAAAAAATTACGTTTGTTTTTTTTTGGGGGGGGGGTATTGCAGATGTTTTCCCATGATTTATCGTAAGCTATTGACGCCTATTTCCACTGTTCTTTTCAACCATTGCCTCATTTACGTAGGGCGTGAGGGTAATTTCTTTAATTTTATTGTTTAGCTTTTAGATTTTAATTCTTATTTCTCTGACGCTGGAGACGAAAGCAAAGGCCATCGAGGGTCACTATAACCGCGACCTAATTTCGCAGATCTGAAACCTATGAGTACTTGCCCACTATGTGTTTATCGGCTGAATTTGCAGGCGGAAATCTCGAATTAGAAAAATAAATGAATAAAAATGAAAATAAAACATAAGATCAAAATATAAAAAAAATAAAGTTATACGAAGACCTGTTATTTTCAGGTGATACCAATCATAGGCCCCTTTTGTTTAGATTTAGAATCGATGCCATCGATGTTGTTCTAATATTCTGTAATATATTCATGAATGAATATTACGCTTTTATTATTTTATTTTTAATAAGTTATATATAAAGACGGTATTGACATAATAATAATCGATTGCTTCTGCATAACGAAACGGATCTGTAAAAAAAATATACCGAAATTTTTATATGCTGGAGGGGCTGTTTTGCATAAAGAATAAATATTTGAATCTTGGAATACAAATATACTATTATTCTTTATATATGCTCTGTTGCCATATTGAGCTTCTTACATTGAGCTTCTAAACAAAAAGGATTAGTATACACTAGGAGTGAAATATAATTGAAAAAACATATTTTATCAAAACGATATTATGTGTGTGTGTGTGTGTGTGTGTGTGTGTGTGTGTGTGTGTGTGTGTGTGTGTGTGTGTGCGTTGGAACAAACCAATGTAGTGTATAAATTTAAATGTTCTATGGGAGAATCCAACTCCGAAAATAATACATACATTGGGCATACAACGAGAATGTTGTCCCGGTGAATAACCATGCATCTAAATAATACTAGTTCTGTATATAAACATTTGATAAAAGAACATAACTGTCCCCCTCCTATCTTAGAAAGGTTCTCGTTGACAATATAAAAATTATACAACATGAAAATAATATTAAAAAATCAAAAATTCTTGAAGCGTCATATATTAGAACCCTTCAACCCACTATAAATGATATCGCATTCGAGAAAAGCAGTAACGTTCTAAAATGTCTTGCGTAGTTTGTATTGGAAGGACTTCGTTAACGGTGTCCACAAACTTGCTGTTTAATATACTCGACTTTTAATCGACTTTTATTTTTAATCGACTGTTCATCGACTCTATATATTTTAACTTATCGCCATTTACTGTATATTTTAGTTTTCACTTTTAATTCTCATTTTCGCTCATTCGGACTTTTATTTCAACACCTGATGATGATTCGTGGACGAATCGAAAGCGGTCGTGACAGCAAAAACTATGGAACTTTTATTAATATTTTGATTTTGATACAAAAAAGAATATACGAAAAATCGAAAAATAA